>NC_064638.1:831116095-831423118 GCF_023864345.2 Schistocerca serialis cubense | reverse complement strand
CTAAGGTGTAGCAGAAGCAATTAAATTTGCTATCAATGCACATACCCAAGAACTTATCAGAGCCCATTTTGTGTATTTTTTGTCCATGACATTTTATATTTATATCATCTTGTTCTTTCTTTGTCACATGAAATTGTACATAATGAGTTTTTTGTCATTTAGGGAGAGTCAGTTACAGATGAACCAATTAAGGATATCGTCAAATACACTGTTAGCCCATCTCCATTGCCAAGGTCCCTACCATGCACTTATGTGGTGGCGCTTGACCTGTGGGGTAAGTTGATTTGAATCCTGATTGTGAAAAAAATTTTCTCTTCCCGTATTTGGCTGCCGAGAGGAGGAGAAGTAATGGCACAAAGGAAAGTTCATAATCACCAGACTTCTGTGCCATCATCCTGATTTAAATACCAAACCTCTCCACAGTGTCTCATGAAGTGAAGGCATGTGACACTCTTGATGGTGATCTGTCAGTCAGATGGGGACATTAGGCTTGGCAGCCCCTTTGATGCTATTTGCGAGGAGTAGGCTTTCTGCTGGCACCGTGTTTCACCCTCTCCCTTCTCTCAAAATCATCATCATAAAACACAAACATTATACTACACACACACACACACACACACACACACACACACACACACACACACCACACATACACAATACCATGTAGTATTACAAGTAGTGTGTAATGAAGCATGTTGTAAATAAACAAACAAAAAATACACAGTTAGCAGAGGCTTCCAGGTTTCCCTGCTGTTTTATTCACTAGGAGAGAAATATCATATGCAAAGATGGTGAATTTGCTCACGGTAGTGGAACAGAGAGGGTGGTCTTTTGTAAACATAACAAACGGGAAGGGATCCAGCACCGAACTTGATGGCAGTCCAGTGTTTACTGTGCTCCTCTTACATAAATCTGGGATTCCATTACTGTTTGTAATTGTTACTTTCTGCTGCCTGTCTGTTAAATAAGATGTTATCCAGATCTGCATTATTTTGCTTAACTCACAGAATTCTGTTTCATTAAGCAGAATTTCATGGTTGTCAGAGTCAAAAGCATTCGATAGATCACATAGGATTTTGATTTATGGCAGCTTGCTGTTAAACTGTTGTAGAATTTGACTGGTGAAGAAGAAAATAGCATCATCTATCGATAGGCCATGCTGGACACCAAATAGAATGTTTTGGTTATGCAGATGATTAGCAATACTCCTGATCACCAGTTTCATTAGGACCTTAGTAAAATTTGTTAACGAGGATAATGGGTGGTATTTAGTTAGATCAGGTTTTCACCCTGCTTGAAAACTGGTTTCACAGATACATGTTTTAATTTCAGTGAAACAATGCCTTGATGTAGGGATCTGTTAAAAATATGTGATACAGCACTGTACTTATACATTAATGACAGTGCCTAAGTATCCTTGTATGAATATTATCTAGCCCAGAAGAATTTTTTACTTTTATCCCTTTGATTGTGCTCTTGATCTCATTAGGTGTTATGGGCATTACATGCCCATGACTTACTTTGATACTGCTAGTTTTATGTAGAAGGGCTATGAGTGGAGTACTTTATGTGCTAGGAGTTAATTTGGATTATTGAAAAAGCATTTAGGAATGCATGTCAATGATTTGATAAAATTTCACTGTATAATGCACCAGAAGATTTTGTAGTCAAAGAAAGGAGGCTTTGAATGTGTCATGGAAGTTGTGGTTTTACTGGTTAAATTCATAAAAATCTCATGTCCTAAGTCATATACAGTACAAAATGTTTCCTGAAGATGCTGACAGCAAATACAGTGATTTGGTTTTTTGTACTGAATGAACATGGCTAAGCCATGATAAAATAGTTAACTGATGAAACTGTGATTTTCTTGACTGAAAAGAATAGAAGTCACACTGGATTAAAAAAATGTGGATTAATTGTGTGACTTAGCATTTCTGTTTGATATTACTAGTCACAATTGTGATTTTATTTTATTGCATGATGCATTTCAAGGCCTGGGGGCTCATCTTCTGGTGCTTTGACAGGTTTTGGTTAAAGCATGTCTGTTCCCAGTGGTGGAGACATGGTTTTGAAGCACAGTATGAGTAAACTTGTTTGTGTACAAATATACACTTTTCATTCTACGACACACTTTGTAAACACAAGTCAAAGAATTGTAAACTGGAAATTCTTTGACTAGTTTTGACTAGTGTTTACAATATGTGCCATAGATGAAGAGTGTATACTTGTACATGAACATGTTTACTAATACTGTGCTTCAAAACCACTGAAAACAGACCAGAATTAACCTAAATATGGGGAAAAAATTATGTAGACTTCAAAGCACCTGAAATTGAGCCCCCAGGGCACAAAATGAATCGTGCATTGAAATAACATCATGAATGTGACTAAATGCAGTTGTTCTTTATTTTTAAAAAGTAATAAAGTCACAGAAGAAACACTAACAGCAATGGATAAAATTAAATTACTGATCAGTTAAAAATGTCAATATGTGACTGCAAGGCAAATATGAATTGCTTACTCAACTTTGTGGCCATATTTTTTTCTTTTAAATGAAAGCCAAATCTGTTTAAAAAATTGTTTAAACCAAACTGAATTGAGGCTATTACATGTATTGTCCTAATTACAGGAAAGTTTATGAAAAGTTAAATGACAACTTTAAGAGAAGATACAATGGAAAACTTGGTAACTTGATATCAGCCTTCAAGGCATGTTTTGCTGATTTTTACTAGTTAAAGCAGTTTATTTAGTAACCTGTTTGTCATTATGCCTGAAAATGTATTACAACTAGTGCAGCTTAAACTCACCAACATGCAAATTGTCTTTGAGGTATGACACTGCTACCTTGTTATACAGTTTGCAGAACATGTATATATTTCTTCATGTTTTACTTGCTCTATGCACTTTAACAGTCACTGTTGCTACAACTTTCTTATGGGCACTGATACCAGTGTCAATGTGGACTTCCTCAAAGAGGTCATATCTTTTTGTTGTCATTAAGTTTAAGGTATTTACATCATGAGTGGGCTTCTGAACTAATTGTCTGAATTAGATTTTGCAGGATGTCTTGCATAATCTCAACTTACTAATGTGTAACTACCCCGGTCTGTTGTTGGATAAATAAAGTCTCCTCCAGATATAACAGTATGATTGGGGAACACATGAATTAGCAATCTGACAGTCTCTCCTGTTTTCAGTTGAAATTTGATACTAGTCTCTTCATCAGTAGCATGTAATTACTAGTTTATATTCACCCTTGATACTGAGTCTTGCCCAAGTAATCATGCATATCTCTGCAAATCTGAGTTTCTTGTCTATTGCAACAAATTCACCTCCTTATTTCCTGTTAACTTATCATTTCAATATACACTTACATTTAGTCCACAAATTTCACTGCTTTCTATCTGAGGTTTAGCTAGCCTTCTGTATCTAGTATTAGATGAGCTCCATTGCTTTTAGGAGTGCTTCAAACTCCAGGACTTTGCTGCAAATGCTTTGCTAGTAGATGACTAGGATTTTAATGAGCTCATTTGTGGGGGGCATTTCTTTGAGTGTCTTCTGTGTGTATCATTATCTGGACTGGATGGAGATTCAATCAATCTGAAAAAATCTCACATGCACTCTATTCACAGTCAGACACTTGGGTAGCAGCCACTGATGTGCAGTGTACTGCAGACCCATTTATGGGGCTGTAAAGTTCTCTGTGTTTTGGTACAAATTCAGGAAACTGCAGCCTAGCTTGTCCCAGAACCTTTGAAGTCTCTGATTTAAGCTTTCTACTTGGTTCAGAAACAGCCACAATCAGTTCTAGGAACAATGCTGCAGACTGTGAATTTCATTGTAACTCTTTGTCCACGGCTAGTCTTCCCTACTTCCTCTGCCAGTCCTGGAGTGAAACAAGTATGGCACCAGAACCCAGGTGACAGGAGTCACTTGTTTCAGCTTGTGCCACAACTTGCATCTGACTACACCCTCAGTGGGTACTGCAAAAGCCTCATTGGTATATTCAATGAGAGCTCACAAGCATAAACACTGAGTGTGTAGATGATCTTTCCCATCTTTACCAGTATTTGCCATACATTTGAATTGCTGACAGTTAACAGACTTCTCCCCTGTACAGAACCCCTAGATCTCTCTCTTTTCTTATTTACTATGCCATCTGCAATCTTCACTGTTGAAATGTGGTGCTACCCAACATAAGTTTGTGTTTTGCTTTCTCCATATTTGTTGTTTTCAGTTATTTTCATTTCCAGATTTTCATTGTATCTTCTTGGATCCCCTCAAAGACATTTCTGAATAGCTTTGTTTAAGTCAGCATTTTCTTTTATGGCCCTATTAACATTTACTTCAAACTCTTATTTCCCCATTAGTAATTGCCTCATTCCATTTGAGACTTACCATTCTTTTGTTCTCTTTCTACTACAACATCTTATGCTGATAACATGGGTGTCTTTGTTAAACAATTGTGTCTCTTGTCTCTGCATGTTTAACATTCATTTTCTATGATATTTAACTTGTTCAGGATTTAATCTTGTATAATGTCCTCTTTATGAACAAGTTCTCATAATTTACATTTCTGACTTCTTGCATGATGAGTCTGTTTCTATGTAGACTATGATTACTTGACATTCTGAAGTAGTTTAGGACTGTAACATCCTGAACAATTTTGTTATTTCCAGAATTCCATCTCTGTTTTCATAACTGAGCTTGTTAACAAGACAGTTAATTAATTCATTTATTCATTCATTATTTTTGATAGATCTCATCATGAAGGAGAACTTTCAGGGATTCAAAGAAGTGGAATGAGTCAAAGTATGTATTAACCTTCACAATACCAAGGGCGGCAGGGGGTGGGGGTGACTTTCCACCCACATGTTGAAAATATTGAAATTACTCATGTGCTTTATAATTTAAAATTTTGAAAAAAAACATCTATATATCTTTAAAAAGGTATGTTCTGTATAAAAGTCAGTTACAATTAATGAAATTTGTATTTCTTAGAAATTTTTCTGGTAGTCATAAAGTACGCCTACCATACGTGGCATAGGTAAGATTGTCCTAAATGATATTTACATGTTCTATTTAAACGTTAGTATCTATTTAAAAAGTATGTGGTTAATAAAAGTTAACAACAATGAATGATATTTGTTCATTTTTATTTTTCCCTTCCCCTCTTGGTATACCATGTTATGGAAAATGCACTGGTATTGCTGGGACTAATGTGAGAATCTTAACCTGTATACTTCATTAACAATAGACTGTCAGTATATTGCTAAATGCTATGCATTAGTAAGAAAGTGTTTCATGCATATACTCCAAAAAATGCACTGTTTCCACTGAACACCTTTATAGTATCATCCATTCAACAGATGGAAGTTGTTACTAATAAGTCTGGTGTGGATATGTGTGTGTATGTTTTCTCTTTTTTTTTCTTTTCTTGAAGCTGGACTTAAACTTGTGTGTTTATTTGCAGGCTGGTAACAATACACTGGAAGTAAAGATCAGATCAGCAGTGGTAGCAGCAAATTCTAGCTATGAAAAACAGGCAGCAAAGCATATTGTTCCACCTAAATGTGTCCCATCCTATTACCATGGAGAATGTCATGTTAATCACTTACGTAAAATGCAGGCATCATTTGCATGGGACTGGGGTCCTGCTTTTCCTTCTGCTGCTATTTGGTGAGAATTATATGTTCTTACTGTAATTTAGTACATTGGAAGTAATTATTAGTAATGTGAGAAATTGCAGAATTGATGACTGTTCTTGTGATGTCCTTAACTTTTAGCACTTCATTGTCAAGAACTGATAGCAGTTTTGTTACAAAGCTGTAATATTCTTTAGTTCACAAGATAATCTAAAACTGACCTCAGTGTAGGCCTACTGCATATGATGTGTAACCTGCTGTCTCCCACATTTGTCTTCTTTTTGAATAGATATTATCCAATAATTTGCTTCATTACAATTTAATTTGTTAATATTTATTTGTTGTTCTATTACATTATAAACTACATAATTTTTTCCATGTGTGTCAATAATCCTATGTCACATACAGCTTTAAATGACAATTTCTAGTTAAAAAGTATTCATAAGCTGTCTGTGATCAATTAAATGATTTATTTTGTATTTGAATCTTTCTTCATAACCTCCATGATATATTAGTTGCCTCTCTCTCCCTCTCTAACTCTCTCTCTATTTTTCTCCCATCCTCCCTGTGTTCTTCACTGCCATTGCTGGCCATATCCCTGTTCTCATCTATTGCTGACTTTGCTAGCAACTGAATTTCCTGTTCTGCCCTGTTCAAAATGGTATAGATGTTTATATTTGGACATATGTTTGAGGCAGTTACTACATAAGTCATGGTGCTACACATTGTAAAGAGACAATTCATTAATTTTTTGAGATGCAAGTATATGATGTTCCCCTAAGCAGGAGGGCAAACTACACTTCTACATATTTAAAACATGCTTTGAGCTCATGAATGATTACCTAACCAGCTCTTCTGTAGAAATCTTTGTACATATAAAAAGCACTAATAATGGGAAATCCAGCTTGTTCTATTTATTCTTGAGGTACAAGTCTATAATGTTGATGCAATATTTTTATGCCTTTTGAAGGCTTTTAATTAAGTTCCATACCATCAGCATGTCAGTAAGGTACACTCCTACAGCTAATTTAATCCAATATCGGATTGGATAATAGACATCCTTTTCAGTGGAACTCAGTGTGTAGTTTGGAACATAGGGTGTGCATCAGGGAAGTGTCTGAGCGACTGGTGTGTGCTCCTGTGTAAAATTCTGTTAACTACAAAGAGAGAGAAAAATTCCAACAACAAAAAATAATTAGTGTTAGGTACTGAAATTTCAAGAACACACTTTTCTAGGTAACATTTTTAAGTGATTAACACTGCAAGGTCACAGGTTAATGTAAGCATGAGATAAGCCATTGCAAATGTGAAATGCTGGTACATTTGTGGGACTCGCCATTGCCAGATTGAGCACACTGTGCATGTTGTTGTTTATTCCATGAAAGAAAATGTAGACTGTTGTTTATTTTTGTTTTATTTGTGTTCTTTCTTTTCAAAAAACTTTGCTCCTTGCATGGGACTGATTCAGCCTTTTGCAAGTAAAGCTTTAACTTTCCTGAAACAGTACTTGTCTAAATTAATTATATGGATGCTGAGGAGTGCTATGAACTGGTGACCCTCAAACAAGCAGAAACATACAAGTGAAAATACAGAGTTGGTTGATATCATCAGGTCCAAGGATGATACGAACACATAGGCAAGAACAGTTATTAGGCATTCAAGACAAGCTATGGAGACAAATCAGGGATTTGAAACCAGCAGTAGCAGAGCAAAATAGTCCAGTGATGAGTCCACAGACAGCAGTTAGCGGCAGATGTACAATGCAACCAAGCCACAGATGAAAGTATCAATGATGCAGTTCCTGCCAAAAAATCCAGAACATTGGTTTGTGATGCTTTAACTGGCATTTGAGCAAAATGAAATAACTGATGCGCACATGAGGTCTGTGGTGGGCTGTGAATGCCTTAGACACCAAAGCTGCAACTTTAGTTGCAGACGTCATATTTTGGCCCATGATAGAATGGCAGTATGCATTTTTAAAGATGTTATTGATTGACAGAACTCTAAACCACTTGAACAACACATACAACAGGTGTTGAAGAATGAACTGATGGCTGACAGGACCTCCTCCAACTATTGGCAACATCTGCTGAGCAGCATCAGAGAAGAAGACTTACCAGACATGACACTGCAGCACGTTTGACTGGCACAGATGCCCAGTGTAGTAAAGGCAGCATTAGTTACCTGTGTGAAAGATGGTGTCCAGACATTGATAACAATGGCAGGCAAAGTGTACATGACAATGGACAATATGCATACAGCATGTATGACCCTGGTTGTGAAAGGTTGTGAGCAACAAGAGACCGCAGCGATACAGGAGAGCCAGCAGGGGGATCTAGCAAGACAGCTGTGTTACAATGAGAAGTGTCACAGTTGTTACGGTACAGGAAGAGCTCGCATGGTCAAAGGAAAGATAACAATGGGACTAACAGTGGTAGCTGCAAGGAGAAGATGTCTTGGTACCACTGGCAGTACAGTGACAAGGCAACAAGATGTACAAGATCATGTGCATATCCAAACAGTGACAGCTGCCAGGAATAGGTGAGGCAGGCCACAAGAACCAACAGAAGTGCATTCATCAGGGATGTGAGCATGATGAGGGACTCAGGATGGTGAGTAATTTGTCAACGTTATCTACTCCTTCAGAGAGGTTATATGTTCTGTCATTACTATCTGATTGACTCAAGGTCAGATGTCAGTGCACTGCCATACCAGGATTATCAGACTAGCACCACAATGTCACAGGTGCATCTGACAACTGCAAATGCATCAATGATAATGACTTATGGCACCTACAAAATGGAGGTGGATTTAGGATTTAGACAGAGTTGCTGTTGGAACTTTGTGCTAGTAGAGTTGTCAGAGGCCATATTAGGCACCAACTTCCTATGTAATACAAGAATTGAGATAAAGATCAGCAAGATTAAAAGAGATGATGAAGTATTGATAGGTGCACTTGGAAAAGACACATGTCACACCACAGCCTCCATGCACAAAAAGGTGGCATGGGGCAAAAATGGCAGCACAAGGGAACTTCAGCCAACAATGTCACATAACAACAGTGCACGCCTGGTCAGCCAATATCACAATAAACTAGAGGGTTAGCCCCAGATCGCTTTATAACAACAAAGGCCGAATTCGAGGGTTTGTTAAAAGCAGGTGTGCTACGTAATTCTGATAGCTCATGGGCATTGCTGTTACAGTCAGTAAAAAAAAAGAGGATGGTACTCGGAGACCTAGTGATGACTATCATAAGTTAAACGCCCACACAGCTCCAGGCCATTACTCAGAAACTAATGTCCTCAAAGGATCTACAGTCTTTAGCATGAATGACTGTAGAAAGGCATACCATCAGATACCATTCACAGAGGCGAATATACCAAAGATGGCAATCACAATACCTTTCAGTTTCTTTGAGTACATCTGGATGCCTTTGAGCCGTAAGAACATGGCACAGACGTATTCTGGTATGCTCAGAGACAAAAGAGTTACATGAAAAGCACCTCAGGTCCATTTTCAAAAGAATTAAGCAATGTGGAATAGTTATCAATTAGGAGAAATGCACCTTCTGACTGGAGCAAGTGACATTTTGGGTCACATGTTCGGCAAATGGAATATACCCCCTGATGGATAAAATAGCCATTATTGAAGAAAAACTTCAACCACCCGATTACCAAGAACATATAAGATTTTTAGGGACAGTAAATTTATACCGTCAACACTTGCCATGGGTAGCTGAGGTTCAGGCACTATTGACAGCGCCACTGGCAGGAAAAAACATAACTGGCATGTGGCCCATAAAGTGGACCCCAGACATGCAAAAGGCATTCCACCAAGTGAAAGCAGATCTGAAGAAAGCGGTTCTCTTGTCACACCCAGTACTGCATGCACCACTGGCTTTAGTAGTCAACACAAGTCAACAGGCAGTAGGAGCATCCCTCCATCAGTTTGCAGAAAACCTCTGGCAGCCTCTGGGTTTCTTTTCATAGAGACTCACAGCAGTGCAGGTCAAATGGAGTGCATACAACAGAGAACTTCTGGGAGCGTAAAAAGCTGTACAGTATTATTGTCCCTGCATTGAGGCCAGAGCATTCACTGTTTATATGGACCACAAATCTAATATGTTTGCATTCAACAAATCTAATGCTGACTGCTCTTCACAAGAAGCCAAACAACTAGAGTTCATTGGACAGCTCTGAACAGATTTGCATCATATTAAGGGAGCAGAAAATGTTGTGGCAGATTTCTGGTCAAGGAACAGTACCATCTTGCAGACAATCGATTATGAATATTTGGCAGCCTTCCAGGCCACAGATCTCCAGCTACAAGATTACCAGCAGGACGTCACTACTAGGACTGAACATCCATCAAGTGAGGCTGGCAGGGACGAAGGCTACCATCTTGTTTGACATGTCATGCAATAAACCTTGACCTATTGTTTTTTAAAAGTTGCTGAAGGTGCTAGCATCCATGGACTGGTGCACCCCAGTGCAAACAGTGCTGTAAAATTGCTGATGGACCATTTTGTGTGCCCAAGCATTAAGAAAGATTGCCATAGGTGGGCAAAAACATTCATGGTCTGCCAAAAATGCAAGGTCAGGTGACATGTGGACAAACCAGTAGGAGAATTTCCACCATCTACAGAGCAGTTTGCACAAATACACCTAGACATTGTTGGATTGTTTCCACCCTCAGGAGGGTATGGTGTTGTACTGAACTGGGGACCTAGAAATGATGGAGAGGCTTTGTCTCTGCCATAGCCATCAGAGGTACACAACCCCACAACAGGCTACAGCAGTCCATTCACCCCACCGCTGCCCTACACCGAACCGAGAGTTATAGTGTGGTTCGGCCCACAGCATACCCCCGGGAATGCCTCACACCAGATGAGTGTAGCCCCAATGTTTGCGTGGTAGAGTAATTATGGTGTACACGTACATGGAGACTGTTTGCGTAGCAATCACTGACGTAGTGTAACTAAGGCGGATTAAGGGGAACCAGCCTGCATTCACTGAGGTAGATGGAAAACTGCCTTAAAAACCATCCACAGACTGGCTGCCACACCGGACCTTGACACTAATCCACTGGGTGGATTCGTGCCGGGGAGTGGCACACCTCCCCACTCAGAAAGCAGCGCATTAGACCGCACGGCTAACCAGGCGGGCTTCCCTCAAAAGGGTACTGTTATTTGTTTACTCCTGTAGATTGGTTCACATGATGGATGGAAGCAGTGCCGTTGGCTGAGACAGTGGCATGAGTGTTTTTGGTGACTTGGATTGCTCGTTTAGATTGCCTCCTACATGTGACCACATGTCAGTGCTGCCAATCTGAATCAACCTTTCTTTTAGAGCTGGCAAAGTTGTGTGGATCCCAGCACC
This sequence comes from Schistocerca serialis cubense, assembly GCF_023864345.2. Lineage (NCBI taxonomy): Eukaryota > Metazoa > Arthropoda > Insecta > Orthoptera > Acrididae > Schistocerca > Schistocerca serialis. Next base: position 831,412,095 of record NC_064638.1, on the reverse strand, counting down.
ACCACATGATAGCCTACCACCCTGAAAGTAATTACACATTTGACTGTTGGCACAGGACCTTGAAGGTTGCCTTGATGTACCATACTGAGAGCTGGACTTCAACCTTACCAGTGGTACTATTGGGATTACGGACCACTTGCAAAAGAGATTTAGGAGCTTCCACAGCAGAGTTGGTTTATAGGGAAGCCCTACAAGTGCCAGCAGAATTTTTTGCTGCACCATTGGAAGTAACGGCGAGACACATGCCCTGTGTTCTGCAGCAAGTGTGAGAACACATTTCCAAACTAGGTCCAGCACTGTGTTCTCAGCATGGAGAGCGCACCCAGTTTGTACACAAAGAGGACACTGTTCCCATGTGTGATTATTAACAGATGCATTATGACCATTCCTGGGGCAACAAGGTATTAGCAAGAGACAGCCACATGACAAAGATAGAGTTTCATGGAAACAGCAAATCAGCTCAATACACCGAGTGAAACTTGGCTGCATGCTGTTGCCTGAGGGAGAGGCAGGACAGCAACGACATGTAGAGACAGCCCTGTACTGCTGGAACAGCAGGAAGAAGAGCCAACATGGGTAGAGAGCCCACTACCATCAACGAATCAGGCAGCCTTGGAAGGAGGAGATTCAGATACCTTTAAGATGTTCTAAAGCTGGCAGATGCATATCATACAAGTATCCTAACGTGCCTGGAACTCCACTAAACCACAGAGGGGCTGTGTGGGAATCGTCATCACCAGATTCAGCACACAGTGCACATTATTGTTTATTCTGTGAAAGAAAATAGAGACTGTTGTTTGTTGTTTGCTATATTTGTGTTCTTTGTTTTTCTAAAAAAACTTTGCTCCTTGTATGGAATTTATTCAGCATTTTGCAAATAAAGCTACAGCTTCCCTGAAACAGTATTTGTTGAAATTAATTACATTGATACTGAGGAGCACTATGCATTAATAACTGGTGTAACTGCCAGAATGCTGAATGCAAGCATGTAAATGGGATGATGCTGGAGTTGTCACCCAATGATATCCCATATGTGCTTCAATGGAGACAGATCTGATGATTGAGCAGGCCAAGGCAACACTTCGATGCTCTGTAGAGCGTGTTGAGTTACGACAGTGGTATGTGGTGAGCAGTATTCTGTTGGAAAACACCCCCTGGAATGCTGTCCGTGAATGGCAGCACAACAGGTCTAATCACAAGACTGACATACAATTTTGCAGTCAGTGTATGTGGAGTAACCTGTTGTTATATGAAACTGCATCCGTGGCCATAACTTCAGGTGTAGGTTCAGTGTGTCTAGCATGCAGATAGGTTGGTTGCAGGCCCTCAATTGACCTCATTCTAATCAACAAACGGCCATCACTAGTGCCAAGGCAGAAGCAGATTTCATCAGAAAACATAACAGACCTCCATGTTGCCCTCTCACTTGACACCACTGAAATCACAAACAGTGGTGGATTGGAGTCAGTGAAATGCATGTTACAGGGCTTGGAATTGTGCTTGAAGTAACCAATTTGTAAAAGTTCATTGTGTCACTGTGGTACCAACTGCTGCTCAAAATAGTGCTGCAGATACAGTATGATGCACCAGAACCATACGCAGTACACATTGGTGTTCCCTCTCAGTAGTTCCATGTAGCCACCTGGAGCCCAGTCTTCTTGTAGCCATACATTCTTGTGATCACTGCTGCCAGCAATCATGTACAATGGCTACATTCTAGCCAAGTCTTTCCGTAGTATCACAGAAGTAACATCCTGCTTCTCATAGTCTTGTTATGAGACCTTGTTCAAACTCAGTGAAGTGTTGATGATGGCGTCTTTGTCACTTTAAAGGCATTCTTGACTAGCATCAGCTCATCATGTCCAATGTCAAAGGTAACTAATGCTTATGACCAGTACAATGCGTATTTAAAGCAAACCTGATTTGGATCTTCATAGTGGCACTACCAGTGCCACTCTTATGTGGCTGGTGCAAAATTTGAATGGACATCATCTTTCAGATATAGGAATACCCATACCAGCTTTCGTTTATGTCACAGAACTCCTTCTTTGTGATGTGATTTTTTTCCCACCAGTACATATCCAAACAAAAATCTAAAACAAATATGATAATCCCTTAGTGGAATATGAATAATGACAGAAGTAAAGGTAACAACTCACTGGATAGTTGAGGTCATGAGTCATTGATAACCACTTAAACAAGACTGAGAATGTCATTAGCTTTTGGATGAATCCCTCCTCAGGGCTATAGAGTACATGTACACTTGAATGGATGTGTTGACCCACCATACTACACTGTACTGGCTCTGCAGCTTGACTAGGATGAGGAGTTGTGTCAGGTGGAGAGGATGAAGGGAGAAAGGAGGCAGAGAATGGGATAGATGGTTGGAGAAGGGTGGGTGGTGACTGGGATGGACAGACACCATGCCCATGGATAGGAATGTGGCTCCAGTGAGCTCATTCCTTCTGCAGGAAGCAGAGTTGTGTGCAGTGCAAAATGATGTAGAGGTGTGAAATGGGAGGGGAAGATAGAAAAAGGTTGGGGGAAACTGTGGAGAGGAGGGTGTGAATGTAAAATGGCTTATGTTAGGGTTAAGGTCATAGGGCAAGAGTGGTGATGAGTGTGGGGAAGGGGTTAGTGAGGATTTAGACCAGCAGAAGTATAGGATTGTCCTTCAACACATCCTTCACCCTCACAACACTGCTAGCCTCAATTTCTGCTAGCCCCTGCCCCACAACCACCTCTACCTCTGCCCACCTTAACATCACTCATCCTGAAACTGTTGATATTATTACAATGACGTGCTATTTAAAACTCCTTCTGCACTTCATGGTCTAGGCAACATGCCTGTTCTTATTCATTAAAAAGATATGATTAATTCAGCTCACTTTTAGGTGAGTAGCTTTTCTTATCCATATACTTACATTATATTGTCAAAAATTGATTATTTTCATTTTTATATTAACTAAATCACTATTTCTTATTTCTACTTCTGTAGGTCGTACATTTGGAAATACATTATCTATAAAACTGTTTGTGTTACTTGTTATTCTTGTAGATTTATATATATGGGGAAAGAAACTAACAGAAAAAGTCACAATACCAAAAAATAATTAATGTAGAGTGATGAAATTTTGGGAATACATTTGTCTAGGTAACATATTTATGTGGTTACTATTGCAAGATTAATGTAAGTGAGAGATAAGCCTCTACAAATGTGAAACTCTGGTGCATTGGTAAAAGGTGTAGCTGACAGGATGTTGAATGCAAGTATGCAAATGTGCATGCATTGTGTTTTACAGCTGCTGGATGTCAGTCTGTGGGATGTAGTTCCATGCCTGTTACATTTGGTTGGTCAATACAGGGATGATTAATGCTCTCTGTGGATGATGCTGGAGTTGTCATCCAATGATGTCCAATATATGCTTCATTGGAGACAGATTTGGTGATCGAACATGCCAAGGTGACATGTCAACACTCTGTAGAGCATGTTGGGTTACAGCAGAGGTATGTCAGTGAGCATTAACCTATCGATAAATACCCTCTGGAATGGCAGCATAACAGGTCAAATCACCAGACTGACATACAAATTTGCAGTCATGGTGTGTGTAATAACTATGAGAATGCTCCTGATGTCACATGAAATGGCACTGCAGACCTTAACTCTAGGTGTAGGTCCAGTGTGTCTAGCATGCAGACAGGTTGGCTGCAAGCTCTCAGTTTGCCTCCTCTAACCAACATACAGCCACCACTGCCAGTGAGTCAAAAACAGCTTTCATCAGGAAACACAACAGACCTCCACCTTGCCCTCCAGTGAACTCTCACTTGACACCATTCAAGTTGCAAATGGCATTTGTTTAGTGTCAATAAAATGCATGCTACAGGGTGTTTGGCTCAGAGCAGTCCTTGAAGTAACTGATTGGTAACACTTTGTCATGTCACATTGGTGCCAACCGCCAATCAAAGTGCTGCTGCAGATGCATTATGATGTGCCAGAGCCATACACCGAAAATTAGGGTCTTCGCTCTCGGTAGTGCCATGTTGTGGTCTGGAGCCCAGTGTTCTTGCTACTGTACATTCTCATGACCACTGCTGTGAGCAGTAATATACAGTGGCTACATTCCTCCAAGTCTTTCTGCAATATTGCGGAAGGAACGTCCAGCTTCTTGTAGCCCTGTTACATGAACTTGTTCAAACTTAGTGAGGTGTTGATAATGGTGTCTTGTTATTCTTGACTAACATCAAGTCACCACATCCAATCTCAAAGATAACTAATGCCCATGACTGTTACAGCATGTATTTAAAGCAACCCTGATTTCTATCCTCATAGTGGTACTAGTAGCATCACTCTTTTGCAACTGGCATGGACTTTTGATAGACATGATCTTTCAGACGTAGAAACACATCTTCCAACTTTTGTGTCGCTTAACTCCTCCTTGGTGCTGCAGTTTTTTTTCCCATCAGTGTACATTGAGGTTACATAAGAAGTTTAAAAACTGATCTTTCAGTCTACATTCATTCATAAGATTTGTATTGAAGTCCCCCATATGCAATTATAGTGTCTCTTTGAGAAAATACAATATTAAGTGGTGTTTCTGACTGATTAATAAATATTTCTGTATTCCCAGTATGTATGTTGCTAATACCAGTGTTTGTTTCTACACACTTTTAGTAATTGCTCACAATTTAGGTTTATTTGAGAGTGAGAGCCAGAGTGGATTTATTACTTTTTCATTCAGTTGATGATTCTGAGCTCTCATACTATGAACCACATTGAAGATTATCACACTGATTTTTGAGCCAACTTGAGTTTATTTTCATTTCCGCAAGTGTTAATGTAGTACAGACTGTTATTACATCATGTTGTAGGTTATCATTTGCATGTGGCAAGAACCGAAGTAGATCTCTTTTGGATACAAAATCCTATTTTTTAACATAATCTCAATTCAGTGCAATGGCCTAATGCCACCTTTCTGGGGCAGCATGTATGGCTATGTGGTACAAATCTACTGGTCGATGTAGGAGCCATTGTCTTGCTGCATCAATAACCTTCGCAGTATTCATGTACTGCATTCTTTGGAGTGCACCCTTCATTGTGGCAGACAGATGCGAGTTGGAAGGTGCAATATTTAGGCTGTAGGGTGGATGAAGAAGAACAGTCCAATGAAGTTTTCCACATCTACGTCTACACAAATACTCCGCAAACCACCTTATGGTGCTTGGTGGAGAGTACCCCATATGACTACTGGTCATTTCCTTTCCCGTTCCACTCTCAAATAGAGTGAGGGAGAAATAACTGTCTATATGCCTCCATATCAGCCCTAATTTTTCATATCTTACCTTTGTGATCCTTACATGCAATGTATGTTGGCAGCAGTAGAGTCATTCGGTAGTCAGCTTCAAATGTTGATTCTCTAAACTTTCTCAGTAGTGTTCTTCAAAAAGAACAATGTTGTCCCTCCAGGAATTCCCATTTGAGTTTCTGAAGCATCTCTGTAACCCTTAAATCTTGATTGAACCTACCAGTAACAAATCTAACAGCTCACCTGTGAATTGCTCCTTCAATCTGACCTAGTACAGATTCCAAACACTCGAACAGTATTCAGGAATAGATCATACCAACATCCTATATGTGGTCTTCTTAACAGATCAACTATACTTTCGCAAAACTCTCCCAATAAGCCGGAGCTGACCATTTACCTTCGCTACCACAGTCCTCACACGCTTGTTTCATTTCATATTGCTTTACAACATTATGCCCAGATATTTAAATGACAAGACTGTGTCAAGCAGTACACTGTTGATGCTGTATCTGAACATTATAGGCTTGTTCTTCCTACTCATCTGCATGAACTTAAATTTTCCTACATTCAGAGCTAGTTGCCATTCATCATACCAAGTAGAAATTTTGTCTAAGCCCTCTTGTATCTTCCTACAGTCACTAAACTTCAATGTCTTACCAAACACCACAGCATCATCAGCAAACAATTGCAGTTTGCTGCCCAGCCCATCCAGCAAATCATTTATGTCTATAGAGAACAACAGCAGTCCTGTCACACTTCCCTGAGGTACTCCTAATGATACCCTTGTCTCTGATGAACACCTGCCATTGAGGATAACATACTAGGTTCTATTACTTAAGAAGTCATCAAGCCACTCACATATCTGTGAACTTATTCCATGTCCTCATACCTTCATTAACAGCCTGTAATGGAGCACCTTAACCACCTTGTCAAATGGCTTCTGGAAATTTAGAAATATGGAATCTGCCTGAATCCCTCCCACACATCAATATTAAAATTCTCTGTCTATAAAAGTTTTGAAAGCTTCCATAGGCATAAGAAAAACTTTTTACTTATCTTCATTTTCTTCTCTTGTTGTTGTTGGCTCCACTTATTGTGTCTAGGGGTACATTCTTCTTGCTGAAATTTTGATTTAATGTTGTGGGTTTTTGATGATTAAATAACTGATGAAGAATTATCTGTTGCTATAATTTTATTTCATCCCATTCTTCTAAATCATAATGACTTCACAATCTCCATTTCAGAATACTAATTCACATTGTTGTTGACAAAGTTAGAAATACACTTGCATTTTCATCAGAGGCATGCCTACTACTCCTAATGTTCTGCGGTACTCACAATGTTCCAAAGAGTTTGCAAAGCAAAAGAGTTTACAAACTTTCTTGACCAAATAAGAATTTTAACTAAAACATATCATTATTTTGTAAATGAATCCAGAAATAAATTTAATGATTAGTGTTAGATTGTACAATTAATAACATGAATTTTAAATGTGCCAGAAATTCCTTAATTTCAAATATTTTTTAAAAAAGAACAATTTTAACTGTATGTACAGAGTACTAACAAATTAATTTCTTTTTACATATTTTAGCCCTAAACATAACACATCGTATACAAAGTCATATAATGTTCATTCAGTTAAGCAGCCGAGAATGTTCACCTGTACCAGATTCTGCATTAATCCTGGTATTGGCTACTTCTACAAGGTGTACAACTTTGCTCCCGCCATTTGCCAATAGGTGGCAACAACAGTAAGTAGTGGTCGAAAGAAATAGATTGCAGATGATGTCAGGTAGTTAGCTTGGACCTCAGTCAACATAACCTCATTCAAACATTAGTCGATTTGTGTCTGCATCATGAAGTTCTTCTTGATTGAAAATGTCAGTTTACGAGCCTAATTCTCATCGTTTTCGAGAGGTGTTACTGTTTTGTTCCAGTATGAAGAAAACAGTGGCTGAGTCTCATTGAATGCTCTCAAGTACATATGGTAAGGATGCTATTAGTGAAAGAATGTGTTGTGTGTGGTTTCAACACTTCAAGAATAGTGATTTTAACTTTGTAGACCGGCATAGTGGTGGAAGGGAGAATGTTTCTGAAGATGCAGAATTGGAGACATTGCTGAGTGAAGACTTGCATCAAACTCAAGAAAAATTGGCATGATTAGTTTGAGTGACACAGCAAGACATTTCAAAACATCTCAAGGCTATGGGCAAGATTCAGAAAGAAGGAACTTGGGTCCCATGTGAGCTGAAACCAAGTGACATTGAATGGCGTTTGTGTGTTTGTGAACAGTTGCTTCAGAGGCAAAAACAGAAGGGATTTCTGCATCACATTGTGACCGGGGATGAAAAATGGGTTCATTACGATAACCCTAAATGCAAAAAATTGTGGGGATATCCTGGCCATGCTTCCACGTCAATGGCCAGACCAAATATTCATGGCTCCAAGATCTTGCTCTGCATTTGGTGGGACCAGTTCGGCATCGTGTACAATAAGGTGTTAAAAACAAGTGAAACAATCACAGGTGCTCGTTATTGAATGCAGTTAATGCATTTGAGCACAGCATTAAAAGACAAACGGCTGCAATACAGCAAGAGGTATGATAAAGTGATTTTGCAACACGACAGTGCTCGACCTTAAGTTGCAAAAGAGGTCATAATGTACTCGGAAACTTTAAAATGGGAAGTCCTACCCCACCTGCTGTATTTTGCAGACATTTCTCCTTCTGACTATCACCTGTTTAGATCAATGGCGCATGGACTGGCTGACCAACACTTCCGATCTCATGAAGTCACAAATTGGATCAATTCGTGGATTGCTTCAAAAGATGAATAAGTTTTTCAACGCAGGATTCATACAGTGCCCGAACGATGGGAGAAAGTAGTGGCCAGCGATGGAAAATACTTTGAATGACACATGTGTAACCAATTTGTTTCATTAAAGCTTCAAGTGCTAGAGAAAAAATGACGGAATCAAAGTTGTACACCTTTCATATATATATGTACAAAAAAAGTAATGTTATAGGAAAGCTGAGTATTGCACAAGCAATGCTTTCTAAAACCATGCTATCACCTTTAACTCCAATTGAACAGGTATGATAACAAATAATGTCTCTGTCATAATAAGACTCCAAACCTAAAAGAGGCTTATCACTGCCCCTTACAATAGCAGTAGTTAACCAACTATTACCGGTTACAACCTCTGTAGTTGTACAAGAAAAATTAATCTTAGCTCTCAGTCTCAGAAAAATTTATTATATTCAAACTGAGAATATGTTCAAGGATTCTGCAGAAAACCAAAGTTAGGATTATTGGTCTGTAATTTTGTGGGTCCATTGTTCTAGCCTTCTTATATACTGGAGTCACCAGCACTTTTTTCTAGTTGCTTGGCACTTTGCTCAGAGTGAGAGATCATGATAAATGCAGGCTTAGTAAGGTGCCAATGCCACAGAGTACTCTTTGTAAAACTGAATTGGGTTTCCATCCAGGCCTGGTGATTAATTTTCTCTCAAATCTTTCAATTGTTTCTCTATGACAGGGATGTTCTTACTATGTCTTCTATTAAGGGAATCTGTCTGATTGTCAAATGACAGTATATTTGTACGATTGTCCTGTGTGAACAATTTCTTGAATGTGAAATTTAAAACTTTGTGTTTTGTTTTCTATCTTCAACTGCCACACAAGGCTGGTCAACAAGGGGCTGAATGGAAACCTTAGACCCTCTTAGCAGTTTTGCATAGGACCAGAATTTTCTCAGTTTTCACATTGGCCCTCAGCCTCAAGCAATGCGAGTGCATTATCACCCTCCACTCACTGTGCATTGAGGGTGGATTCACCATGTTGGGTATGCTATGAGCTGCCTCGGCAGCATAGCCCAAGAGCAAAACAAGCAACTCCTGAGGTGTCCCATGTGATGCTCCAGGTTCTCTGCCACCACTAAAACCCAAGGTAGCAGCCTGAAGATGAGCTACTAACGGATGCGCAGGCTTGTGTGAGGTCTTTCATTTTCATGGAGAAGAAATTCATTTGTCTTTTTGTATTTTTTTGTCACTTTTGAAGATTTTTAACAAAAAATTGTCTTGATCAACTTTGTAATGTGCACAAAATTCCACAATGATGGTCTTTCATTGCTCTTTATGTTCTGTAAGGCAGCAAGGAACCCAGTGGAAACACGGTTTTGAGTACCCCAACTGGTGGACAAATGTGTCAGGACTACCAACAGAAATGTCCAGTTGTGCAGTGAGGTGTTTGAATGTGACCTATCTGTCACCTCAGATGAGAGTGTCTACATGTTCCAACATTGTAGGAGTCACAGCTGTGTGCAGCCTTCCAGCATGCAGGAGATCAGAGCCGTTTACACAACCTTGTTGCAATGATGACAGATGCTTTGTCCAATGACTCACCATACCTTTGTTCACTGTAAGGTCTTTGTGGACATTCTGAAAGCACATATGAATATCTGTGATGCTCTGGCTTTTTGCCAGAAGAAACTCAATGACGGCTATGTGCTTGGAATGCACATCCATTACAGACAACATTTTGGAAGTTACGTATTGCGTCGTCACCTATCAGAACTTCATGAAGCTATGTGGGCTGAACTTGGAATATTCCATGATGTCCTATGACAAATTCTGCATTCTTTCAACCAAAATTGGACAAGAAAAAAATGTGTTTCATTACATCATGAACGCTCATTATTTTGTAATTTACACTCTTGTAGGTGTCATTATTGCATAAGTTATTGTTTTAGGAAATACACCTTTATTCATTGACTACAAGACATTGAAAAGGCAATCACATAAAGCTAGTTAATTTTGATACTTGGCATACTTTGTTAATCATTTTGTAATCTCTTTAGTGGTGGTTTGATTGAAATGTTGTCCCTTTTCAACACCTACAATATCTATCTGATCAAGATGAATTCTGTTGTGTAAAACTTCCTACACAGTGGTAAGGAGAGGTGGTCTGTGGAGTGATGCAGCAACTGTCATCATAGGAAAGCTGGACAGGAGCAGAAATGATCAGTGAACAAGTTAAACAACAAACAGGGGATTTATTAAACTTATATTTCTCAAAGCATACAAAGACTCATTACAAATAATGCAGCAAGAATTAGAGTCCAGCTCTCGGTGTCAACAAGAAAGAGGCTTCTGGCACTACAGCATGAATGATAGTGTCAGAGCTGTGACTAGGAAGCATCTGCACAGAATCATATAGCGAAGAGGCTCCAAGCATGAGAGGGGATGAGTGGCTGCCACTGGCCATCCTATATTGTGGCAGCAGGGTGTGCATACAGTCAAGAGCTGTTGCAGGTGTAGCTCAGTAAGCATGTACCATTGGGCCCACCAGACCCCACGTGACTGCTATCAGTGTTTGGTTGGAAACTTGCAATTCCATTACCAACTGTCTGATGCCCATATTGTGATATTGATACATGATACCACATCCCTCCCCCTCAAACCTCTTCACTGTTGTTGTGTAGTGGGGATTAGTGATGGGGGGATGGCTGGATGCAGGTGACAATGAGGAGATGAGAACCGAAACTAAGGTAGCTGCCAAGCTCTTGTCCTGAGCCTGCCTGGAAACACCAACTGAGAAACCAGGTAGAGGGTGCATACCCATATCCAAATGCAGAGCAGCTAACAAAGATGGAAGCATCTTGATGACTGCAGAGGGACCCTAGGTGGCATGTAGAACAGCAGCCAGGAAGAGGGGCCAATTCCAAGACAATGGTAGCTATTGGGATGGCGATGACTGTGAAAGTGCATTGGCTTCCGTTGGCTCCAGGACTGGCACTGATGGCGCAGGGCCCACAAGAGCCAGTTGCAGCAAGGGCCACTGAGTCTAGGCAGGCACTAAATCTGGAAGCACAAAGCCTGCAATAGGATCATGCAATTCACATGGATGAATTTGATTCGGTGGCGTCTCAGCAATTCTCTTGGTCCCTGCTGTAAAAAGAGTTCATCTGAGAAGGCATACAATGGCACTTTGCTCCCAGCACCTCTGTGTGCCATACAATTTGTAAAAGACCTGTTCATTAGTTTGATACTTTGCCTGTCTGAGCAGAGGGAACACTGCCCACTGTGGTGGGTGCAGCAACTGAAGCAAGATGCAGTGGCACCAGCTTATGTAACAGCTCCATCAGTGACGGTCCGTCACATGGCTGAGAGCAGTAGGAAGAGAAGAATAGCAACAAAGCATGATTCTCTGTGTGGGAGGCATCTGTTGCTTAAATGTTCATACAAAGCATTCAGCTTCACTGTTAAACTGCAGGTGGAATGTCGCACTCATGATGTGGTTGATGCTGGAGGTGATGCAGAACTGTTCAAACTTGGCAGCAACAGATTGAGATCTGTTGTCAGTCACAATCATTTCTGGAAATCCCTCAGTGCAAAAGATTGATGACAGCACCTGGATTGTGGAATGAGCTGTAGCAGAATGCATTGGAACAACAAAGGGGAATTTGCTAAAAGCATCAACGACTTTGAGTCAATGTATATTCTAGTGAAATGAAATGATCGTACGGCACTGTTGGCCAGGAGACCCCATGCGGGGTGTTCGGCCACCGAAAGTGCAAGTCCTTTTTAGCTGACGCCACTTTGGTGACTTGAGAGTCAATGATGATGAAATGATGATGGACACACAACACCCAGTCATCTTGAGGCAGAGAAAATCCCTGACCCCACTGGGAATCGAACCCGGGACCCCGTGCACAGGAAACGAGAATGCTACCACAAGACCATGAGCCGTGGACTATATTCCAGTAAGGACCCATGAATTCCAAGTGCAAACATTGCCAAAGTGCTTGATGTTTGGGCCATTCAAAGAACTGCTGAGAAGAGCTGACTGATGTTCAGCACAGGCTTGGCACTGAGAAGTCAACTGTTTGATTTGTGCATCCAGATTGTTTCAAGTGCAACAGTGTCACATGACAGCTTGGTGCGAACAATGAGCCAGTGATCTTAGAGTAGTGAACGAAGCATGTCAGGGTGGACAGCTTGGGGAACCACAACATGTGACTGGTCATTAGTAGTGTGAAGCAAAATGACACCTTGATGAACTGCAGGTGTGTGCCAACGGGAAAAGTATCGGTGAACCACTGAGCTAAGGATCTGTCTGGCTGAATGTGGCCAACCAGTGTGGATGTAGTGCAACATAATCTGCAAATCAGGATACATGGCTGTGGCCTGGGTAATTTTCCAGTGATTAAGTGGAAAGCTATGCAAAGCATCTGTGTCTTTTGCATCAGTGTAGCAACAGTAAGCAGAGGAGTCACTGAATGTTGAATCTGGGTCAAAAAAGAGGCAAAAAACAGTATCTGCATTGGCGTGCTTAGAAGTGGGCTTGTACACAATCTTGTATTGGTATTTTGTGCCAAAAAGATACTGGTGAAACTTAGTGACACCACACACAATGGCAAGAGTCTCTTTTTCAATGTGTGAATAATTACACTGGGCTCTGTTCAACAACTTTGAAGCAAAGGCAGTTGGCCTGTCAACAGAATCGTATTTATGTGACAAAACTTCAAAATGCCACAACAGGAAGCATCCACAGCTAAGGCCACACATTTGGCTAGATGAAAAGGAACAAGATATCAGTCACTAAGCAAAGCATCTTTCAACTTCTGGGAAGCAAATTGACACTCATGTGAACAAATAAAAGGAACAAGCGATGCAAGGGATCCATGATTTAAGTGGTGTTAGGGATAAATCAGGTGACTACAAGAGTTTCCCTAACACAGACAATTGCTGCACATTGTGTGGAGGTGGAAGGTCATGGATAGCAAGCAAGTGTGACTGCAATGGGTGAACACCCCAGCTATTAATGACATGCCATAAGTACTCAAGTTCAGTCTGAAAAAACACACATTTGTCTCTGTTACATTTGAGACCAGGTGCAGACAACACTTTAAGTAGAGTGTAAAGTTGCTAATGTGTTCTTCAGAAGCGTGAGCTGATATGACTGTGCCATCTAAATAATTTGAGCTAAAAGGAACTTTTGCAGTCAGCTGCTACAGAAAGTGCTGAAGTATGGTGGAGGTGGATGCACTGCTGAACAGCAATCTCAGAAATTTTAAGAGGCCCAAATGAGTGTTAATGATAAAGAAATATTGTGAATGTGCATCCAGAGGGATTTGCAAGTAAGCATCTCAAAAATAAGTTTTGGAATAGTAACAATCAGCACCGAATTTGTCCATCAACCCTTCTGTGTGTGGCAAGGAATAACTGTCAATGACTGTTATGGAATCACAGTTTTCTTAAAATTGGTGCACAACTGGAGTTTGCCAGATGGTTTCTTTATTGCAACAAGAGGGGACACCCGCTGGCTGACAGTAATGGGTGCTATGATCCCATTGTCATGCAAAGCAGTAAGGGCCTTAGCCACCTGTTCTCGAAGAGCTTGAGGAATAGGATGAGCTCTAAGAAAAACTGGGTGAGCATTGTCCTTCATTGTGACATGGGCCGCAAAGTTGTTAGCTTTGCCATATCCTCTGAAAACAAATCCTGAAATTCTGCACATAGCACAGCAGCACTGCCTGAGGATCAAAGGAAGAAGCAGAAAGTACATTGTCCTGAATACTTAACCCAAACAAATCAAAAGTGTCTAGACCAAAAATATTAGCACTGTCTCTGCAGGAAAGCACTGTAAATGTCACTGCCTTCAACAGATTCTTGAAAGTTGCAGGAAGACTACAAGTGCCCAAGACAGGAATGTCTTGGCCACTAAACTCTGTCAGCGTATGGTGTGATGTGCACAACTTAGCATTGCCAAGCAGTTTGTAAGTGCTGTGGTTGAGCCAAGTCACTGAAGCTCCAGTATCAAGTTGCAGACTGATTTCCCAACAAAAGTAAAAGACACAAAAGGTTTATTGCCCTCATGTAGCACTGTAGATGAGTTGGGAGCCATTCCTGGGTGGCTATTACTCTGTTGTTTTACCAAAACTATCTTTTGAAGGAATCCTGATAGTCTAGAATCTGCAAAACCTGTTGCAAGGAAAGATATGAGTGTTAAAGAATCTGTTCCTGAATTTGAGGCTCAGCTACATTGTGCATGATGGCATTATGAACCATTGCATCACTATAATATTTGCCACAGTCACATTTGAATCTACACTGTCTATTAAGGCCTTGAAAATCAGTCACCAACTGAAGGTATGTCTGTCCTTGTTGCTTACACAACCTAAGGAATTTGTAATGCGCAGCCGCCACTTGCACCCTGTCCTCATAATACTTCACAAGCACCTGGAATAGGCCTTTGTGTTGTACTAATTCAGGGCAGGATATGGGAAACTACTTTGCGCACAGCTAATAAATAGTCACTCTCACTGTGGCCAAGAAGTAAGAAGGTTAGTCAGTACTTTCTATGGGGTGTGATGTGATGTGCATGTTGAATTGTGCAAGGCACTCTGTCCAGTCTTCATTTGCCTCATCAAACTTAAGAAGTGGCGACACATATGCAAGTGGCACCAGTGGTGGCACTGCTGTTGGGTCAGCTTCTTGTGTGAAACCATCTACACCATTGTGAAATGATTCATTACTTCAAGCAGTTGGGCCATTTGTTGCCTCAGAAATGGAATAAACTGAATTAGATCAACTGCAGGTGATGCAGCAGTCAATTGCAGCATAATAGCTATGATTTATTAAGCGATTCACAAATACAAACAGCAAAAAGCAAAAATACCACAGAGACAGCAAAAAGGGGAGCATAAGCAGCAACTGCAGAACCTAGAACATAAAGAGCACAAGCAAGACAAACACTGGGTACCCAAAAGACAAGCAAGAATGTCAGAAACCAGTCAAAAAGATGACAGAACAGGAATAAATTAACTGGAAGAATACCTTACATACATGCAATGGCTTGTCACCAGGTCTCTTGTGTATGATTTCATACACTGTGATAAGGAGAAGTGGACTACAGATTGATGCAGCAAGTTTTGTCGTAGGAAAGCTGGACAGGAGCAGAAATTATTAACGAACAGGTTAATACAACAAACAGAATATTTACTTAACTTGTGTTTCTCTTAACATACAAAGACTCAATACAAATAACGGGGCAAGAGTTAAAGAGTACAGCTCTCAGTGTCAACAAGGAAGAAGCTCCCTGCACTATGTTACGAATGATGGTGTCAGAGCCACGACTAGGAGGTGTCTGCGTAGCATCACATAGTGAAAAGGCTCCAAGTGCGAATGGGGGTGAGTGGCTGCCACTGGCCATCCAGTATTGCAGCAGGAGAGAGTGCTTGTATTCCAGAGCCACTGTAAACATGGCTCAGTGAGCATGCACCATTGGGCCTGCCAGATTCCACATGACCGCTAGCAGCGTCTAACAGAAACTTGCAATTCTGTTGCCTGTGGGGTGGTATCAATTAATGATACCACAAATTCAACTATATTTAATTGTTCGTTTTTAGTCACTTTGTTTTCTGACACTGTAAAAGAGAATTTAGTGAATTCCGTAGACTTTAACTGCAGTGTCCAGGGAACTGAATTTTATTATACATACTGTTTTCTTTTTTTGTTTGTTTAATCATGTTTCTGATAGTGTTTGCTTAATTCATGGTGTTTCTTTATTCTGGTGCAGAGTGCTTGCTGTTTGCTGTCAGTATGACACATAGAGGAATTTTATAATCTACATCTACATCTACATACATACTCCACAAGCCACCATATGGAGCATGGCGGACAGTACCTTGTACCACTACTGTTTCTTTTCCTGTTCCACTTGCAAATAGAGTGAGAGACAAATGACCATCTACATGCCTCCATCTTCATATCTAATCTTCACTGTCCTTAGGCACAGTGTATGTTGGTCCTTAAATGCAGTGTGTGTTCAAAAAATGGATCTGAGCACTATGGGACTCAACTGCTGAGGTCATTAGTCCCCTAGAACTTAGAACTAGTTAAACCTAACTAACCTAAGGACATCACAAACATCCATGCCCGAGGCAGGATTCGAACCTGCGACCGTAGCGGTCTTGCGGTTTCAGGCTGCAGCGCCTTTAACCGCACGGCCACTTCGGCCGGCGCAGTGTGTGTTGGCAGTAGTAGAATTGATCAGCAGTCAGCTTCAAATGCTGTTTCTGTAAATTTTCTCAATAGTATTTCTCAAAATGAAAGTTACCTTGACTCCAGGAATTCCCATTTGAGTTCTCGAAGCATCTCCATTACACTTCGTGGTGTTTAAACATACTGGTAACAAATCTAGCATCCCTCCTTTGAAATGCTTCACTGTCTTCCTTCAATCCGACATGGTATGGATCCCAAACATTTGAGCAGTACTCAAAAATGGATCACACCAGGGTCCTGTATGCAGTCTCCTTTACAGGTGAACCACTGTTTCCTAAAATTCTCACAATAAACTGAAGTCAACCATTCACCTTCCGTACCACGGTTTTTGCATGCTTGTTCCATTTCATATCTCTTTGCAGCGTTACACCCAGATATTTAAACAACTTGATTTGTAAAACTGGACCCCAGTAATACTGTATCTAAACATTACAGGTTTGTTCTTCCTTTCCATCTGCATCAACTTACATTTTTCCACATTTAGAGCTAGCTGCCATTCATCACAAAAAGTAGAAATGTTGTCTAAGTCATCTTGTATCTTCCTACAGTCAATCAACTTTGACACCATACCATAGACCACAGTGTCATCAGCAAACAAATGCAGATTGCTGCCCACCCTGCCTGTCAAATCAATTATGTATATACAGAACAACAGTAGTCCTGTCACACTTCCTTGGAGCACTCCTGATGATACCCTTGTCTCTGATGAACCCTTGCCATTGTGGGCAAATATTGGGTTCTATTGCATAAGATATCTTCGAATCGCTCACATATCTGTGAACTTATTCCCTATGTTTGTACCTCCATTAACAGCCGAAATGGGGCGTGGTGTCAACTGCCTTCCAGAAATCTAGAAATATAGCGCATCTGCCTGTTGCTCTTCATCCATAGTTTGCAGTATATCATGTGAGAAAAGGGCAAGTTGAGTTTCACATCAGTGATCCTTTCTAAAACCATGCTGATTCATGGACATAAGCTTCTCAGTTTCAAGAAAGCTTATTATATTTGAACTGAGAAGATGTTCAAGGATTCTGCAGCAAACTGAAGTTGGTGATATTGGTCTGTAATTTTGCAGGTCCATTGTTCTGCCCTTCTTATATACTGGAGTCACCAGTGCTATTTTACAGTCACTTAGAACTTTGCTCAGGGGGAGAGATTCATTATAAATGCACGCGAGGTAAGGGACTAATGCCATAGAGCACTCTTTGTACTGGATTGGGATTCCATCTGGACATGGTGATTTATTTCGTTTCAAATCTTTCAGTTGTTTCTCTATGGCAGGATGCTTATTACTATGTCATCCATACTGGAGTAAATCTGATGGTCAAATTACAGTATGTTTGTATGATTCTCCTCTGTGAACGATTTCTTGAATGTGAAATTTTAAAACTTCAGCTTTATTTTTGCTATCTTCAACTGCCACACCAGACTGGTCAACTAGGGACTGAATGGAAGCCTTAGACCCGCTTAGCAATTTTGCATAGGACCAGAATTTTCTAAGGTTCTCTGCCAGATCTTTTGCTAAGGTATGACGTTGGTAGTTGTTGTATGCTTCACGCATGTATCTTTTCACAGACACATGAATCTCTACTAATCTTTGCTTCTCATCACTTGTGCATTCTCTTTTGACTGAGAGTGCAGCAGATTACAGTGCAGCCTTAGTTCTTGATTGTGAATAGCTCTTTGAAATATATAGCATAATGCCTTCCTGTCAATTTGATATTTGATCCCAGCATTTTCCTCTCTGCAGTTTTTGTTTTGCAAACCTCTGCAATGGTTTCTTGTTTTTTTAATGATAAATTTTCTTTAAATATTCTGACAGTGCCTTTATTTATTTTATGCTACACATTATCTTCCCATCAGTCACAAAACAAAATTTAGCCAGCTATTGTAATTGCAATACTGACCCTACGACTTATCTTAGAAAATAGATTAAAGAAAGGCAAGCCTACATTTCTAGCATTTGTAGACTTAGAGAAAGCTTTTGACAATGTCGACTGGAATACTCTCTTTCAAATTCTAAAGGTGGCAGGGGTAAAATACAGGGAGCGAAAGGCTATTTACAATTTGTACAGAAACCAGATGGCAGTTATAAGAGTTGAGGGGCATGAAAGGGAAGCAGCGATTGGGAAGGGAGTGAGGCAGGGTTGTAGCCTCACCCCGATGTTATTCAATCTGTATATTGAGCAAGCAGTAAAGGAAACAAAAGAAAAATTCGAAGTAGGTATCAATGTCCATGGAGAAGAAATAAAAACTTTGAGGTTCGCCAATGACATTGTAATTCTGTCAGAGACAGCAAAGGACTTGGAAGAGCAGTTGAACGGAATGGACAGTGTCTTGAAAGGAGGATATAAGATGAACATCAACAAAAGCAAAATGAGGATAATGGAATGTAGTCGAATTAAGTCGGGTGATGCTGAGAGAAGTAGATTAGGAAATGAGACACTTAAAGTAGTAAAGGAGTTTTGCTATTTGGGGAGCAAAATAACTGATGATAGTCGAATTAGAGAGGATATAAAATGTAGACTGGCAATGGCAAGGAAAGCGTTTCTGAAGGAGAGAAATTTGTTAACATTGAGTATAGATTTAAGTGTCAGGAAGTCGTTTCTGAAAGTATTTGTATGGAGTGTAGCCATGTATGGAAGTGAAACATGAATGATAAATAGTTTGGTCAAGAAGAGAATAGAAGCTTTCGAAATGTGGTGCTACAGAAGAATGCTGAAGATTAGATGGGTAGATCACATAACTAATGAGGACGTATTGAATAGAATTGGGGAGAAGAGGAGTTTGTGGCACAACTTGACAAGAAGGAAGGACCTGTTGGTAGGACATGTTCTGAGGCATCAAGGGATCACAAATTTAGCATTGGAGGGCAGCGTGGAGGGTAAGAATCGTAGAGGGAGACCAAGAGATGAAAACACTAAGCAGATTCAGAAGGATGTAGGTTGCAGTAAGTACTTGGAGATGAAGAAGCTTGCACAGGATAGAGTATCATGGAGAGCTGCATCAAACCAGTCTCAGGACTGAAGACAACAACAACAACAACATTGTAATGTTACTGTTTGGATGACTTCCCCACTATACTGTAAACTGTTGACAGTGTGGACTTAGGTATGTTAATACGTTTATTTTGTTTTTTCCCTCATTGTTGTTCTATTATATCAGTTTAACAACTGTTTTAAATTTTAAATTAAAGTTTTGTTAATAGCAATATGAATTAGGATAGTGTCCTACCCATCAGTTGGGGAGGGAGGGGGGACGGGAGGATCATAGGGTAGGGATGGGGAAAGATGCTGCAGTGTTGCCTAAGGGAGTGTGCATGGACAGAATGTGGGCTGCTGTGAGCAACATCAGAACATCTGCAGGCTGTAATTGGGGATACAGGCAGGTGGAGGACATTGACTACCAGAAGTTGAAGCCAGGGGTGTTAATGGTACAATGAATGTTTTCCAGGGAAGAGTTTCCATATCTGCAATTCAGAAAAGCCCAAACCACAAGCTCCTATTATTCTGTCCCCCCCCCCTCCCCCCAGTACCTACTATTCTGTCCCCCCCTCCCCCCAGTGAATCTGCATAGCCCATAGCCCTTTCCTCCTCACTGGATTTCTCCTCTCTCCTTTCCACCCTCTCCCTTCCTCCAACACAACCTCCCAATTCTCCACCTGGCAATCAACCATCGTGTCACTGTCCACTTCCACAGGCAGGCAGCACTACAGTAACTATCCTGATCCTTACCCTGTTATTTCTGTCCCTGCCTCATGTATATTCTGTACCCCCACTAAGCAATCTAGTCGAGATCACCACTCACTGCAGTTGAGCCTCAGAGCTCAGAGATGGTAGTAGCCATATGCCTGTGAGTTCTGTGTATATGAATGTGTGTGTGTGTGTGTGTGTGTGTGTGTGTGTGTGTGTGTGTGTTTACTTCTGATGAAAGATTTCATCCAATAACTTCATAATATCCAACAACTACTTTTGAATGTGTCCGTTTTAGTCCTCAGTGCCTCCTCTGTTTGGTAAGTTGCAGTCTATTGTAATTTATAAAACCTCATTATGATGGATGTAATGCTGTCAACCTGTGATCAACTATCCTGTTGAGGAATACTGGCAATAATTACATTATCTTCTTGACTAAACTGGTTTATGACTTATGTAGTATCAACTTTTCTGATTTCATGACTGCAGTAGGCCTGCTTCACTTCAGCTGTTAAACTGCACATTGTAAATAATTCTTTTCTGGTGAACAGAAAAATTGATTTGCTAGTATTAAAACTAATCATTGCTTCACAGGAAAAGTGTGGAAGTAATAATATATTCTGAGCCTTACATTGAGGATGTAACAGCAATAATATTTGATGCTAGAGATCAGTGGCTTGTTCAAGTAAAGGCATTCATGGGTGGAAAGTTTCAGACACTGCCTTTCCCTCTCAGGGCACATGTTGAATCTGTCAACATATCATCTGTAGAAATGGAAAAGGATACACAGATAAACAACTGTTACACAGCATCTTTATCCATCCCTAAGGTAATATTTTATTCCTTTTATTAAAGAAAGAGCATACTCAAATAGCTTTGATGCAAATAAATAACTGCTTCTGAGACATGTCTTGTGATGTGTTGCTTGCCAATTTTGAAAAGCTGTTGACTTATATGTGTGTCTGTGTGTGCATTTGTCTGTTGGAGAAGCTTTCTTATATGATCTAGGTGAATTGTAGTTTTATGTGTTCTGTGAGCTTATATATTCTGCATGACAGATGATACATCATCTTTCTGATTACATATACTGTGAGAGAAATAGTGTATACTCATGGACATTAATAAAATATGGTAACATTGTCAGAAAAATACTGACAATGATAAGCAGATGTCCAGTTTGTTGTAGTACCTTTTACACCTAGTATAATGATTTTTTTAAAGTCCCAAGTATCTGTTAAATCCAGTGCTTTGTTATCAAGATCAGCTGGACAAATAATTAAAAACAAGACCAAGCAGTACTGAAAATTTAAGTTCAACTTCAACTACAATATATGAGCATGAACTGTATACTTAGTTAAATGATTAAATGTAAAATCTAACAGAAGACTAAAGAAAGGAAGAATAGTTCCACATAGCTGTCTTTGATGTAATTTAGATAAAGAGATATTACCTATACAATTCAGATTCTGACATTATCTTTGTTGACCATGTCTTCAAGATCAATTATCTTGTCCATATTCTTTCAATCAGGCTTTCTTCCATTTCACTGCTTAAGAAGGAAAGAGAGTTACACATTGTATTTAGTATACAAAACACTTCTATGCATTGTTTAACAAAACTTTATTATTTTTATTCTAACCAACTTTCAGGCTGTAAACCCGGTTTCCAGTACACAACCGATTTCAAAGATGGAAACCTTCCTAAACTTTCAGTTCTCAACTTACACTACAAAAGTTACTGCTTAATACTATTTTGACATAGTTACATTTGTATTCTACAATGTGATGACATTCTGTAGGACAGTATTTACTCTAACTATGAATAGACATACATTGGAGTAGAGCTGAGAACACAGGAATATGTATTTCTATGACTACCTATTTATGAACAAAAGTACCAAGCTTCCCCTCATATGTGGAAGTTGTAACATTATCTAAAAGGGGTGAATAATTGAACTGAGTTTCGTCATTCAACAATAAATGTGGGGAATACATACCATTGTTTCTTAATTTCTAATATTTCTTATGGAATGAGTTTTTCCCACTTTCCACATTATGTGTAGGATTTCTGTATCTATTAGATATTTGTGGTTCTGATTTAAGCAATGCTCAGTAAACAATGCATCTGTCTTCTTTACTCTCTAATTTCTGTGGTGTATTTTGAGCCTAGCATGGACTGACCACCCAGCTTGTCCTGAGCGGAACTGACATTCTTGGTAGATGATGTTATAAACTCAACTATTAATGATGGCACACTGTTTATCCTTTGCACTGAATAAACTTCTACCTAATGTCTGTGAGACATAGAAAAATACAGATAAACCCTTTGGTTTTAAGAAGCTGTTTATCCTATTAGAAATTTTAGCTATGAAAGGAAACCGCACCATTTCTTTTTTGGTCTATCTCTTTTGTTTGCGATGTCATAAATAATGTTGGATTTAAATTCATTAGGTGCAGCTATTGTTTTCATTATTCCTGTTCATAGTCTTCCAGCCAGTGGCATGGGAATAGAAAAGAGATGGTCGATCATGTGATGGAATGCTGCATGTTTGTTATCCATTGGGTGTAGAGAGGAAATCAGTAAAGGAGTCTGTCTGGTAAATTTTAGGTTTATTGTTACACTTTGTAACTGTAAGTTGATGTCAAGGAAATTAAAAGTGGAACCCACTAATTGCACACTGACTTTTATGTTAGTATGCCCTTGGTTCATATTATCCAAGAACCTGTGGAGTTGTCTATTGAAACCCTTCCAAATACAAAGAATATCATCAACATATCTGTATCAGTATAGTCTATGACAATATTATGAAAGGATAGATTAGTACTCACCATATAGCAGAAATGTTGAGTCTCAGACAGGCAAAACAAGAGACTGCTAAACAAATAAACTTTCAGCCAAAAAGCTTTCGTATGTGAATTAGAGAATACACACACACACACACACACACACACACACACACTCACTCACACTCACACAAATGTAACTCTCACACATATGGCCACTGTCTCTGACTGCATCTGGATTTTCCAGTACAGTATATGTTTTGCCAGTGGTTCACTCTCTTTTCTTTTTTCTTTTTTTTTTTTTTAAAAATAAAAAATACATGGTCTACCACTTTTCCATGAACTTATCTGTAAGTTAGGGGGCTAAAAGTAATCCCATTGCCAGACCATTTGCTGATTTGTAATATTTAAGTCAAAATGAATAGTCTCGATATCAATAATATTTGTTTATTAACCAGTCTTGACTTATGTAAAAGCAATCTCCAGAATTTTTGGCCCCCTATGTCTGGTACTGGCAGCTCTTTAGTTTTCTCATGATTGTATCATGGTATCACAAGAAAACCAAAGAGCCACCCACACCAGCCATAGTGACCAAAAATACTGAAGATGGCTTTTACACAACCCGGATAATAAACAAATATTATTGTGATGCTGAGTGTTCATTTTAACTCAAATATAGCGTCAGGTCACTTTTCTCCATAGGCTATATTGTCTAAATTTATTTGTAATAAAAGCAGAAATAATTTCAATTTAAATAAAATTCTGTTATATTGACTATTCTCATCTATTCTTCTGGTTTAATTTTATGTAAATACAATAACTGTGACAAAATAGCTATACAGTTTTCAACGGCAAGCTTGAGAACAAGCTATTTATATATTTATTTAGCTATGTATTTTGCATTTTCTGAAATCTTCATCTCTGTTAACTTGTTTACTAAATTTTAACTGTTCTTAATGCAATATTTCCCTTTGCAGTTCACTTTTTTCTTCATTGTGTTGCTAATACTCATGGCATATTGAGCACTGGTGACTTTATTGCTGATACCAGTGGTCAGATTGGCACTTCCTTTTATGAAGTCTGGATAAGCCATATTGCTGTTGAGCTCTAGAGTTCATTTAAAAATACTCTTACAACATATTCTAAAAAAGCATTGGAGCACTAATTTACTAACTGCTTAGCGTGATCATTGTATTAAGCTGTTGGATCTTTCTGCACTTTTTGTAGCTTCGCTGACTGGAAAAATTCTTTCACTTTGTTTATATAATCTGCTTTATTTAACTGTACTATAGCTCCTCCTTCATTTCCTTTAGTCACAATCATTACTGCTTTCAGTCTTAGTTTTAAGTTCCTTGTCTGCAATATGATTCAAGCTAAGCAGTTAATAAATAAGTGCTCCAATATCTTTTCTAAACATGTTTGTAAGAAGATTCCTCAAATGAATTGTAGATCTCCTTGGCTATATGGCTAATCCAAACTCTACAAACCAGAAGTACCAATCCAATCAATGGTATCTTCAGTACAGACACCAATGCACAATATTGCCACAAGGATCAGTGACATCATGAAGAAAAAACTGAACTTTGAAGGGAAATACAGCATTAATATCGCTTTGGTAAACAAGTTAACAGATATGAATTTCAAAAAATTCAGAATTACTCTCTTTTGATGTATACGGCATATTCTAAAGCATTTCTGTGAAAGGTTGTATATATATTGAGTTGCAGTTATTGTGTTTACAGAATGTTGTCCAGAAGAGCAGCTGAACATAGTCACTCCATCCCCAATAACATCTGAGGAAGCAAGCCAGATCTCTACTGTACCCAGTGAATAAAATAGATACACCAAAAAAGAAATTGTGTAGTTACCTTCCACAACTAAAATTTCTAAAAGGATAAGAACATTTTAAAGGCAAAGGGTTGCTTCACATTCTTGTATGTGTCAGAGACATTAGGAAGAAGTTTGTTCAGTTCAAAAGATAAACAACTGCCATCATGAATAGTACACAATAGAAACTGGAGACTAAAGAAGACAGATTCATCCAATGCTGAACACTGCTTAAACCAGAACAACAAATATGTAGTAAATGTAGAAGCCCTAAGAGCAGTTGAAAAAAGGGGAAAGACACACTCAATTATAAATATTATAAATAAAAAAACCAGCTGTGTTTATCTGACATTAATTATTGAGTGAGCAGACACATTTTGGTTATTCACCCCTTTTAGACAATGCAACTTCTAGAGGAGGTGAATTACGGTGTCTTCATTCGTAAACAGGTAATCACAGAAATACCCATTCCCGTCCACAAAGCTCTACTCCAATGTATGTTTATTAGTTAGGTAAATACTGTCTTAATGAATTTCATCTGGTTGTACAGTACAAATGCAACTGTGTCAAAATAGTCAGAAGAGATAACTTTTATAGTGTACAATGAGAACTGAAGGATGAAGAAGCTGACATGTTTAGCTTTGCTGGATTGCATCTTTAAAATCATTTGTGTACTGGAATTGGAATTACAGCCCAAAAGCTAGGTCATATAAAATTAATAAAATTTTGTGAAAGGAGGTAGAAAAGTGTTTTGTCTAGTATGCAATTTTTCTCAAAAAAGCACAGTTGAATCAATTAAAGGAGATTTACAGAACTTGCATATTATTGAATTTTTATCTACTTAGTTATTATACAGGGTGTTACAAAATGGTATGGCCAAACTTTCAGGAAACATTCCTCACACACAAAGAAAGAAAATATGTGGACATGTGTCCGGAAACACTTACTTTCCATGTTAGAGCTCATTTTATTACTTCTCTTCAAATCACATTAATCATGGAATGCAAACACACAGCAACAGAATGTACCAGCATGACTTCAAACACTTTGTTACAGGAAATGTTCAAAATGTTCTCCGTTAGCAAGGATACATGCATCCACCCTTCATCACATGGAATCCCTGATGCGCTGATGCAGCCCTGGAGAATGGTGTATTGTATCACAGCTGTCCACAATACGAGCATGAAGAGTCTCTACATTTGGTACCGGGGATGCGTAGGCAAGAGCTTTCAAATGCCTCCATAAATGAAAGTCAAGAGGGTTGAGGTCAGGAGAGCGTGGAGGCCATGGAATTGGTCCGCCTTACCAATCCATCGGACACAGAATCTGTTGTTGAGAAGCGTATGAACACTTAGACTGAAATGTGCAGAAGCTCCATCATGCATGAACCACATGTTGTGTCATGCTTGTAAAGGCACATGTTCTAGCAGCACAGGTAGAGTATCCCGTATGAAATCATGATAACATGCTCCATTGAGCGTAGGTGGAAGAACATGGGGCCCAATCAAGCCATCACCAACAATGCCTGCCCAAACATTCACAGAAAATCTGCGTTGATGACGTGATTGCACTATTGCGTGCGGATTCTCGTCAGCCCACACATGTTGATTGTGAAAATTTACAATTTAATCACGTTGGAATGAAGCCTCATCCGTAAAGAGAACATTTGCACTGAAATGAGGATTGACACATTGTTGGATGAAGCATTCACAGAAGTGTACCCGTGGAGGCCAATCAGCTGCTGATAGTGCCTGCACACGCTGTACATGGTACAGAAACAACTGGTTCTCCCGTAGCACTCTCCATACAGTGACGTGGTCAACGTTACCTTGTACAGCAGCAACTTCTCTGACGTTGACATTAGGGTTATCGTCAACTGCACGAAGAATTGCCTCATTCATTGCAGGTGTCCTCGTCGTTCTAGGTCTTCCCTAGTCGCAAGTCATAGGCTGGAATGTTCCGTGCTCCCTAAGACGCCGATCAATTGCTTCGAACATCTTCCTGTTGGGACACCTTTGTTCTGGAAATCTGTCTCGATACAAACGTACCACGCCACGGCTATTGCCCTGTGCTAATCCATACATCAAATGGGCATCTGCCAACTCCGCATTTGTAAACATTGCACTGACTGCAAAAAACCACGTTCATGATGAACACTAACCTGTTGATGCTACGTACTGATGTGCTTGACACTAGTACTGTAGAGCAATGAGTCGCATGTCAACACAAGCACCGAAGTCAACATTACCTTCTTTCAATTGGGCCAACTGGTGGTGAATCGAGGAAGTACAGTACATACTGACGAAACTGAAATGAGCTCTAACATGGAAATTAAGTGTTTCCGGACACATGTCCACATAACATCTTTTCTTTATTTGTGTGTGAGGAATGTTTCCTGAAAGTTTGGCCTTACCTTTTTGTAACACCATGTATGTTACTGTGTTACATACAGTTTCTTTGAAAAGTCTTTGGGCTTTGGAAAGAAGCAGATGTGCTAATATCTCCCAAGACAATTTCTTTTGATTCCAGTTACTAAAGCATAGTATAAAAATTTACTGTTTTCTGATAAATGTTATGGGGCTGTTTAATACATAGAGACAAAATTAACACCTATGCTACATTATCTTAATATTATTTTAATTTTCAACTATTATTTGCAGGATTATGTTGAAACCTGGTGGCCAGCTGGGTATGGTCAACAACCACTGTACAAGCTAATAGTTACATATGGAAACCACAAAATACAAAGTCAAGTAACAAAGAAAATTGGCTTCAGGAGTGTCATGATTATCCAAGAACCAATCATCAAGGTGAACACGTCAGGTACAATAATGTAGAGTTTTTGGACCTACAAGTGATTTTTTTTCTTAATTTTTAGATTTATTTCTGTTGTTAAAGCTGTTTCCTGCCTAGTTATATTTTACATGCTGCATTTATAATGTATCACAAGATACAGTTTTCTTATGGCTAAACATAATAGAAGACTCTCAGATCTTCATTTTTAACGTACATTAGTTGCTAAAATCCATTCTTGTGTGTTTTTATGAATATGTCATGAGAAATGAAAATTTTTGCAGGACTAGGACTCAAGTCCAGATCTCGTGCTTATCACAAGCAGTTGCTTAGCCTTTTATCCATTCACACACACATGTAGAACTGTGCCCAGAAATTACAATTTTGATGTTTTAAAGTGTTGTTTTATTTGACAGCTTGACATGGGTTCACTGGCAAACTCAATAATTATTATGTTATATTGCCACAGGGTTAACTTTTTATTTTCTTGTAAATGGTGTACCAGTATTTGCAAAAGGATCAAACTGGATCCCATCCAACATTCTATCTGAAATGAGCTACAATGAGACGAAGATCAAATACTTGCTTAACTCAGCAAAGGAAGCAAACATGAACATGCTACGTGTCTGGGGTGGAGGCTTATATGAATCTGATACATTTTATGATGTAAGTATTTTTTCTTTATTAAAATGTATTTATGCAAAAACTTTCATTTTACCTTGTTTTCATGTTTTTTGATGAAGTACATGTTTCAGTTTTTGTGTAGCAATATTATATTGAAAAGACTTGATTAAAAGACTGACCTTAATTGTGCTAAAAATAATATTGTCTCATATGGAACTTATTAAGACCACCTAGTATTGTATTATTACACAACTTCAGAATATACTTGTAGTCATATTAAAGGTTCTCACTCTTCCACTTAAACAAATCAACATGCAAATTAACTGTTCCCATCAAAACTTGTTGTCTATCACAGTGTCTTTCCTAACTTTCCCAATGAGTAACTAGGATAACACTGTCTAACTTCAATCAACAATAAAACTTCTTTACATGACAGAGACATCTATACTTACCTCTTTGTGTCATGCTGCAGACGAGAGCATCAGTGTATCATCCATTTTGTCCTCGAAAGATGGTGTAGTGGTTCTTGGTCTAGTTCCAGATGCGCTATGTCCATTAAATGCTTTGGCACCCTTATGGTGTTTTAGGGGTTGAGTATAACCACATCAGTGGATGTCACTGCGCTCACATCGTATCCTTCGGTGGTGGCAATTTTGTGAGCATTGTTCCAGTAGATGGTGGCTTCGTCTTTGGCCTACAATGTCTCTTGTTGACAGGCGATGGCTCAGTGCCTTCTCTTGTGACATTTCAGAGAACCTTGTTTCCTTGTGCGACCTTTCATGTCCAACAACGGCAAGGAGTCATGTCAATCTGACAAGAAGGCCACAAAAGGGATGATGAGTGGGTTGATCTCAATCTTATTGTCATGGGTTGGGTCAGTGGGCAGCAATGTTGATACCGTCAGAAGGTAGTCAACAGCCGGATGAGGTGGTGGGCCATCCAAGGCGCCCTCCATTGGGCTATGATATGGCTCAATTGTGGCCTATGTGTGTCATCATGAGGCATCAGAAGTGACAGCAGTGGCATAGGTTACCAGTAGTACCATTGTTTGCAGTGCAGATGGTTTTCTGCTCACTGGAAGTTGCTTAATGCACTGTTGTAGGCATTTAGATCTAAGGTGGCCTTATTTGCCGCACCTGGAATGGGTGCAAGTCTGACCGTCATACTTAATTATTGGACTGCATACACCAATCTGTTGATAGAACAGGACATGGTTTCAGAGATCCATGGTGACCTGTTGCATACCATTTAGAGCATATTTCCAAAACTGTGTCCTATCCTTCACAGAATGGCCATGTACTGTGCTGCAACAGCTTCCTCTGGTGGAAGTTTGAATTGCAATTTGAAAATGAATGTCATACTCATGCCCAAGTCTGTGTGGTCAGTGGTCACTGTCCCGATTTTGCCATCAGCATGACAGAAGCGGAGCACTGTTTGGTCTTGTATAAGATAAATCCACATGTTGCATTGTTAATGGTTTTAACATAAGACCATGCTATTCACGATTGACAAGTGTACTCCTATAATGTTGGTTGCTGGGATTTTGACTTCATCTCACAGAAAATGTTCAACCTCAAGTGCTTTAGGTCAGGCATAGTCATAGCAGAAAGTAACTTGGAGTGAAGATTTATGGTAATGGTTTGTTATGTATCATAGACGCTAAGCCAGCACATAAGCAACGGCTGTCAGAAAGGTGAGCTCTCACTCCACACATGAAAAATGCTAGCACGTCTGCTCTGTTGCCATGCTGAATGCAGACTCTAATACCCTACTACTTAAGGTAGACCATGTGGCTGTGTAACCATACTGCTACAGTTGTGTAATTGTTAATACATCTGCCTACTGAGCAGAAGGCCTGGGTTCATATCCAGTCTGTGACACAAATTTTTTCTAATTTCTTCAATTTCTGTCATTATCAAAGATAATTTGTGACTCTTATGTCTCATGGAAACTGTAATTTCATCAGATCAATAAACAATTACAGGTGAGCAAAATGGTAGCATTAAATTATCATTATGTAGATGTCACTCAACATGTTGTATTTTTCCTTTTTAAATAATTTCACTTGTAGTCAAACAGACATTAATTCTCAGATCTATACACAATTTAATTCAGTTTATATTCCTGAAGAATGCACCATAGGTTAGCTTCTGCAAAATACACATTGTATTATTGTAAAGTCATTTTTATTTGGTTGTAATAAGAAAAGTCATAACTATATACCACACAAACTACAGAGATCACCAAAAGTCACTCACAAATACATTTTATAGTAATTTGCTGCAATGATATTACTTGATAGAAGGATAATCTGTATAATACTATCTTCATGGTGTGTCAAGATCATTGACAAAAGAAATTCACTAGTGTATTCATAAAGTTTTTAAAGAAATTTGAGAGACTTGATGAAAGGTCTGAAGTATGGGAAACAATGAAAAAATATGAAATGAACTTTAGGATTTAAAGTATTTTGTACCTCTACTTATAAACAGTAAAGATAGTGTTCTCTGTTGCTGTTGTCCAAGAAAGTAATATAAGCAGTCAAATAAATCACACTTTTGATGAACTTTGTTAATTTCTCTGTGAGTTCAAATTCACTTGAAAAGTAACCAGTAAATGTGACATAAAAAGAAAACCTTCTAAAAGATTTAAAACATTCTCTTTCATTCACAAAATTAAGGGAAGCATTTACACTACAGGGCATGGAAATTTCTCCTTGAAGGATATATTCATTATGAACCAGATGAAAGATACATATCATAGAAATGGGGAAATGTAAATTATGACTGTAACTTCACAGTACCCAGTAGACTCACTACAATCTGAGATCACAGTAGCCTTATTACAATGTGAGGAACAGAGTGCACAAAATGCTAATTAAGTGTAGGGTATGATGCTGTTTCTTTGTGATATGTTTAGTGTTGCAAGATGACCTTCTTCATATAGGTCCCATATTTGGTACTGAGTACATATATTCCTATTTCTTGTGCTATCACATGTGGAAAACAAGTATGTGGACTAGTGCTTCATGATAGAAATCCAAATTCAAAGTTGGTACAAGTTGTGATAAGTATGAGGATCATTCAAGAAAAGAAACAATGTCCATACCACACAGAGCTTTCCTTTGTATAATGTATTATATTAGAATATGCATTATTATGGTAAATAACATTGAGAATGTCATGCAGAAATTGCAGAAAATAAGGCTGTGAAACATCCTCCGTATTCTAGTATGCAATCCTCATACTTTAAATAAGGTGATTGGAAGTCTTAACAGTGAAAATTTTACAAATGTTTTGCCTGCAATGCAGGGAATTCTTAAGTCAGGTTGTGCCAAACTTTGTTCTACCTTTTATTTGCAACAATACTAAACAAAGTTTCATTGGAGAAGAACAAATCATTGGCTTTCCTGCTTATAATTAACTCTTCTACCCCTTGCAGCACTCATGCTCTGTGTGATGAGGCATGTCCTGCAGGGCACATTTTTCCCAAAGTATTTCCTGCAGTAAATGGTAATAGACTGTTCTTGGAAATGACGCACCTCTGCCTACATTAACAAGCTGGTGTGTCTGCTCTGCAAATTACTGAGTGAGTGATACAAAATGTGACGGTTGACTTTATGTTGGTATAGAACCTACTGTACTCATGTAAACTGTTATATGAAAAGCTCACCATGCAGTTAATGAGAACTTGTGCCTAGATGCCGGTTATTCAATTAAGTATGATATGATTCCAAACTGATAACCCGTTAGCCTTGAGAGACTTACTTTTTATCCTGTCCCGCTTTTTGAGTTACCGGCAGTATTCAACCTCTGTATTTTGCTGTGCTATGATACCACTTCATTTTCCCTTTAATAATTAACATTTCCCCCTCTGTTTTTTGTTTTTTTTTTGTACAGTCCTGATTCACCTGTTGATGGTGTGAACAAAGATCACCAGGAGTCATTTACAAATACATATTATAATAATTTGTTGCAATAATATTACATGATAGATAATTGTAACAATATTATTAAACTAACATCCCTAATGCCCATGGCCTTACCACTATTGAACACTACCTTTCCCAACACTGGACAGATTCCAAACCAGCGACCTCCTTCCTGGTTGCCATGACCAACTACACACGTCAAAAAAGGTTCCCAAGAGTTCCGGAACCTATGCAGAAAATTGGAAAAGAGATCACCATAAACATCATTTCTGCCTTTTTTAATGCTAATGAAAATCACACATTGCATGTTGTACCACCATACAGCGAGACCTTCAGAGGTGATGGTCCAGATTTCTGTACACACTGGTACCTCTAATACCCAGTGGCACATCCTCTTGCATTGACGCATGCCTGTATTTGTTGTGGCATACTATCCACAAGTTCATCAAGGCACTGTTGGTCCAAATTGTCCCACTCCTCAATGGCGGTTTGGCGTAGATCCCTCAGAGTGGTTAGTTGGTCATGTCATCCATAACGAGCCCTTTTCAATCTATTCCAGGCACGTTTGATAGGGTTTATGTCTGGAGAACATGCTGGCCACTCTAGTCGAGTGATTCTGTGATCCTGAAGGAAGTCATTCACAAGATGTGCACGAGGGGGGGGGGGGGTGCAAATTGTCATCCATGAAGATGAATGCCTCACCAATATGCTGTCGATATGGTTGTGCTGTCGGTTGAAGGATGGCATTCACATATCGTACAGCCATTATGGCGCCTTCCATGACCACCAGTGTCATAAGTCAGCCCCACATAATGCTAGCCCAAAACAGCAGGGAACCTCCACCTTGCTGCACTCACTGGACAGTGTATCTAAGGTGTTCAGCCTGACCGGGTTGCTTCCAAACATGTCTCCAACAATTGTCTGGTTGAAGGCATATGCAACACTCATTGGTGAAGAGAACATGATGCCAGTCCTGAGCGGTCGGTTTGGCATGTTGCTGGGCCCATCTGTACTGCTCTGCATGGTGTCATTTTTGCAAAGTACGGCTATGAGCACCAAAATGGCACCATCCTTTGCCAACCTATTCATAGGCCATCTAGAGGAATCCTTCCTAAACACCCAGAATCCTAAACCCCTCACCTGGTTCAGATTCATTGGTGACATCTTGCCAAGGATGTCAGTAGTGAAGTTGCGCATCATGCAGCCTATTGCGCACAGTTTGAGTCATAACATGACGTCCTGAGGCTGCACAAAAAGCATTATTCAACATGGTGGCGTTGCTGTGAAGGTTCCTCTGAGCCATAATTCGTAGGTAGCACTCATCCACTGCAGTAGTAGACCTTGGGCAGCCTGAGCGAGGCACGTCATCGACAGTTCCTGTCTCTATGTATCTCCTCCATGTCTGAACAACATCGCTTTAGTTCACTCCAAGACACCTGGATACTTCCCTTATTGAGAGCCCTTCCTGGCACAAAGTAACAATGCAGACATGATCAAACTGCTGTGTTGATTGTCTAGGAATGGTTGAACTACAGACAGCACGAGCCATGTACCTCCTTCGTGGTGGAATGACTGGAACTGATCATCTGTCAGACAACCTCTGTCTAATAGGCACTGCTCATGCATGGTTGGACAGGTTTAGTGACATATCTCTGAACAGTCAAAGGGACTGTGTCTGTGATACAATATCCACTATCCACAGTCAACATCTATCTTCAGGAGTTCTGGGAACCGGGGTGATGCAAAACTTTCTTTGATGTGTGTCTATCCTCACCCCCAATTATTTCTCCTTTGAAGGCAATATCTACAAACAAGTCCAAAGTACGGCTATGAGCACCAAAATGGCACCATCCTTTGCCAACCTATTCATAGGCCATCTAGAGGAATCCTTCCTAAACACCCAGAATCCTAAACCCCTCACCTGATTCATATTCATTGGTGACATCTTTGCGATCTGGACTGAGGGTGAGGACACCCTATCCACATTCCTCCAGAACCACAACAACTTCTCCCCCATTTGCTTCATCTGGTCCTACTTAACCCAACAAGCCACCTTCCTAGATGTTGACCTTCACCCCAAAAATGGCTACATCAGTAACTCAATCCATATCAAACCTACTAGCCACCAGCAACACCCCCACTTCGACAGCTGCCACCCACTCCATACCAAGAAGTCCTTTCCATACAGCCTAGCCAACCACAGCCATCGCATCTGCAGTGATGAGTGGTCCCTCCCGAAATATACTGAGGGTCTCACTGAAGCCTTCATAGACCATAATTATCCTCCCAACCTTGCACAAAAACAAATCTCCCATGCCCTATCTTTCCAGTCTGTTAAGATCCTTAACTCTTGTGCCATAATTCAATGTAGTTTCTTCTTCTGCAAGTAGGCTCAATAGTTTAAGAGATATAATTCCTTGCTTTTGGTTACAGTAGGATAAAAATGTTTCCTATCTGTGGTGCATATTTGAATTAAAAGTTGTAGATATCCCACATATGTTTATTTCTGATCACGATTCACAAGTAATACCAGAACATGCTACTTCTTATAACAGAACAAAACAGAGTCCAGATTACTGGCCAACATTAACACATGCTGCAAATCAACTCAGATACAAAGTGGCAAGGGATGCTTATGTAGCATCACAACTCAAAGATGCTACAACTACATATCAACTGTTTACATCAAAAGGTGCAGTTTATAAGTCAGTAGTATTTCATGACATTTACTCTGCAGAAATTTTTTAAATTAAAATGTAATATATACTTAAATAGTGATAATGATAGATTTCAATCACTGCAAAAGTTTCCCTCAACCTTAAAGTGAATACAACATTTCACATTCCGAAATACATATTTTAGTATATTTGCACCTAAGTGAATTAATGTTCTATAATTGATTTAATCATACCATAGAAAACCAAAATTTATGTGATTTGTGAAGTATTTTTGTGTTTTGAGCAATCTGATTGTCCGAGTGTAATGTTTACTCTGAGTATTTGTGTGTGCCAAGTACACCAACTACTGGCAAAAATGAGGTCACTTGCCAGTTACATTACAACTATCGAACATGATCTGAAGTCATATCCAACGGCTTGCCATGCTATGGCACTAGGAGCAACACCATTGTGCTTCCTCAAAACACTGGAAGTATGGGACCTCTACCCAGGTGATTGTCATACTTACTGGTGATAGTCATCCAGGGTAGTGCAAAACTGCAGTTCATCACGAAACTCAAAGTAGTGCCATTCAGTCATCCCAGTCATGGTACCAATCCAGATGCAGCAGTTTGCATTATGTTGTAGTGCTAACGGCAGCCTAAGTGTGGGGTGGTAATTTCTTAAACCAACTGCTGCTGTCTCTGACCAATGGTGTGGGATTACACAGGATGTTGCAGGAGGCTGTTAATTGTTCTCAGATGGTGCAGATGTGAGAGGGTTATGATGTGCTTGGTGCACAGTTCTGTGATCCTCCATTATCAGAATGACATTAACGGCTCTCACTATCTAATTCCAAGAATAACTTAAGGTCTCGCCTAGTTATTATGTGCTCGTATACAAAATAAACTAATAACTTTGACTCTGATGTATTAATCAGACAAATAATTACTAGATTGAACATAGATGCAACTGACATTAAATAATGTACCTCAACTATGATGGTCTCTAGTTCAACCATTGCAAGTTAATTGCCTTTAAAATTCACACATTATTTCACAGGCTGGTGGAAACGACTATGAATTAAGTGATTTGAGAATAGCTCACCCCCACATATAATGGTTAGTAAACTCGCTATATAACATAATAAATAAAAAAAATTAAATGAAATACAAGTAAGACAGTGTTCATAGCTAAAATTAAGCTAAACTCTACACTAACACATCTTAATAGAAGTCTAATCAACACACGATGCACTAAACCTAAGTGTTGTTTATTAGCAGAAAGTATTCAAAGTCCCACACTGGCAAAATGAGTTACAGTCCAGATGGAGTGTCCAAATTCAGAGTCCTAATCAACTTCACTCACAAAAATACAATTCCTGCTGAACTTCTGGCAGGAAAAAAATCAGAGTCTTGACAACTGCAGAAAAATTCCAAGACCTCAAGAAACCCATGTGATATATTCCTAAGGGTCATGACTATTGATGCAAAAAATTCCTATCACTGGAAATGTGCATAAGTAAATCACCTCTCAGGTCTTGCCTCTTCAAACTCGTACCAAACCATGACTGCAAGATGGGCGCCACCCTTTTAATGCCATGGAGCTCCCCTCCATACAAACACCCTGCATGTGTGTCACTTAATGATTTTGAACTTTCAGCAGCCTGCTTCAAAACTTTTTATAAATTAATGATATGAAAATTCTGAATGCATCACTAGCTGCACGCTAAAATTTTAAACAAGAGTGATACATTACACTTAATTAGTTTGCACAAAATTTAAAGTTAAACAAATGCAAAGTTTTATTGCAGTGCTAAAATCAGTTTATAATCTCTCTTGTCATTGAATTAATCACAATAATGATAAGTGTAATGGTTTTTAAGTCATGCATGAAACTATGCAACTTTATAAACAATTGATTAAAAACACAATAAAATATAAATCTTATAAATTAAATGTTGGATGTGGTGTGTAAGAATGTGCGCCAATGTATACTGCCTTGCTGACTGTGTATGTGTCTTGTAATTAATTATTTGCAGAATTTTTAATTAAAGTTCAATTAATAAGTGTCTCACAGCTTAATTAATTATGATGTGACACATGTGAGTAGTTCAGTCAATGTGCATTACTAAGAGCTACAATTTGAGTGTTTGATCTCTATCGTACCTTAAGTATTATAAAAGTTATTAGAGATTTGCTGCATTTCAGTTACAAAATCATCTTTATGCTGTATATTCTCACATATATTAATTACAAATCATATCTGCATACTGGCAAAATCGTGTCGATCTCCTGTTTGATTTGATATATTGTCATTTGCTGTATCAGTTACGGTTTCTGCTTTAGGCGTGCAAATACAAACCATTTAAAATAACCCTTTG
This sequence comes from Schistocerca serialis cubense, assembly GCF_023864345.2. NCBI lineage: Eukaryota > Metazoa > Arthropoda > Insecta > Orthoptera > Acrididae > Schistocerca > Schistocerca serialis. Next base: position 831,375,037 of record NC_064638.1, on the reverse strand, counting down.
GGTGTGCTGGTGGCAGAACTGACTTAAAATCCACTCATTTGAATCTGACAGAAGCCAATGTGTGCTGTCCCCACCACTGAATTACATGGCACTGAGAGCTGCTGTATGCCACCCAACCTTGGCCAGAGGCGTGCTTGCACAGAGTCTGCATCGTAGAATGTGTGCAAACTGAATGCTGCTCATGGCCAAAACACACCCACAGTCAAATATAGGCTGTCATGTCACAAAGTAGGCCTGTGCTCACCACCATACAGTCCAACACTGAACCACTGTCACATCGAACTGCCCCACAAAACTGTGTATTGCACTATTCAATCAGCTGCCCAAATGCAGACCCACAATGAGGCCCTTTCAAATCCTGTCAGCTCCTGGCAATACTGTATCACAGAGATTGTACCTCGAATCATTTGCATACCTGCTGATGGCGTGCGTATGTACAAAATTCTATTGGCATTTGGCCATATCTCCTAGGTACCGCACTTCTTTTTGGTTGGCAGTGGATTTTGTAACTCTTTACTAAGGCTGGAGTACTTTCCACAATATGACCTTATAATAAAACTGCTTCATTATGCCACATTTTAAGGAAGTATATTTTTTTAGTATATGCACAGAAACACGCTCTTCAGTAGTAGACATGGACTTTACATTACTTGATGAAAAGAGGACTATAAATGTGAGCAATGATGTATGGTCTGATATCCTTCATGACTATTTTGGGGAAGTTTTTATGTCTCTCCAGAGTATGGATTACATGTAACCTTCACTGTTCAGGAGGTTACATCCCTCTGGTTCAGTACTGTCCATGAAGGGAATGAACATCATCAAGCAGTCTAGCAGCATATATTTGGATGTTTATAATGGGCATCAGTTATATGTATTAGCAACACCTGTAAATGTAATGGTCATTGGCACTGTCCACCATGAGAGTTTCTGTCAAATGCCTGCTCTACAGATAGCCTCTATGTGCTTTCACTTGTAATGAAACTTCTTTGTTACGTTACGTGGGGAGACAGTGAAATTTTGCTGGGGCAATATTTTTAACATCGAAAAGAGATTATTTGATTTAACCACAAAAAACTCAAAAATTATTCTTGTGTTCCATAGACATTCAAGACACCTGTAATCATGGGGGTGTTTCTTACTGATCATGCTGGCCTCCACCACTCAAAGACTTACTTTGAGACAAATGTAAATGTTTACTGCTAAAACAGTTTCCAAAACATTACACTTTAGTAATTAGTTCTGCAGTGACACATATATAGTTCAGTTGATTTCTTATATGTATCTTAGTTCAGTGTAACTCAGAGAAATCTGCTTCCTGCCGCTGCTGCTATTGTTGCTGCTGAAATAGTCGTTGCCTTGGTCCATTTCATCTGCTAACTGGATCAAGTTTGTGCAAATTCCATGAAATAATCCAGGTACCAAATCGTTTTAAATTGGTTTATTTATGACAAACTGCACCACTTCTTCTTAGTGGGAGCCCACTCCACATAACAGGCTATATAGTCACAATACTGTATTACAACCATTAGATTATTGCACATACGTACAATACAGTGGTTGCATCTCAAAACTGTGTCCAACTGACCCCCTTGAGCCTTGTGCTCCTACTATCTATATGTTTCTTAACAATCAAGTCAACAAAGCTAAAGTGCAAATTTATTAAATTAACAATTAAAAGTTTAACAATTTTGTTAGTAACTATCCACAAAACCTGACACTGGTGTATACAATAAAAAAAAAGACTTTTACATAGGATATACATCATATTATATAAAATACTGAAAGATAACAATGCTAGCCCAAATTTTCTTAATTATGGCTTCATTTGTAAATGCAAAATATTGCGAACATATATTGGACAAGCTTGACCTACCAGTACACGAATGGATTCACAAATTTTATGAGATTTAATATATTACATGAAATCACTTATTAGATACCATTGGAATTACAGAACTTTCAAAACAGAAATGTAAAACAAAACTAAAATGGCTGGTTTATTTCACACTGTCCATCCAGTAATGAGTCTTTGTGGCACAAGAGCCTTTTTCTGATATAAAGTCTTCAAAGCTTCAGCTGGTTGATCATCCCCTTCATGCTAATGAATTTCAGCAACAGGCATATGAGCTACAAAGCATTTTGAGAAAGGTGCAAAGCAAACCTTTGCCACCATGGATATTAAAGAGCTACAGCTACTACATTGTAAGAAGGTGTTTCAGATTATCTGGAGTAATTTTCAGGAGCAGCCTTGGCTGCTTATTGCTTTATCTTGATATTATCCTCAAGACCTATTTACTGAGGAGTATGTATGATGTAGAGATATATATAATTTGGAGAACACTGGTGTAGATGGGACATCTACTCCAATTCCTTGGGTGCTCTTCAAGCCATTCCATATATGTATCCTGCAAAGAAATGACTCCAATTTTTGCTTACAAAGTTAGGGAAAGAGATGACATCCTCCTGAGTACTGAGACTTGTAGGAATTTGGGGCACTGTATTGGTGGATTAACCAACTGAGAAACAATACTTTTGGAAGTGCAGGGTAAACACCCTCCCCCCTTTTTTCTCTACATACAGGGGTTCTATTATTGTGGAAGAACATACTCAGGATCTGAGCAATGAAGGGACAATAATATTAGTTTTGAAGAAGGGAGAGAGATACAGGGAACAAAACACAATTTCTTCAAAATAAAACTCAAAAGTATTGAAATTCTGTTTATTAATCACCAAGCACACTAATACTAGCACTTTATAACATGTACCTGTTACCTACAATGTATCTAACTGAGAGAATCTAGCTTGTATGGCAAGGAAAGCGTTTCTGAAGAAGAGAAATTTGTTAACATCCAGTATTGATTTAAGTGTCAGGAAGTCATTTCTGAAAGTATTCGTATGGAGTGTAGCCATGTATGGAAGTGAAACATGGACGATAAATAGTTTGGACAAGAAGAGAATAGAAGCTTTCGAAATGTGGTGCTACAAAAGAATGCTGAAGATTAGATGGGTAGATCACATAACTAATGAGGAAGTATTGAATAGGATTGGGGAGAAGAGAAGTTTGTGGCACAACTTGACCAGAAGAAGGGATCGGTTGGTAGGACATGTTCTGAGGCATCAAGGGATCACCAATTTAGTATTTGAGGGCAGCGTGGAGGGTAAAAATCGTAGAGGGAGACCAAGAGATGAATACACTAAGCAGATTCAGAAGGATGTAGGTTGCAGTAGGTACTGGGAGATGAAAAAGCTTGCACAGGATAGAGTAGCATGGAGAGCTGCATCAAACCAGTCTCAGGACTGAAGACCACAACAACAACATGGGATTTGTACATATTATCTTACTGTCAAGCAGGAAACATACATATATTTTCTGTATTACCATTTTAACAGTTTTAAACATTGGCTAGTAACATGTGGAAAAAGATCAACAATTGAAGGTACTATACAAGTGGCAGCTTTCACTGTCCATAAACACCTGGCATTTTCAGTTTCAAGAAGAGTTGCAGTCAAAACTGAAATATTTTATTCACGAAGAGTTGCAGTCAAAACTGAAATATTTTATTCACGAAGAGTTGCAGTCAAAACTGAAATATTTTATTCACGACAAGTGGCACCAGCTTCACTAGTTACAATTATTCATTTCATAATGATTGACCTCTAGCTTTGAGCTCCACCCATCATTACATCAAATAATGAATGTTGGTGTGTTGTGCCTCACTAGAATTATGAGAATATCAATTTAAATTTGTTTGTGAATATTATATTTTGGTTGAAATGTCAGCAACATACTTGGAACAATTTAAGAAAAAAATTACTTTTCCAAATATTTTGAGGAAGTGTCAACATTGAGGAGTAACACAAGTCAGGTCATACTTCCATGAACAATCTCTACTGCACTGCCTAAAGATATAACCCTTCTCCATTTACTGATGGGATTTTGCTGATTTCTGACCAGATGTTTCATTGCAATAATATCAAATACAAAACATTAATTTGAGCTTACTGCTGAGGATATTTCAGAGGAGGAAAAAGTTTGTAAAGTTTGTACTTTTATTGGTTACATTATAAATCACTGTTAATGATTAATCTTCATATTTGTGAGGTAAGAAATCCAGAGGTAAATCACTATGAACTAGAGAACAGACAATATTGATTACATGAGCTGGCTTTCTTTTAATTAGTATTGAACTGAAAAATATAGAGTGCTGCTGACCATAAAGATGATGACTTGCAGAAAGGGGCAACCAAAAGACTATTATGCATTGATCTTTTGGTCACAGCCATCTTCTTGAAATAAAACACACACATAAACAGAAGCAGGCACACATCATGCACATATGACCACTTCAACTGGCCAGTGCAGCCAGAAAACAACTCCTGCATTGAACAAAAGCAGAAATACAGAGTGGGGGAAGGGGGAGGGGATAAGGGGTATGGAGAGGGGGAGGGATAGCAGAGACTGGTGGAGGGAATGATGAGAAGGAGAAGAGTGCTGTGTAATGGAGCATGCAGGGATTAGATGACAGCAGGACAAGGGTGCCAGATGCAGCATTGGGAGGCTATGGGGGATCAAGGAGGGAGGGGAGAGCATAAAAGAAGAGGAGCGGAGAAGGGGAAAGATCAGCGGGTGCGCTGCCAGAGAGCAGCACACTATGAGGGTTAAAGAAACTTAATTAGTAGAAGGTGATGGACAAAGGGGGCAGAAATTTATGGTTGGAGGGCGTGGGGCAGTGCATTACTATAGGTTCAGGCTGTACAATTTCAGGAATGGAGAATTTGTTATGAGGATAACCTCACCTGCATAGTTCAGAAAAGCTTGTGACAGAAGGGAGGACCCAAATGGTCCAGATTGTGAAGCAGCCATTGAAACTGAGAATGTTGTGTTCAGCTGTTTGTTGTGCCACAGGGTGGTCCACTTTGCTCTTGGCCACAGTTCAATAGTATCCATTCATCCTGTTGGACAACTGATTGGTAGTCATACCAATATAACAAGCAGTGCAATGATTTCAGCAGAGCTGTTAGATGACACACGTGCTTTCACAGGTAGCCCAGCCTCTGGTGGGGCAGGATAAGACTTGACAAAACTGGAATAGGAACTGCTGGATGGGTGGATTCGGTAGGTCTTGTGCTTGGGTCCACAAGGATATGAGCCTTGTGGCAAGATGTGGGATTGGGAGTGGTATAGTGATGGACTAGGATCTTTTATGGGTTGGGTAGTGCAAGAACACCAGTTTACGAAGGGGTGGGAAAGATCTACACCAGGATGTCACTCATATCAGGATATGACAATAGGTTATCAAAGCTCAGACGAAGATGTGGTTCTGTTTTTCCAGTCCTAGGCATCACTCTTCCATTGCAGGGATCAGGAGAAGGAGACCAGGTCTTTGACAAGTCTAACATTTTTAAATTTGAGTGTAGGGTTGAAGGTAAAGTGTCTCTATAGGGCTGAAACTTATATGAGTTGAGGATTTTGGTGGAAAGGTGAAGAAAAGAATTCCAGGTCTGCATTACCTCTATATTTAGCAGAGTGTTCGTACATAGTTTTTTGGGATGTGGCAAGTGGATCAGCTAGACAGTGTCTGGGTGCTACAAGTGGTAAATGAGGAGGAACACTGTGGGTAGGATAGGGGTTGTGATCGTGGTGCCACAAGCTGGTACCAGGATGTCAGTAGGTTGTATAACTTATGAAGGTGATGTGTGGAATGCACTTCCAGGTGCTGGAGAACAAGCGATTCAGTTTTACAGCTGTGATGTATGTAGTAGGTATTGCATAGTAGCAGTATCTGCAGAGGTGGTTCTGATCACCAGGATGAATGGTACTGCCAATATGTGGCCAAGAGTAAAGCGGACCACCCTGTGGCACAACATGTAGCTAAATGTAACTTGCCTGATTTTCATGGCTTCTTTCTACCCAGGCCATTTGGATCTTCCCCTAAACCACCTGCTCTACTGAACAACACATATGGGAGTTATCCTTACAACATATTCTCCACTCCTGTAATTATCCTGACCTCAACCTATGGAAACATACTGTCCCCACACCCTACACCCAGCATTTTCCATTCCCTCTACCCTAAATACATTTATCTCCTCACATCTATGACACACTGCACACTCACCTTCTACATGCTCCCCAAAATCCATAAACTCTACAATCCTGGAACCCTCATTCTAGCTTCTTGTTGTACCTTCACTGAAAGAATTTTGGCCCTCATTGACCTACACTTCAAACCAACTGGCCAAAATCTAGCTTCCAACATCAAAGAAACTTACCGCGTCCTTCATCAACTCTTTGTTATTCCCAAACCTTTACCTCCTGTATCCCTACTCACTGCTGTTGATGCCACTGCCCCATACACCAACATCCCTCACACCCGTGATCATTGGTGCTATTGAACACTACTTCTTCCAAAGTCCTTCAGACTCCCAGACCCATTGCCTTCTTCTCATACATCTTAACAGCTTTACCCCAATGCACAACTACTTCTCTTTTGAGGGGAAGGTATACAAACAAACATGTGGCACTGTGATGGGTATATGCACAGACCCTCCTACACAAACCTGTTTGTGGGCCAAATAGAGGAAACCTTCATAGCCTCCCAAACTCCTGGTCTGGTTCATGTTCACTGATGATATCTTCATTATCTGGACTCAGGGCCAAGAGACCTTATACGCATTCCTTCACAACCCCAACACCTTCCCTCCCATCCACTTCACCTGGTTATCCTGAACCCAAAAAACTCCCTGTCCTCCCACCATCCCTAAGAACCAGCTACAAAGGAGCACACCTTTGCCACTCAATACCACCCTGGACTGGAACAACTGAATCACATCCTCTGTCATGACTTTGATTATCTCATCATGCCCTGATATGAGGGATAGCCTACCCAAGTTCTTTCCGACTCCTCCTAATGTGGTGTTCTGCCATTCCTACTGAACCTCCACAACATCCTAGTCCATCTCTGTGTCACTCTTAATCCCAATCCCTTGCCACAGGGATCATATCCCTGTGGTAGACTCAGATGCAAGGCCTGTCTAATCCACCCACCAAGTAATTCCTATTGCACTCCTGTCACAGGCTTATCCTATGTCAGAGGCCAGTCACCTGTTACAGGAGCCGTGTCATATACTGGCTCTGCTGCAATCATTGCACAACTTATTATATTGTTAAGATTACCAATCAGCTATCCTAGGGTCAATGGCCACTGCCAAGCTGTGACCAAGACATAAAGAGGACTATCCTGTGGCACAACTAGCATCCAAACAAAACATGCTTGATTTCAATGGCTGCTTCACAACCCATATCATCTAGATACTCCCCTCTGCAACAAAATTTTTTGAACTGTGCTGATGGGAGTTATCCTTACAATACGTTTTCCACTCCCAAAATTGTCCCAGCCTCAGCCTATAGTAATGTACTGTCCCCACAGCCGTCATCCAACAGTTTCCACCCTCTCTGTTCTATCATCTCCTCCCGACTCAAGCAAGCCCGTCACCTTCATTATGTGTCACTCCCTGGCAACACATTTGCTGGTCTTTCCTCTAATTTACCCCTCTCATTTCCCACTCAAAGCCCCTCCCTCCTCCAAAGTCTGCTGACACTACACCCTGGTATCCCACTCCATTTCCTGTACCACTCTGAATTGCTGCTTTTGTTCAGCATGAGAAATGCCTTCCGATCATGTGGTTGGAGATCATGGTCATGTGTGTCTGTGAAGTGTGACTTCTTGTGTCGATATGTGTTTTGCTTCTTTTCTGACAAAGGCTTTTGCTGAAAGCTCAGTGCATAACAGTCTTTTTGATGTGCCTGTATACAACTAAGCATCTCACCTTTGTGGTGAAAAGCAATCTAACCTTTTCATAATATTATTGATGTTCCAATCTGAACTTTCCATTGTTTAACATTGAATTGATACATTTGTCTGTGTGATGAGCAGGATACTAGTATCATAGCTTTTCTTTATCTAGGAGAATGAGGGGGAGAGGGTAACTGCTCCTCACTGGGTATGTTTGTAGTCTTGCATCACTGTTAGGAGGAGTGCCTTGAAGTGAGGGGCTGTGTGGCTGCAGTCTGTAATTGCTACTACCAAGCCAAGGCACATTTACTACCAGTCACAAAGATGTGGCGAAATGCTCTTAACTCATTCTTAGATTGGACACTTCTCCCTGATACATAATATCTTCTGCAATTAAATGACACTTCAGTGTTTGCCACTTATGGCATATGAGATTTGGGAAGACACCCATTTGAAGAGTGCACCATGTTTTCAAATGAAAATACAGCCCATATCATGGCAGCAGATTTGTGCTATGGCATGGCATTAAAGGCATGAAATAACTTAAGAAATTGTGTTTCACTACAAAGCACTTACCAAAGTTTTTGGAAAGAACTTTTAGTTTAATATTTTGGGTGAAGAATGTTCTTTACCCTCAGACTCTTTGGAAAATGTACAACAATTGTTCCTAATGTGTAATATACTGTTGATATTTTTAGCTATTTATAATTTCATCTTTTTTCTGAGCACCATTACTACTAAATTTTAGAGAAGATGTATTAGCCAAAACTTTGGTACATTAAGGTTTTGTTTTCTAAGTATGGTTGCTTACAAAAGGAACCATAAAATGTCAGTGTTTCCTTTTGGCAGGTTGCTGATGAGCTAGGAATATTGATCTGGCAAGACTTCATGTTTGCATGTAGCATGTATCCTGCAAGTGAAGAATTTCTAACAAATGTCAGAAAAGAGGTTGAATATCAAGTGAAGCGTCTGAGTCATCATCCAAGTATTGCCATATGGTCTGCCAACAATGAAAATGAAGGGGCTCTTCGAGATAATTGGTTAGTAAAAAACTTCTTATATAAATATAACAAAGTTGAAAAGCTCTGATATTCTAGAAAGAATAAGAATAAACAGCTATACAGGAATGACATTTTTCATTTCCACCTGTGGTGTCACTATCTAGTTATAGTAGAACTTGGAATAATTTGTAAGGAATGGTGGTGTAGCATTGTGCCAAACTACTGCTTGGCAGTTAGCATAGTGTGGCATCATATGGGTCATACCATTATGTTCACACAAAAGGATTATGAAACTAGCTAGCCACATTTAGCAGTAAACTGCACCACACAGTGGTAATAGTCGGAGTGGGCAGGATTGTTTTGCCACATCAGGGGATGACTTGTTATGAGCTATGTGACTAGATGCAGGCCTTTAGTGTAACAAATGTGCACTGGAGCCATAAAAATATAAAATTTCAAGGCCAAGGCATTTTGAGTCCAGCAGCACCACCATGATGCCAGGTCCATGCCACCCGCACTCCTTGCAGGACTTGGTGCCACAGTCATCTGCGCCAACCACCAACTGACTACTGCCAGAGGGCAGCAGGTTTGTCACAAGCATAACAGCCTTCCTCCACCTCCACAGTGGGCATCACTGGGCCTGGATCACCTAGGCATAGGCATCCACCTCTGTGGAATGCCTTTGCAGTGCAACACACGGATCACACTGCCAGGTCATTGGCCATCACTCTGCCTGACATCAGCATTGCAGGACACTGTCACTGTTCCTACTTGCCAGGACACAAGTCGCTACCTGTGGGCCTTTGCCAGCCTGGGTCACTGAAGTGGGCTGTGTCTGCCTCACGTTTGTAATGATGTTATGTGGATCGGGAGCTAATAGAGTATTGTTTCTCAGTGATCAGTGTATCTACTAGGACCCACCGGCCTGTCACCTCCAGCACTCACCCTACTGAGCGCCATTGGGACTCATCAGTGATGTCAGGGATGTCAGGAGAGCAGACATCATCACAGTGAATGGCGGACGGTGTACCACCTCCTGCGGCACGTTGTCTGAACTGCAGCCTATGAAATCTTCATTGTGACATGAGTGAGACTTGTTTTTTTGTGATGGTGCTCATGGGGTCAAAAGTTAAGGGTTGTGATAACTATACAGTTACTTTTATGGGGCCAACAATACTGCTGGCTATCTCTCAGTTTAAATGTAATTCTAGGATGGCTAGATGCTGTGTGAAGCTTGCAGTGAAATTTACTTGCGCGTTTTGCACCTTGTACCAAGTCTGTGGTCAGTTGTTTGTTTCAAGTGTCACCATTTTGGTCATATGATCACATAGTGTAGGGAGTCCAGGCGCTCATGATTAAACAGATGAAGTGTGCATGGTACTGTTAACAGCTGATTAGTATGTTGTTTGTATTATTTTTGAGTTCTTATTTCTGAGTAGTGAATATCAGTAAGAAAGATGCAGCAGCAAAGTCAGACCCAAGAAGTCACTGTAGGGGAGGCTAGGCAATCCTTAATTAATCTTTTAATGCAGTTGAGGATAGAATTAAGTTTGTAAATAATAAATTAGCTGAGAAGAATGTAGAATTAGGTTTGTTGAAATCACAGAATCTGGGGCTACATCCAGCTGTTTCTCCCTTTCCCAGCATGTCATCTGAGGATCTCCTTTTATCTGCAGACATAGGGATTGGTTGGATAATCATTAGTTATAGATAACAAGGTCACACCTATCAGGAGAAGTGAAGTCTTGTTTATTGCATGGAGGTTCTGGACAATGCAGAAACTTTTGAGCAACTCAAGCAGAAATTGGTAGAGAGATACAGCAAGCAAAATAGCATGCTGTTTTTCTGTGAACAATATGGAGGATTTTTTAGACAGAATAAGAAAGCTTAATGTACATCTGTTTAAAAAAATTCTGGAACTCTGTCCAAAAATTTTTTCTACACTTACCTTTGACTAATTGTGCATGGTTTCCTTCAAAATAATCTCCTTCACAATTAATACATCACTCCCAATGTTGTTTCCTCTTCTGGAAGAAATCTTGGTATGCCACTTTCTGGATCATGCAGAGCACTGTCTGCAAATTTTCTTTTAGCTCATCTATCATAGCAATCTTCATCCTTTCAATGGGGTTTTGAACTTTGGAAGTAAAAAAATAATTCTGCAGGTGCCAGGTCTGGTGAGTACGGAGGATGAGGCAGCACAGTGATTTCGTTTGTTGTCCAATAGTCACACGCCAAGAGTGATGAATGTGTGGATGCATTATTGTGATGCTAGAGCCCTGAATTGTCTCACCACATTTCAGGCAGTTTCCTTCTCACATTTTATCACAAGCATCACAACATGTCCTGATAGTAACATTGATTAACAATTTGTTCCTGTGGCACAAATTCATGATGAATTAATCCTTCAAAGTCAAAGAAAACTACCAGCATGGCTTTGACATTTGACCTGACCTGCCACGCTTTTTTGGTTGTGGAGAACCTTTCCCAACCCATTGTGAAGATTGAACCTTGGTCTCAACATCACATCTGCAGGCCTATGTCTCATCACCAGCCTGATTCTCTTAAGGAACATCTCATTCTAATGATAGACATCGAAGGACATCCTGAAAGGGGGTCATCTTTAACTTCCATCTGGCCAGTTTTAAACCATTCCTAACAACAAGTATGGCTAAAGCACTCATCACCGTAGGCTATGTGCATCATTTGGTGTATCTCTGTAAAGGTTTCTTGAGTTTCATGCAAAATTTAATGCAGACGCATTCCACCTCTAACTATGCCATCTCGAGATTCACAAACTGTGTGGCACAAGATTCTACTCAATACAGCGCTGAACAATAACTCAATAACTAACAGACATACAACAATGAAACCTCTAGCAGTTACAAATTAAACACAGGAATGTGCAGGAACGCCAGTTGAATTTTGTTCCAACACACTATTGGCACAAAATTATGAATGTTCTGGAATTTTTTTGAACAGACCTTGTGTTAGTCAGGAGGTAAATAAGGTGTTACTACAGGAAGCTGAGTACTCAATGCTTTTCTGAAGGGTTTGTCATGAGAGATGGTGCACACTGGTGTACCAAGAGATCTTCATGCAGCAGTTAGTTTGCCACTGGAATTTGATGAGATCGATGTTGTGAGAGGGATAAGAGATAATCAAAGAGTATTCACAGCAAATACAAGATGTTTTAACTGTGGAGGTACTGGACATACACAGACAGTGCCACTAGCCATGTAATAAAAGGGGAGGTATGAACTATAAGCAGTTTTGTGGAAATAATAGTAGGGGTGGTACAGATGAGCGACAGTATTATAGGAATAATGGTAGAGGTGGTCTGGGTCATAATAAGCACCCATTAAACTTAAAAGGGAACCCCGAATCCCTGAAAGACCTTACAAGTAAACGTAAATGCTGTAAAAAGAATTCAGAGGTGGAATGTGCCATAATAGGTGTAACATGTGGCAAAGAGTGTAAGTTTTTGTTGGACATGGCTCCATGTGTCGGTAACCTCGAGAGAGTTAGTGGGTAAGAGCCAGTCGTAACAACCATGTTATAAATTCTGTGGGGAAAGAGATAGTGATACATGATCACTAGGTTTGATAATGATGAATTTTCAGTAGGAGGCAATGAAGTTTAGGCAGTGTGTTGAAATAATGTCTCATGTAAGTGAGGATTACAGCAGGATCCTAGGGTTAGACGTTCTGTGTCAGCATCATGCCATAACTGACCTTTGACAATGTGTAGTGTAGCTTAGTGAGAAGACATTCCGGATGGGGGAAGCTGTCATCAGTGTTAATGTGTTGCGAGGAGTGTCTGTGGTACAAAGCAGTCCAGTTAAACCACTAACTATAATATTAAGACTTTAGTCATATGGGTGTGTGTTGAGCAGCACAGGGAATTCACTGTGAGTGACTGTATAGTCTGACTTAACTGTAGGTATGTTGTGTTCAGTGGATCCACAGGAAGATAACCATAAATTGTATGCAGTGTGTTGTTTGGTACAGGGAAAAATCATATGTGTACAGGAGAAGGACAGAGGTGAGGTAGTACCTGTCAATGTGGATAATTTTAGTGCCGAGGAGGTTAAGTTGTTAAAGGGAACATTGGTGGTGATGTTAGAAATTCCTTTCTCAAAAGATGAAGCAGTAGAAGGGAAGAGTTTGGGTTAGAATTTTTTTTCGAGGGGGCTGTTGTCTGCAACACCCATGACACAACACTGAACTCTGACAAGGAATGAAGTGCCATTGTACTGGAGGCTGTACAGAATACCTTCTGCACAGAATACCATGATCCCTGCAGTCAATTAGAAGGGTTTATTGATCAAGAGTTGGCTGACAGTTTGATAGAGGAGAGCAGTAGCCCGAGGGGGGGGGGGGGGAGGTGGAATTTTAATTGTGCTAAAGAAGTCTGTGGACAGTTGGAGGAAATATCAGTTCAGTTGCCATTAACACTATTTGAATAGTAAGGCTATGACAGAGATGCCTACCTGATTCCAACCTCAAGGAGATGATTGATAACCTTGGGCAGTGCCAATACTCCTCAACAGTAGACTTGAAGAGTTCATACCATCAGTTAGAAGTAGTGCCAGAGGATGGAGCAAAGACTCTATTTTCAGCACCTTGGGGACATTATTAGAATAGAAGAAATCCATTTTGTTTAAATATATGCCAATGACATTCCATTGTAAGGGCTGAATCCTTAACAGTGTCTAGTGTATCTGGATGACATATTTGTTTTTTCAAGGTACGTGTAGGAACATAGAAAATGACTGAAGGAGGTGTTCAAGTGGTTACAAGCTGTATGTCTAGCTCTGGGTATGGAAAAATGTCACTTTGTGTTGCAAGAATTAAATTATTTGGATCACGTAGTTAGTAAACATGGTGTAAGGACTGATCCAAGATTGATACAGCTGGTGTGATATTTTCCAGTATGAGGACCATGCAAGGAGTTACAGTCTTTTCTGGGCCTTGGGAATTATTATAGGAAATTTGTGAGAGACGTTGTGGATATAACACGGCCACCTACACAGTTATTAAAAATAGGTATCTAGTTCATGTAGACTAGAATGTGTCAGAGAGGGTTTGTCAAATTAAAGGGGGTACTAACACCGAGCCTAGTATTGGTGTTCCCAGATTTTTGTAAGGAATTTATATTATGATGTGTCAAACCATGATCTCATCTGTGTTGTGAGGCAGGGAGTCTATGAAGGGGAACATCTGATTCCTTTTACATCAAGAGTGAAGGGAAATGATTCTACGATGGAGAAAGAGGTGTACAGAGTAATATAATTTTGGTATTACCTTTACAGAAAGAAGTTTAAAATAGTGTCAGATCATGCTGCTTTGAATTGGTCTATGACAGATTATTGTGTAGGAAGACAAAATTAGGACTGAGTGTATGTACCAGCAACGCTGAGAGAAGAAGTACTGAGGGAAACACATGATCAAATTTTATCTGGCCATGGAGGATGCAGAACAACATATTGGAGTATAATGGAGAACTGGTGGAGAGGATCAAAAAATGAGATCAATCAGCATTTCAGGAATTGTGTACAGTGTGCAGATTTGAGTCAGAAACAGGTGTTTTTGCATAGAGCCAGAGATAAGCTCATTTGAAATTTTTGTGAAGAACCTAACGGTGTTCTGAAAGCATATAAACACGGTTGGTGGTGGCATGTTTGTTGCTGTTAGAAGTAGTTTATCTTGTTGTGAAATTGAAGTAGGTAGTCTCCACTCCTTCCAAATTAACAATACAAGGCCTGTCTAAAAAGTATCTGACCTTTGGCCAGAAAAAATATTTAGAATACCTGATGGGGTTGGGACCCTAATCCCCTTCAAAGTAGGCCCCTTGTGCTTGCACTCACTTATCCCACTGTTACTTCCACTGCTGGAACACCTCTGAAAGTCTTCTTTTGGAATGGTGTTCAGCTCTGTCATCGTGTTCCATATTATCTCTTCTCTACTCTCAAAACAGGATCCTTTCCCAACAACCAGAAGCCGCAAGGAGCCATGTCTGGAGAGTAGAGAGGTTGGCAAATGGCTGTAATTCCATGTTTGGTCAAGAAATTTTGGATCAAATGGGATGAATGTGCAGGGGTATTATCATGATGCAGTTGTCAGTTTTTCGCCATCCACATGTCTGGTCCTTTGCACTGAACTGCATTATGGAGTTGCCGGAGAACATCTTAATAGTACTCCTTTGTCACTGTTTGACCTTCTGGCGTATAGACGTGATGCACAATTCAACAACAGCTGCACTCCGAGCAGTTTAGGGCCTGCCAGCACTCTGGTCACTCTCCGCTGATGTGCGGCCATTTTTGAATCAGTTGAACCACTCCTTAATTTGTGTTACACACATTGCATCTTCTCCAAACAACTGCTGAATCTTATGAATTGGTTTGCTTTGAGAATCACCAAGCTTTTGAAAAAATTTGATGCAGTATCTTTGCTCAACACATTCAGTCAACTTGAGAGAATCGGTAATCTGATGAACACATTGTGTAACACTTCACTCAGTGACTGACAGGCTGTGACTGACGTGCTGGAAGGTGGGAACAAAATTCACGCATATGCATGAATGTCTCTTCCTTTACTGTGTACAGTGACTCTGTGCTATCGTCTCTATTTTCCACAGAACAATTAAAGGTCAGATACTTTTTAGACAGACCTCATATAAGTGTAGACCAGAAATGGCTTGAATTCAAAGAAATAGTGTCAGCAGCAGTTGAGAGATTTATACCAAATAAATTAACAAACAGTGGAGATGATCCTCCTTGGTACACAAAACAGGTCAGAACACTGTTGCAGAAACACTGAAAAAAAAATGCCAAATTTAAACAGACACAAAATCTCCAAGATTGGCAATCTTTTACAGAAGCTTGAAATTTGCTGCAGACTTCAATGTGAGATGTTTATAATAGCTCAAACTTTGTATCAAAATCTGGCAGAAAATCAAAAGAGATTCTGGTCATATGTGAAGTATGCTAGTGGCAAGACATAATCAGTGCCTTCTCTGCATGATAGCAATGGAGATACTATCAAAGATAGTGATGCCAAAGCAGAGGTGCTAAACACAGCCTTTTGAAATGCCTTCAGAAAAGAAGACAAGGTAAATATTCCAGAATTCAAATCAAGAACAGCTGCCAACATGAGTAACATAGAAGTAAATATCCTCAGAGTAGTGAAGCAACTTAAATCACTTAATAAAAGCATGTCTTCTGGTCCAGACTGTATACCAGTTAGGTTCCTTTCAGAGTATACTGATGGAATAGCTCCATATGTAACAATCATTTACAACTGTTTGTTCGACGAAAGATCTGTACCCAAAAACTGGAAAATTGCACAGGTCACACCAATATTCAAGAAAGGTAGTAGGAGTAATCCACTAAATTACAGGCCCATATCATTAATGTCAATTCACAGCAGGATTCTGGAATGTATGTTGTGTTTGAACATTATGAATTACCTTCAAGAAAACGGTCTATTGAGACAAGGTCAACACAAATTTAGAAAACATCAGTCTTGTGAAACACAACTAGCTCATTACTTGTATGAAGTGTTCAGTACTATTGACAAGAAGGCTTTTGACACTGTACCACACAAGCAGCTTGTAGTGAAATTGCATGCTTATGAAATATCGTCTCAGTTATGTGACTGGATTCATGATTTCATGTCAGAGATCACAGTTATTAGTAACTGATGGAAAATCATTGAGTGAAATGGAAGTAACTTCTGGCTTTCCCCAAGGTAGTGTTATAGGCCCTTTGCTGTTCCTCATAAATGTAAACAATTTGGGAGACAATCTGAGCAACTGTGGTTCAAATGGCTCTGAGCACTATGGGACTTAACATCTATGGTCATCAGTCCCCTAGAACTTAGAACTACTTAAACCTAACTAACCTAAGGACAGCACACAACACCCAGCCATCACGAGGCAGAGAAAATCCCTGACCCCGTCTGAGCAACTGTCTTAGGTTGTTTGTGGATGATGCTGTCATTTATCGACTAGTAAAGTCATCAGATAATCAAAACAAATTGAAAAATGATTTAGAAAGGATATCTGTATGGTGCAAAAATTGGCAGTTGGCTCTAAGTAATGGAAAGTGTGAGGTCATCCACATGAGTGCTAAAAGGAATCTGTTAAACTTTGGTTACATGATAAATCAGTCAAATCTAAAGGCCTTAAATTCAACTAAATGCCTAGGAATTACAATTACAGTTACGAACAACTTAAATTGGAAGGAACACATAGAAAATGATGTGGGGAAGGCTAACCAAAGACTGCGTTTTATTGGCAGAACACTTAAAAATGTAACAGATCTACTAAGGAAACTGCCTATGCTACGCTTGTCTGTCCTCTTTTTGAATACTGTTGTGGGATGTGGAATCCTTCCCAGATAGGTTGATGGAGTACATCGAAATAGTTCAAAGCAGGACAGCATGTTTTGTATTGTTACAAAATAGGGGAGAGAGTGTCACTGAAATGATACAGGATTTGAGATGGACATCATTAAAAAAAAGGCGTTTTTTGCTGCAGAGGAATCTTCTCACAAAGTTCCAATCACCAACTTTCTCCTCTGAATGCGAAAATATTTTCTTGAAGCTGACCTACATAGGGAAAAACCATCACCATGATAAAATAAGGGAAATCAGAGCTTGTACTGAAAGATATAGGTGTTCGTTCTATCCATGCACTGTTACTCCAATAATAGAGAATTGTAAAGGTGGTTCGATGAACCCTCTGCCAGGCACTTACATATGATTTGCAGAATATTCCTCTAGAAGTAGATGTAGATGTAAATGTAGGTTGCCAGAAGAAATGGAACCTTTTAGTTTTATGCGGGGTGGATGTATTAGGACCATTCAGCTGAATAACGGTTTTGTGTTAACCTTCATATATAATTTTTCTCATATCAAGATTGTGCTGATGCTGGATGAGCAGGTAGTCACAGTAATGCAAGAATTGGTGAATAGATGGGTATTGAAGTTTGGGGTGCCAGAAACAGTAATATCTGATCAAGGCATGAACTTAACACCAGACCTGGTGAGGGAATGCTGTCAGTTGTTAAAAGTGATGATATTAAGGACCAGTCCACTTCTTCCTCAGTCAATAGAGGGATGGATCGAGCTCATTGGATGATTGGGAGGATGCTGGGTATTTCATCAACTCCCAGCAGATAGATTGGGACACATATCTATCTATTGTGGTGAGCACATATAATTAAAAAATACATATCTAGCACAAATTTTCACCACTCAAGGTGGTATATGGGAAGAAGATGCAATCCCGATGTGATATGCTTAAGCAGAAATGGAGCAGGAACTGAGAGTCAGTCTGGGAATTTGCGAGAACAGTGAGAGCTGTTTGGAAGAAGGTTCAGCAAAAACACACAGGCATTGGAAAGGCAAGAGGAGACAGTAAAACATAAGGGGTTTTTACCTTGGTACAAAGTAGACCAGTTGGTAACGTTGTCAAGTCTGTAAACTCGAAAAGGAAAGACAAAAATGTTCATAACATGCTCACATGGCGTGTATCACATGATTGAAACCACATCACCTGTGAATGGAAAGCTACAATTGCCAACAAGGTCAAAAACTGTACATGTCTGACAACTACAACCATTCACAGGTACACCAACAGCAATCTCTAGGGGACATTAGTGGAACAGAGGAGGAAAGTCAGAAAGAAGAAGCAGAAGAATGAATAACAGGAGGATGAGATCCATATGCCTCAAACACTGTATGCGTTAAGATTGAGGCAGTAGTTAATATGTATTGTGTTTTGTTATGATTCTTCCAATTTTGGTTATTTTGTTTGTATGCATTATAGGTTGTTAGATAATTATGGGTCTGGTTATATGTGTAGGTTTGGGTAGGAATTATGTGTAGTTATTGCATGAAGGTTGCTGGTGAGAGACAGCATGCTTCTAAGGGGAGGGGAGACAGCAGAGCCCTGTCTTCAGTTTGCTGTTAGTTGGAATTGATAATGCACGGTTGTACATATTGGTGAAAGTATTGGTTGTGAACAAGCACTCACTGTTCAAGTGTTAAACAGTGCACACCTACCCAGTGGGGCTAGAAACAGTGGGGAAGTTTATACAAATTAAAGGGGATGTGGTGTTACTAACAGTGGAAGATGGGGAATGGTATGTGGCAGTGACTGAAGGAGAGTTGCAGCAATGCCAGAAGAGGAAGGTTACTATATGTTCTACTCATGAGATTCAAGTGGGAGGAAATACTAGAGCCATACAATTGTTCAGGAGCAAGACAGAGGGTTGTTCATGCTGTAAAGAGGTGATGGAACGAAAACCATACTTCCAGTGAGCAGGGCTATATTGTAGGCATTCAGTGTACGACAACATAGTAGTACAAGCAATTTGCTATGAGCAAGGGAAGCTCACTGGACACTTAGAACTAGGAAGCAGTGGCTTCTTGATAAACAGAATTAGGTGTGATATTATGGGGCAAACTTTTCATTTACCAGCTACGATGCTAGGAGATACTCTGTTAAATATAACACATATGTAGCTATATTAGCTAGATGAGCCCTTAGAGTTTTAGTATTGCTGCCTAAGTGAAACCTTCCCTTTTGAACAATACCTGGGAATCAAGCCTAGTTCATGCAGTAAGTCAGATAGATAGCTGTGTGGAAGGGGCAGATCACTGTGGAGCAGTTAATGCAGCACCTGGAGCAGTATCGGGATGGTAGATAACAAGTAGCCGTGACCTTCAGTGTCGCAATTCCTGTTGCCCATATTGCTTGAAGTTGTGTTCTGTTTGTAATTTTTGCCACCTTCTTGACAATATGTGCTGCTTTTTGCTGTCCTAGCACAGAAGGGTCCAACAGCACACAAAGGCAAGTCCCTGTAGTTATTACAGTCAGGTGAAACATTTACTTTAGGCTGAATTCAGACAGACAGTATCACAGATATTTAAATCGACAGACTTCTAATTCAACACCTAAGAAAGGAGGAAGTGAACTTGGTTGCCTAGGATATTATAGAAACAGACAAGTAAAAAATAAAATAAGTGAGTTGTTAGTTTGATTGGAAAATATTTATAGTTGGGAATAAATTGATGTTTCTTGTCTGACTGAGCACCAAATAATCACTCTGAAAGAAAATCTTAAAGTGGGTGACTATAAATTAGCTGCATATTCATGTAGACATAATATGGATGAAAAACAAGTTGTTATGTCCATAAAAAAGAATATAAATTTTAAAAAATGTAGTGATAAGTAAATTATGTACACACTGCCTGACAAACAAATGAAGGTCCCAGAAGACATGGTCAGATCTCAATATAACTTCATACATGTTCACACCATCAGCAGATATTTACGACATCTCTCTGAAGAGTTCTTGGTGTTGCCCAGAGACAGCAGCACCACTCGCATGATTTTTTTCCCCTTATGCCGATACACATGTTAGTAGACACCACATAAAATTGCAACTCATTCCAGGCAGCAGTTGACTGCACATAGTCATTTGAAGCAGTTATGGTGTGCCTGGTGTTGAAAATGGTAAAAAATAGATTATTGTGCAGCGATTAAATCTTTTGCAAAAGAGCATTTCACACAAACCAAAATTCATTTGTGACTTGTAAATGCATATGGTGGCTCTTCACCTTCAGTTTCCAATATGAAGAAATGAGCAGCCAAGTTTAAACATGGCTGTGAAAGTGTCCAAGATGATCACCATGAAGAACATCCAAAAAGTGCAAGCACACCAGAAGTTATCGACAAAGTGCATGATATGATTTTGGAAGATCAACATATAAAGGTGCGTGAAATTTGCTAATGATCTAGTGATATCAAAGGAATGTGGTTGCATCAGGAACTCAACATGATGAAGCTTTGTACAGTAGGGGTGCTGTGTGTGCTCACTCTGAATCACAAAAGCATATGCACAACACTATCTGAAAAGTCCTTGGTGCATTTCAAGACAAACAGAAGTGATGTTGTACATCAATACATGATAGTGGATGAAACATGTATTCACCAGTACACAGTCCAAGCACTTAGTCTATATGGTGGATGGAAGCCAGTTCTTCGGCTCCAAAGAAGACAAAGGTGGTACCATAGCGGGAAAGATTTGCCATCAGTATTTTGGGATGTGAATGGATTTTTTGATTGACTATCTTGAAAAAGGTAAAACCATAACTACAGAGTACTACTCTCAGCTTCTAACAAAATTGGATGCAAGCAATTTTTGGAAACAGACCAGGCTTAAAGAAGAAAAAGAAATCATCTTCCATTAGGACAGTGCTCGTGTCCACAAAACTGTCTTGGCAGTGGGGAAATTGAGACATTTGTACTATAAAGTGCTGGAATGTTGACCCTATTCCCCATATTTGACTCCCTTGGACTTCCATCTGTTCTCAAGACTGGTGAGGGCTTTTCATCCAATTAAGAACTGATTGCAGCTGTAGATGGGTACTTTGCAATATTTCCAGAGGAACCGTACATGGAGGGGATAATGGCATTGGAACACTGCTGGGTGAAAAGTGTTGATATCAGAGGAGATTATGTTGAAAAATAAAACTTCTTTGAAAGTATTATTGTCATTTCCACTATCAGGCAGAGAACTTTTCAGACTGCTCTCGCTTTTAGAGTTACAATTCTCTGTGACAGGTAGAACAGCGAATGGAGTTCATTAACGTTGTGCATGTTTAGTGTTTTTACCAGGCATAATAGGGTGTGTAAGGGGCATGAACAGCATCAGACGTTGAGAGATTACTATGAAGTAAATGGAGATGCCAAATACTTGCATAAGAGAATGTTACAAGCTCCTGACAGCAATTGAAAGGGACCTGATTGTGTGTCTCTATTTGGCTGGCTGGTCAAATTGTCCAATATTTGAGTAAGGACAGCTTAATTACACAGTCCGAAAACAAATCAAAAGCTATGAGGTATTGTGAAGACTGAAACAGGGAAGATATGTGAAGACCATAACAGCATTCTCAAAAATGTAGAAAATGTAATATTAAACTACAAGGGACTAGGACACCCTATGTACACAAATGTGTTATGTATGTCAGGACTCACAGCAGATTTTGGGGCAAATGCCAACTATCATAACTACAATACTCAAAATAGCATAGTACTACATACTCAGTGCACCAAAAGAACAAACACACCAAGGCATGCAAGTCACATTGGTACTCACTTTTACAACAACTGCCAGTCAGCATCAGAAAGTTAGATAATGTGGGTAAATTTATAGTCGAATTTTTAAAAAAAATTATTCAGTCAACGTTTTTATGCAGCAAGTGACTATGCAGACCAATAACATATTCTGGTGATGTTTATATTAAGGAAAAACTGAAAATACACTCCTAAAAGTTTCATTATATTCGCCTATGTATTGGACAGCTGTTGTATGGCATAAAATCTTTACTGAATTATTGTATGAGAACTGGCTTTTTAGAGAGGACAAAAGTAAATCCCTGTGAAAAATAGACCTTGAATTTAAAATAACATTAGCAAACATGTATATAAAGTTGTATTACTATGTATTGTATGATGTGGTATTATTTTATGTATACAGAGTGTGCCAGAAATGTTGCGCCAGACTTTGAGGAGTTGTAGTGGGTCTCTTGAGGAACAAATCAAGGATAAGAACCTGTGTCTGGAAGTATCCAATGACGCTACAGAGCATCAAAGTTACAGATGCAGGGCCCTGCCACTGGGCCATCCGTTTGGCAGCAAATGTGAATTTGTACATCATTGCAATGTAGGTGGAATGTCTCACTGTGTTGTTTGTTATTCAGTGCTCACAGTTGATTGCCACAATTGCCATTGGAGAAGATCAAGTTAACTGGTGCGTAGACAGGCCGCATCTCCCATAAATGCGATGTTCTGTTGCCTTGATGAATGATGGTTTAGGACACTGGTTTCCCTCCATAGTTTATTTTTTTCCTGTATACTAAAAAGCATTGGGGATTTTAGAGGGTTCCAGGAGAAAAAGTGTGGATGGAAACCTATGCCTGAAACTTTAATCTACCGAGGCAGCAGACCATCACATTCACAGGAAACAAGGCCTTTCTACACAGCTGCTAGCTCCATCTTCTCCACTAGCAATTGTGGCAATCAGTCATGATCACTAATAACAAACAACACAGCAAGATGTACCGCCCACAGTCTGTCAGCACACAAACACGTTTGCTGCCAAAGGGGTGACCTAGTGGCTGGCACCATCACCTGTATCTTTGATTATCTGTAGCATCATTGGATGACTTTTTGGCACACTGGTTCCTACCCTCGATTTGTTCATCAAGACACTCTCTAAACTCCTCAAAGTTCATCGCAACATTTGTGGTTCCGCATAAATATACAATTCCATTTGGACAACATCCATACAATATTTTTTGTCTACAGATGGATAAATAAAATAAAATATCCAGATTTGTGGGGCATATGGATATGACAGTGGCCCATTGTGGACTGCATGGGAATGAGAGAGGGCAGACATATTCATTGTCAGGTTTCCATGTGTCATCCAACACCATTGGTCAGAGACTAACAGTAGCTGGATTAGGAAATTACCATCCCACGTGTACGTTGTTGTTAACACCACCACACAAAGAGGTGAATTTGAAGTGATGCTATGTAGGAAGCATGGACTGCTGATGAATGATTTCGCTTTGTGTTCAGCTATGAATCTTGGTTTTTGCACCACACCAGTATGGCGGCAATCTAACGAGAGACCCAATTCTTTTGTGCCATTGGAGAGCCAAAACAATGTTACTCCTGGCATTATGGTGTGGGGAGCCATCAGGTATGACTTCAGGTCATGGATGGTAGTTATTAAGAGAACTCTGATTACACAACAGTATGTCATGGTCATCTTGTGTCAACATATATCACTGCTCAGGCAGCAGTTATGGTGGTGCCAGTTTTTCAACAGGACAGTGCTGGTCCACATATTTATTTTTGATTCTATGAACTATCTGCATGATGTTGAAGTACTTCCATGGCCGATAAGATTCCCATCTCTGTTCTCAATAGAATATGTGTGGAACCAGCTCAGATGTCAACTCCATCCCAATGCCATTATATAGGATATTGAGGACCAGTTACAATGCAATGTTTGCAGGCTAGCTTGCCACAGGTGGGGGTACAACAACTTCTCTCTCTCTCTCTCCCTTTTTTTATTTTTTTATTTTTTATTTATTTATTTTTTGTTGCAGGCAGAGTATATCTGCCTATTGAAGCATGTGCTTGTGAGTTAATATTGGACAGTATAGTAGTTGAAGTTGTTACAGTATACTGGCCCCTAACTGTGTAACTGGAAATTTGAATCATCACTGTGCTGTCTGTCCTCAAAGGAACTTCACAAGAAAATTGATCAAGAGATGCAATTAGCTGCTTGTAATTTAGTATCAGTCATAAATTTTCCTACTTGAGCAGCTCAAGACAGTAATATTGTGATATGTTATATCTTCATTCAACATCCTTGTCCAGTAGTGAGTGAATTCCCAGAAAATGATGCAGTTAGATTATAAAACTTAGCTACATTCAAATATACAATCAAAGAAGGCAGTGAGCATGATTAAAGACAAAAAATGTAAAATTTTAGAGAAAGCTGTGAGTGGTTTGATGTTTACAATGAGCCTAACATAAACTGTAAGTTAAGCATATTTCTTAAAAAAATTTGATTGGTAATGAAATTTAAAACCAATTTTTTCAAAGTAATGAATGAAATGTGAGAAAGCCTTCAAAGAAACCTTGGATCAGTACAGCTATCAGGTTATCATCAGAACTAAAAATTGTAAATTTACTAAATGGCCGGAAAAAGTAAGCAGTTTCATAAATAAAGTGTAATATAACATTTTAAGAAAAGTTATAAAAATACAGGAATATATTTTTTAGGCAGATCTTGTGAGAAATTGCCAGATCAGACAGTAAAGTAAGCTTTAGGAATAAATTTTTAATGGTAAGTGAGAAACTTGATTCAAGAAGCTCAAAAGAGAAAGAAGAACAGTATGCTGTAGAATCAGTAGAGAGAAAACTTAGTAATTTGAACATTTTTCACATATGCTCATCCAGAATGAGGAAAATAATCATGATGTTTCAGAAGTAAAAGTATAATCAATCATTAATTAAGGGTTGTTGTTGTTGTGGTCTTCAATCCAAAGACTGGTTTGATGCAGCTCTCATTGCTACTCTATCCTGTGCAAGCCTCTTCATCTCCAAATTACTGCTGAAACCTACATATTTCCAGATATGCATATTCAATTCTCGGTCTCCCTCTATGATTTTTACACCCCACACTTCCCTCCAATACTAAATTGTTGATCCCTTGATGTCTCAGATTCAACCAACCCCTTCTTTTGCTCAAGTTGTAACACAAATTTCTCATCTCCCCCAATTCTATTCAGTATTTCCTCATTAGTTACATGGTAGACCCATCTAATCTTCAGCATTCTTCTGTAGCACCATGTTTCAAAAGCTTCTATTCTCTTTCTATCTAAATTGTTTATCATCCATGTTTCACTTCCATACATGGCCACACTCTAGACAAATATCTTAAATCTATTTTCAATGTTAACAGGTTTCTCTTCTTCAGAAATTCTTTTCTTGCCATTTGCAGTCTACATTTTATATCCTCTCTGCGTCAGTTATTTTCCTACCCAAATAGCAAAGTTCATCTACTACTTTAAGTGTCTCATTTCCTGATCTGATTCCCTTGGCATCATCTGCTTTATTTCGTTTACATTCCATTAATCTTGTTTTGCTTTTGTTGACATTTATTTTATATTTTCCTTTCAAAGCACTATCCATTTCGTTCAACAGTTCTTGCAAGCCCTTTGCTGTCTCTGACAGAATTGCAATGTCATCAGCAAACCTCTAAGCTTTTATTTCTTCTCCCTGATCTTTAATTCCTACTCAAAATTTTTCTTTGGTTTCCTTTACTGCTTGTTCAGTGTACAGATTGTATCACATTGGGATAGGCTACAATCCTGTCTCACTCCCTTCTCAGCCACTGCTTTTCTTTCATGCCCCTTGACTCTTATTACTGCCCTATGGTTGTAAATAGCATTTCGCTCACTGTATTTTACCACTGCACCTTCAGGATTTCAAAGAGTGCATTCCTGTCTACATTGTCAAAAGCTTTTTTTTAAGTCTACAAATGCTGTTAGTGTAGGTTTGCCTTTTCTTGACTATTTTCTAAGGTAAGTCATAGGGTCAGTACTGCCTTGCATGTTTCTACATTTCTCTGGAAACTAAACACATCTTCCCCAAATCTGCTTCTATCTGTTTTTCCATTCTTCTGTAAAATATCTTGCAACCACATTTTATTAAACTGATCGTTTGGTAACTTTTGCCTTTTGCCTTGTTTTGACTTAGATCTTTCAGAGTTTTGTCAAATTCTTTTAGCAGTTTTGTATCTCCCAACTCATCTACATCTACATCCACTCCCTGTCTATAATATTGCTTTGAAGTTTACCTCCCTTGTGTAGACGCTATATACTCCCTCCATCTCTCAGCTTTGCCTTCTTTGCTTAGGACTCGTTTATCATCTGAACTCTTGATATGGATGCAATGGCCTCTCTTTTTCCCAAAGACCTCTTTAATTTTCCTATAGGTGGTACCTATCTTTCCCATAGTGAAAATGTTTCTAAATCCTTACATTTGTCCTCCAGCCATTCCTGATTATCAATTTTGCACTTTCTGTTGGTTTCATTTTTTAGACATTTGTATTCCCTTTCATCTGCTTCATTTGCAGCATTTTTAAATGTTCTCCTTGCATCAGTTAAATTCAATATCTCTTGTGTTGTTGAAGGATTTATAATTTTTTGTTTGTGATTGTTAATATATATGTGATTGTCCAAGAGCATCAGAATTAAAATAAAGGTATTTTGCTAGACAGTTTAAAATATGCTTTTGTTAGGCCTGTCTACAAGAAAGGTGACTCAACAGAAGTGCTGCCAGACAGTATAACTCCTTAGGGCCTACATTGTTTTCCAAAAGTTTTGAAAAGGTAACAGACTTCATAGTTTCACCTATGTTGCAATAATGGAATACTTAGTCACTCACTGTTTAGATTTGAAAAGGGCTGCTCCCCTGAGGCACCTATTTATACTGTCATCAACTGCATAGTAAAAGCTATAAATCATAAAATATGTCTTAATAAAACAATCTTGGCTGTGAAGTTATCAATACAGTGAAACTCCTATTTTATGTTTTCATTTGGCCCAGACATAAAAAATGCAAAATAGAGGAAAATGAAGAGGAAAATGTCAAAACCTCCCAAAATATGAGCAGAAACACATGTAATTGGCATATATGATTAAAAATTGAAATCCTCACCACTACTTTGTATAAAATCTGTCTAAGTGGAGTAAATTAAATGTACAATAGAATGTTTATACAACAATTTGTGGTAATGAATTTCATCAGTTCTTAAAAAATCACAGATGTGTAACAGAAAGTAAAAACTAATCAAAGAATTGAAATTGGTATCTGGGCACAAGGAAATCAAGATATTTTGGTATGACCATGAATTATATGTTTAAAACATATGTTTTTGAGAGATCATCTTTCATGATCATCCAGAAAAAAAGCAAAAATTGATGAATATGTTGTATTAAACCAAAAACATCATAGCAGCTAAGTGGTTAAACTATAAGCATAAATGCGGACATCTGCTTTCGGTAATGAAAAACTTTGTCACCATTGCTGTTACAGTTTAATGCATTTTTACGAGCTACTCTTCATATGTTCTTCACCATTAATTGTTATTTAGGCTTGATGAGAGAAACAGAGATGTGAAAATATGATGTTCTTCAATTGATGTTACAAGCTTATTAGAAGTCGGGTCAGTGAATTTTTGTACACTGCGTAAAATATAAATTGAAAGAAAGCTCCAAGTGCTACAATTTTGCTTCATGCCCTGTATCACTGGTAGTGTATGTAGTTGTTGCAATTGTAGCGAGTCAGATTTGAACATAAAAGTTTTTAAAATGTGCTATCGCAAAAACCTTGTTCTATTTTTTGCTGAATACAGTACACCAGAAATACATGCAAACAGATGAGACTGAATTATAAGTGGCACAAGAAAAGGTGGTGGTTACTCCCCTTCATCATTTATTCGCTCAGTCCAGGTCACTTTGCGTCAGCTGTCTTGTTTTTCCATTATCACTGCAACCTAGCAGTAGTTGTATCTTAATTGTGCAGTGAAGCTAAATGTGGCAAATTGTGTTGGCAACACTGATCATGGATTACATCAGCATTTTCTTTCTCTCTTGTTCCCCCTCTCCACAGTGGCTTAAAATGTTCCCTTAACTCCACCACCACCCATGGTGCAAAGCATGAGTCTTTTGTGCCACTTATAACTTGTTCAGTCACATCAGATATCAATAGGAATAAAATGGGATGAAGTCAAGTGAGAGGTTAAGTAAGAACTTAGAATCTAAGTAAACCTTACTTAGGAAGAAATGTAAAATTGGAGAACTTCTAGCATTGATCTTATGGGTTTCTCACAGGGGCTACGAATGTATGGTGTAGAATCGTAAAAAATTAAAAATCAGAGAATGTAAAATTGGCATTCTACTGGAATGTGTTTCATTCTTTTGGGGCATCATCAGATTGTCTATAAAAACAAGAAACCAGCCAATTAGAAACAAGTGGAGGAAGGGGCATAGTCCTATCTTGTATTGCTATGCAGGTAAAATGAACTAAAAGTGATACATAAAAGCAGTTGGATATGTAGCCCATCCATCGCATATAAAATGGAAAATGGGTGCAAAAGTAACTACATATGTAATACATCTGTCATAAAAACATATAAAATGTAAAGTAAACCTAGGCAAAAGAAAAGAAAACCACCAGTATATTGTATAGTAGGTAGAAGAAGGTGGCAGAAAAATGTGTGTTACCTTGACAATAACTATTGCATGCTACCTTGAGTGCATCAGCTCACTTCACCACAGCAGTTCTTTTTGCCTGTGTCATCATACAAGATAGGACTGTGCATCTTCTGTTTGTTTCTAATGGATTGGTTTCATGTTTTTATAGACAATCTGATGATCTCCAAACCAGTGAATGTGTTATTTACATTTAATAACTTCACAACAAACACTGTTTTTATTATGAAATTATTTGAAACCAGTAGCTTTAGTGCCCTGCCACAGTGGAAAAGAAAAACCCCAAAACAGTGAAATGTGTTATAAATATGTAATAACTTCACAACCAAGACTGTTTTTATTCTGAAATTATTTGTAACCAGTTGCTTTGGAAAGGAAAAATTTCTACTAGGGAAAGTAAGTACAGCACATTCCTGGTTCAGTTCCAATTTAACTCTTTGGTGGGCACATTTTTTGTAACAACTCAGAGGAGATAATTTTTTTGCTGTCCTATTAGGATTATGATCAACTGACTATATTTATTTTTTGGTAACTTTGTTTTTGTGATTTAGGACCAAAAACGATGGTGGTGCATATATTGTCACGTAGAGGAAGGTGTAAGTAGATGAATGATGAACAATAACTTCACTTAATGAAGGTTTATTCAGCACTTGCACATACAAGAGTGTGGAGTGAACTGCCTCCGGCGAGAACACATACAGTATATATACAGCTACAGAACATTCCAGTCTGATGATTCTTGCCATTTGTGGATACTTCTAGGATGTACTCAAACCGAGTACAGAAATGACCCTCCATGCAACAATCAAGTATCATAACCACTACACTACAGCAACTGCTCTACTCGGCATCTTTTGCAACATTGCTCCCTCGTTAAGAGAACAGCATCTCAGTGTTGCGTCCTCCTAGTCTGGGAACGAGTCATCGGTCCTGCATACTCTGACTCCCGTTGACTGATGTTTTCCCTGGCATTGATCTTCTTAGAACTTCCCTTGCCACTACGCCCTTCATTACCTTTCCAATTGTTACCTGTTGTTGGAGTTTCGAATTTACCCTGGATTGTAGGATCATTATTGGGCTTCATTCGAAGGACGTGGACTGTATCTCAGATCTTTCATTGTCTTGTGTCAGGGTCGAAATCTTCACTTTCATAAGTAACATCAGACAACTGTCTTGTAATCTTACAAGGTCCAAAGTTGCGCCTGAGGAGCTTCTCAGAAAGACCAACCTTCTGAACAGCAGTGAAGATTCACACAAGGTCACCAGGCTGGCAGACAACAGGGCAGTGGCTTGTGTTATACCTTCGGTGATCATTTTCTTGAGCCTATAGCGTGCAGAGTTGAGCTAACTGCTGAGCTTCCTCAGCTCTGGTTAACACCTGGCCGATGTAGTCATCATCCGCGTCATCAGGATGTAAGGGAAACACAGTGCCCATTATCATCGTCACCTCACGCCCTTGCACCAGGAAAAATGGTGTAAATCGTGTGGTGTCTTGCTTGGTGGTGTTGTAGGCAAATGTCAACGAAAGGTAGCAGCTCATCCCAGTTGCTCTGCTCAACATTGATGCTCAACATTGACAAACATTGATAGCATGTTGGCCAAGGTCTTATTAAGGTGTTCAGTAAGCCCATTAGTTTGCGGATGGTAGGCATTCATCATGCGATAAGTAATGTCGCACCGACGGTTTATCTCTGTCACAAGATTCCATTGAAAATAATAAATGAAAAGCACCAGTTTGCTTTTGTTCTACAATATTATTTTTATTGCTAACCGGTTTTCGGCTTACAAGGCCATCTTCAGACATTTACTGGGTATTATCACCAAAGAAGTTAAATGTTAGCAGACAACATTGGAAGAGAAGTAACACATCTAGAGTGAAGTAGAAACATACAGTGAGTAACATCTTTGCAATGAAATAGTAAAAACTGAACAGTACATAAATAACAATGGAGTTGACAGGAAAACATTTAGCACAAAATAGGAATAGCATGCCTACATAACAGTTTCTATTAATAAACAAAACTAATAAAATTTTCCCTTGATCCGTAATTAATGACCTTGGGGCACCGTGTTTTAATACAATGTCTTCTACAATGGATTTGGCTACGTTGAATGCTTTGGCTGTTTTCACGGCTTTTCTAATAGCATAGCACATCAGATAATCAGTGCAAACAATAATCCATCTACTGCCACTAGCAGACATTGGAAATCGTCCGAGGAGGTCAATCCCAACAGGCTGGAAAGGTGTTTCTGCTGGTGGAATTGGTATGAGTCGGCCAGGTGGTTTCTGAGGAACTGCCTTTCTCCTCTGCCACTCTTGACAGTGTGACAAATAGTGATGGACACTCCTAAATAAACTTGACCAGAAAAATCTCCTGCGGATCCTATCGTATGTCTTAATAAATCCTACATGTCCGGCCTCAGGTGTGCCATGGAATTTCTGTAGGACATCTAAGTGGATGTGTAGCCCCCTCTTTCCAAATGGATCAAAGTTTTTCTTGCAAAATAATCCATTAACGACCTTAAATTGTCCTTTCACATCCTCTGACTGATTTAAGGCAAGCATATTTGAGATATCTTGGTATCCTTCTGCTCAGCAGAGAGATCCTGAGATCCTGGAGTGCAGCAAGACAGTCAATACTTTCATCAAAGTCTTGATGGTCTTGCACAGGGTTTCTTGGAGACAGTCGGCATCTTGGTGTTTTCTTCCATTTTTTTACGCTATGGTAATGTCATACTCTTCAAGATTTAGCACCCACCTGGCGAGTCATCCTGTTGGACCCTTAAGACCTGTCAACCAACAAAGTGAATGATGGTCTGTAACAAATGTGCATGGCCTTCCATAGAGATACTGTCAAAATTTGCACATGGCCCAGATCACAGCAAGACATTCTCTTTCTGTAGTTGAATAGTTTCTCTTGGCTTTTGTAAGTGTCCTAGAAGCATAGGCTATAACCTTCTCTTTTCCATCCAAAATCTCCACCAGAACAGCAACGATCCCATACCCACTGGCATCTGTGTGTAGTTCTGTAGGTGCTCTCTCATCATACAGACCAAGTACAGGGTCAGTTGTCAGAGCTTTTTACAGCACATTGAAAGAATCTTGTTGAGCACCACCCCAGATAAATTTAGCATCAGTTTTTAACAACTCTTGGAGTGGCTTTGCTTTGACAAAAAAGTCTTTGATAAAATGACAGCAATGAGAACACAATCCAAGGAAGCTTCTCACATCTCTAATACTTTTAGGAATAGGAAATTCTTTTATAGCTCTTCTTTTCTGGGTCTGACTGCACACCTTTGTTTGACACAAGGCGCCCAAGTATTTTGATTTCTTTTGCTCCAAAGAGACACTTTCTTGGATTTGGTTTCAGTCCAGGTTTTTGGAGACACTTAAGAATGGCTCTCAGTCTCTTTATGTGTTCATCAAATGCCTCTGAGAACACTATAATGTCATCTAAATAACAAAGACACATCATCCACTTCAGGTGACTTAGAAGATTATCCATCATTTGTTCAAAAGTTGCTGGTGCATTACACAAACCAAATGGCATTACCTTAAACCAATACAGGCCCTCAGGGATCATGAATGCAGTTTTCTCACAATCAGCCTCATCTACTTTGATTGGCCAGTATCCTGAGTACATGTCCGTGGTTGAGAAAAACTTAGCCCCCTTCAGACAATCTAGTGTATCGTCAATTCATGGGAGGGGTAAACGTCCCTTTTAGTTATCTTATTAAGCTTCCTGTAATCAGCACAAAAGCGCCAACTGCCATTCTTCTTCCTGACGAGAACCACTGGTGATGACCATGGCCTCTGTGAAGGCTGAATGATGTCATTCTTCATCATTTTCTCTACCTCGTCATGAATTATTCGATGTTCTGTTGCTGACACATGGTATGCTCTCTGGCTTATTGATTGATGGTCTCTAGTGTTAATCTGGTGCTTCACCATTGATTTGTCTAATTTGTTCTTCACCTGTGGATTGAAGCATTCAGAGAACTCTTTAAGAATGGCAAGTAGCTTCTTCTGTTGTTCCTTAGTGAGATCTAGTGATAGTCGAGCTAGAAGATCTTGTCTCATAGTGGTAGCACTAATTTCGCCAACAGACTCAGCATCGAAGGTTTCTATGACGCTCTGCTGTTCTTCAATTAACAGCTCAGCGTTTGCTATGCACATGCATCTTTGAAGGATCTGCGATTCTCGGTGACAGTTAACTATCCACAATTCACTAAATCCATTCTTAAATGAGATGACAGAGGCTGGGATGACCAAGTTATTCTTCAGTGGTATGCTTCTCTTACATTCCACTACAAGATCCATGGACTGATGCATGGCATGACAAATGACAGCTACCTTTTTAGCACTGACTGCAGGAATGATCACTTCATCCAGCACACATAGTCTCCTCTACATGACAATATATGCACCACCATTGTTTTTGGTCCTAAATCGCAAAAACAAAGTTACATTCCTAATAGGACAGCAAAAAAATTATCTCCTCTGAGTTGTTACAAAAAATGTGCCCACCAAAGAGTTAAATTGGAACTGAACCAGGAATGTGCGTCTTCCTGTCCACAGTATCTCATTTCATCTAGCATAATCTTCAAGCGACCACAACCTATAATTGTTTGAGAAGCTTGCAAAAAGTCCCATCTGAGAATGACGTCGTGACTACGCTCTCGTAAGATGATGAATACTAAGGGTTGTGTATGGCCACTTATACTCACACCAATGACACATCTTCCTGTAGTTTTTACATATTTCCCATTAGCCACCTTCAGCAAAGATGTTTCGTTGTCGATGAATACGGTTTTCCACAACTGGCGACGGTACTTCTCTGAAATGGCTAAATATGATGCTCCAAAGTCCACAAGAGCTTGGGCTGGTCAGCCATTCATGAGGATATCAACATAATTTCCTATTATTTTTGTAGTGTTCAATGGCGGAGGATTTTTGTCTTTGGTGGCCTCACCTCCAAGGAAGGTCGCACCCTTTAGTTTTCCAGGTTGCGGTGGCTAGGTGATAGGCTGGAGCTTCTAAACGGCAATTGAGACCTTGATCAGAGTGTTGGGGAGTGCCCTCTCCAGCAGCTAGCTTGAGGTGATGGTGACCTACGTCATCCTGCACCCACATCTTCTTGTTCATCTTTGTTGTTCTGCAGTTGGTGTTGGCTAAGATCAGCCTGCTGTCTTCTGGTGCGAGCGTCATCAAATATCCGCCACCTTTCTCAACAAAAGGACACCACATGTCCTGGTCATCCACAGTGGAAACATACTGGTTGGTTATCCTGGATCCTTCCAGACATCAGTCTTCCTTGGTGCCCAAACAGGTTCCCCATGCGGCATTGTAGGAACATAAATTCACCTGGGTCTAGACTTTTTTACCATTTTATAGGGAAATGAAGGATGAGAGATTGCGTTAAATGTCTGTTTCACTTCCTCCCTTATGATCTCTTGAAGTGTCTCAGTATTTTGCTTGCTGTTCAATCCAAGTGCCTTCTGACGAAGAACTCTTGTGACATCAGTTCTTCCTCCATCACAAACATCGATACACTGTTTGGAAGCTGTTCAAACTTCTTGTGTGTAATTCTTTCTTGATGCATTGTCTCTATATACTGGCACCATTTTATGAAGTCGTCTGCTGTCGAAACCTCCTTCAGGAGTAGGGCTTGATACATATCCTCAGCAAAACCCTTCATGAGATGTGCAACCTTATCTTCCTCCTTCATTTGAGGATCCACTAGTTTACACAGCTCCAAGGTGTCTTGAAATTAGGATGCTGTGGTTTCTCTTGGACACTGTGCCCTGCACTTTAATTTATCTTCAGCCTTGCACTCCTGTCATTATTTGTCGCCGAAATACTTGCTCAGTTCTGCCTGGAATACTTCCCAGCTTCTGAACTTCTCCTCATTATTCTCATACCATTGTTTGGCAGTGCCCTCCAAGTAGAAAAATATGTTAGCAAAACACATGGTGTCATCCCATTTCTTAAATTTGGTTATACGCTCATATACGTTTAGCCACTTGTTTGGATCTTGGCCATCATCACCAGAGCACCCAGAAAGATGTCTCATGTGGTGGCACACAGTTGCTGTCATCATAACGGCCTCTTCTTCTTCTGTCTCCGATAGATTGCGATCTGTTGAATATGGCTCGAACTTGGGTTTCTCGCCACGTAAACGGCGGCTCTATCGTAGCTTGATGGGAGCCACTGTGTCATCAATAATGTGCGGTATCACAAGTTCCAATACCCAGCACCTCCACCAGAATAATGTCATGTAGAGGAAGGTATAAATAGATGAATGATGAACACTAACTTAACTTAATGAAGGTTTATTCAGCACTTGCACATACAAGAGTCAAGAGTGTGGAGCGAACTGCCTCCGGCCATAACACATACCATATATATACAGCTACAGAACATTCTGATACAATGATTCTTGCCTTTTGTGGATACCTCTAGAATGTACTCAGACCGAATATAAAAATTAAATTTTTTTTTAGTTCAGGTGAGTTTTGAACTCACAACACTCCATGCAACAATGTAGTATCATAACCACTACACTACAGCAACTGCACTACCCGGCATCTTCTGCGACAATATCAGCATGGCACCTTTTTGAGGTATTAAAGCTATGGTGATAAATGGCTTTCCCTCTTTCCTTTTGTGAACTGTTATGTGTTTCCATTACACGTAAAAAAATAATCAACAGTGTTTTCTGTTTTTATTTTATGTTTTCTTTATCTTTATTTTAAAAATCAATATTAAACTTTACTTACCACAATATGAAAACAATCTCAGAATCTTCATCATGCAATAAAGGTATGAGCTGATACAGGTCACAATAACATATATTGCAGAAGCAACTGTAGTGATCCCACGACAAACAGAAATGGATTGTTATAGCAGTTTTCATACACCTGGTGGAATGTACTACCACAAGATGTCAGGAATAGACAGAGGTGGTAAGATATATCCCCAAAAGCTTTGGGGTACCCATATGTTGATGGTAAGTATACTTCCCAAGGACCACAAATGACAGATTAATTCCGTGGGAAGTATACTTTCCAACCCCCTTCCAGGAACAACTTTGATGATAACCATATTTCCCAAGAACAATTAAAACTGCCTTGTTTGGAGGGATATATACTTCCCATAGTCCTGAAGGCTATACTTGACAACAAACACAAACTGCTGGTGCTGGTGCAGCAGACTGCCACTAGATGCCAGCAGTATACAGAAGTGGTAACACGTATTCTCTTAAATGCTGTAAAGAAATACAGTTAGTGGGAAGTATATCCCCCACAGGCCACAAAAGGGTTAAGAAACAGAATACAGAAAGTTACACTTGCCTGTTGTAACAACATAAGATGGGACAGCACATTACTGAAAAATAACAGTGAGCATTCCTCAAGGTTCATTCATAGGTAAATTACTGTCCACGCTCTATATTAATGATTTACCATTTTATTTGAATCAAAGTACAGTATTAGTCATTTTTGCATGTGATTCTAGCGTTATTGTCAAGCCAAAAGAAGATGTATCAATCAAGAAAATACTAAATGGCCATTTTGTTAAAGTTATTAAATGGTGGAAATCTAGGATGGAATAATGACAATTTTTTGAAAATGAATGATTGCTACTCACCATGTAGTGGAGACATTCAGGTTGCAAACAGGCACAATGAAAAGACTGCTATACAAGTAAGCTTTCGGCCATGGAACACACACTTACCCACACATTTGTGTGAGTTGCATTTGTATGAATGGTGTGTTGTCTAAATTCAGAAGAAAGCCTTTTGACCAAAAGCTTACTTGTTTAGCAGTTTTTTTGGTGTACCTGTCTGTGACTCAATATCTCCACTATATCGTGAGTAGCAATCTATTCTTTTAATAATCTTGTCATAGATCATCCTGTTTCTCATTCTCAAAAATACCCTACCTTCTCTTAATTAAGTGTACAAACAAAAAATAAAGAGTAGACAGTTAAGTTCTTGGGTGTGTATAATGGTGAAAACTTAAACTGGAAAAACCACATGACAGACCTATTAAACAGTGTAGATACAGCTGCTTTTGCCATAAGATTTTGAGGGCATGGAAAATAAATGAATTAACATTTTGCATGTTTTCATTCACTGATGTCCTACATTATAATGTTCTGGTGCCAACTCCTTGCTCAGGCAAAAGTCTTTGTTGTACAAAAGAAAGTAATTAGAATTGTATGTGGGGTTTGAAACACAATACAAATATCTGTTCAAGAAATTGGAATGTTAACTATGGCCTCACAGTACATTTATTCACTGATGAAATTTGCTGCCAGCAGCTCATTGCTGTTTGAGAGTAATGCTCTTTACAAATATGATATAAGAAAGAAAATTGATACACTTTATTTAGCACAGACATTAGTTAGATTTATAGTTATACACAACATTTTGACAATCTGTCCAAGGACATAAACTGACACACAACAGAAGTGTTTTCAAATGTAGGTTGAAGTTATTTCTATTTGTGTCTGTAATTGTTTGTTCAGTTGACACATTCAACATTGTAACATTGATTGTGAATAAAATCTATGGAATGTGGAACGAAATAATGTGTAGTCAAACATAGATTAGAAACAGTTCAGAAAAACAGTGTATAGTCACCTTGCAACTTGAAAGAGATTTTGTCTTAATAAATGGTGATACTTTCATTCTAATTCAGGCCAGTCATTTCACAACATAGGGTTGGGACTGTCTCTGTGTAATGATTCCAAATGGCATGGAAGACCTTAACACTTTTGTTTTTGAGGCTTTCTTTCAGATACATGAAAATTATACCCAGAAAAAATTTCAGTTACTGGCTATCAAACATGTGATTAAATTTTATGTATATTTATATGGGAATCTCCTTGTTACTGTGCCACCATACACCATGCCAATAAAGACACAGTTTCCTACCTGCATGTATGATACAATTTTAGTTCTGTTCAGTCCAAGAAGCTCTGATAGTATCTACAGAAGCATAACAATACCTCCATACTACAGTGTCAGCTCAGGTACTCCATGGGCAAATGGTGATGACACTGCGGAACAGAACCCAAAAGAGAAAATGAAACTCACCATGCAAGTCGGTCTGCAGGAGGCAGAGAGTCTGAAACAATGTAGGGATGTGCAAGGGAATAAATTCAGCACTTAGGTGGTGCAGGATGACTAAAGACTAGGCACTGAGTGACAGCGCTTGACATTATGCACAAGGCGAGGTCTGTAGTCACTGATTTGAGTGTAAGCACTGGCCTGCTTGGTATACTGCCGCCAGCAGGTAATCACATTTGTCAGCGTGTTTACTCATACTAAGCATGACATGCACCACCCATTACGCCCTATTCCATTATGCAACCCACACCAAATCTGCCTCCACTGCGATATTTGCCAAGTCAAATTTCCACGATACAAATTGCCTATCATTATTGTACATGAGGGTCCTGTGGGATCCCTCAATGGTAAAAATAACTGGCACTCTATGAACAATGGCCATTGATGATGTGAAGGACATCTTGGCCATATACAGGAAAGTAGACAATGAATTGACCATCAACAACCACATTCTGCCCAAAAATGGACCAGTGAAATCAATGTGCACCCTGTCCCAAGTGTGATCTGAGACTATCCAAGGAGAGAACTCGTGCAGCAGTGCAACTTGGTTCTAGGCACAGCCCCCCCCGATGTGCACACCAATATCATGACTGATCACCGGTCAGTAGATGTGACATTGCGCCAACACCTACATAGGAGTCATACCCCAGTGCGATGCATGCATGCAGCAACTGCTAGGATGCGATGCTGGGGAATGACCACTCAACAGCATTGCTCCTCTGTGGCAAGCAAGAGGGTCCAAAATACGCTGGGGTTACATGTGTAGGGCACCAGGGATATCCTAAGAGTCTGGTGAAAACACAGGAGCATCTGATGACAAACTCGCGGCTAGCTGCCTGTCGCAGACAGTTGTTAGATGGCTCATCCTATGGCATACTCCACACTTGGTCTCCACGTGCACCCAGTCTTGTTGAACATGAAACAAGTGACAGCCCAGGCAGGTCTACTTGCTTGCCCAGAAAGTGGAAGAAAAATGGTTCCAAGGACCCAAAAATCACTGCGGGTGGCAACTCTGACATTACAATCAATGCAATGTGAACCCCATCTAAGAAACAAGATGTGCATCACTGTGATGGCATGGCACTGGAATTGTCTACAGCATCAACACATGGCAACTTGGTAAGAAGCATAGCTGCCTGGAGTAACCAGCAAGGCTCTGGGGCTGTTTACCACACACAATTTATTGAGCCACCTGCCAATTATCATAAAGGATCTCCCTTGCTGCCACTATCAGCTCATATGATTCCACAATCTTGACAGCATTAGTGAAGGAAGAGTCAGACAAGGCCATCACCCTGGTCATAACCTTGGGATCAGGTGCTAAATGGACAATGATATCCCAAACTTGAGAGTCTACGTAAGAGGTAGCACAATTGGGGCACTCAATATGACAACTGCTTTAGAGGCACTGCAAATCAGTGACACAGGTCACACAAGAGTGCCCATGGCACTTGCGGTACTGGTTAAACTGCAACCATGCCTCCGCCACATGGGAAAGCAGAGAGTCCAAAATCACATAGAGCTGTGCTGGGAATAAATTGAGCATGCAGCCTGGCATGGACGGCTAACAACTGAGCACTCAGCAACAACAGTCAGCACTATGTGCAAGGCAAGGTCTGTGGTGGTTGAGCTCGGTGTAAGCACTGGCCTGCCCAGCTAACTG
The DNA here is from genome assembly GCF_023864345.2 of Schistocerca serialis cubense. Classification (NCBI taxonomy): domain Eukaryota; kingdom Metazoa; phylum Arthropoda; class Insecta; order Orthoptera; family Acrididae; genus Schistocerca; species Schistocerca serialis. Next base: position 831,335,566 of record NC_064638.1, on the reverse strand, counting down.
CCGCCCAGAGCTGAACAGCTGTCAGTGGGTCTGCCCATACTAAGCATTGCATGCATCCTGTTTCCACACTATTCTGTTGCGCTATCCATGCTAGCTCATCTGCCTCCATCATTACATCCACTAAACTTTGTCTCCATTTCATGCAGCTGTTCAAGTATTTTCAGATTGGTGCTGGAGAGATGATGCAGGCTCTCATTGGGACCCTTCCATATGCATTTGTTGATGTATGACTTATTCTGTATCGTGCACATAGTCTTTGTCAACTGCCAATTCAGTCTTAGTTTATTCGAGTCATTACTAACTCAATTTTTCTCTTCTCTAGCACTACTTTAACTTTTCTAGTTTACATGTCACATCATTATTTTATCGAACCCTTAAGCAGAATATATTCTCTTTTCAATATTTTTAGTTTCATCATTTCTTCTTATACACAACAGTTACATTCCATGAAATGACAGCTTATGTCAAATTAACATAAAATGAGAGTCATTTTGTATGTACAATATGAGGTATATTTAGTTTAAAATAGCAGAGTTTCTTATTATTTTTACCAATAATAGCCATTATCGTCATATTTCTAAAATGCATTTTAATGCAAAGTTTATAAACTTAAAAATTTAACAATAAAACAAACAATAATACACTAAATCATGTTCACTGAGTCTACAAGCTAAATACCCTCTGGATCATCCACATGAGAAAAATTTGATGGTATTACAGTCAGTTTAGTTTCTGCGATGGATTTCATTACAAGCAGATCCTTTGTAACTGCATTGTTCTCACTAGCCACTTGACATTTTGACACTCATTTGGTGTGGTACATTGTTTTGCAAAATGTTTGACTGTTAGCTGTATAGTCTTCTGTAACAGTAGATTATACAACTCTTTGTAATATTTAAGAGTATGCTCAACTTCTCTCATCACTGTTATGCTCCTTACTTCTTCAGGATCACATTCCTAAAAAGTTGTCATTGCAGCGTTGATCATTCTGAAGGACTTGGCCATTTTCTTTATTATCAGCTTTATAACAAGCCGAATTTCCTTGACTTCTGTTTCTTCTTTATTACTGATCTCATTGAAAACTATTCAATCTTCATTGCTCATATCCTCAAAACGAGAATTTAGGCTGGCACACATATTCTCTTCATCGACATCAGTAAATCCAGTCTGCCATGCCAAGTCCACGATTTATCTTGTTACAATGTGCATATCAGTGATCACTTCATCTTCTAGCACTGGCATGGCATTGGTGCAGAGTTTCCTCTATACACCTGCCATACATTTCTGAGTGATGTCAGTCTAAGTGTATCTAATAACATCAGTCACCACCTTAATCTTAAACTGTCACCCGGAAATCTTGATAGTAAGTTCATCACTCAAATCATATTTTTCTATGTCTCAGTCTTCAGCAGCCTTAAATCCTGGTGCTATTTTTCTTCAATAGAAATCCACTGTTTCACAGTATAGTCTTTTTCTGTTACAATTTCTTTGAATATCACTCTGAATTCCTTAGCTCCAGTTTCATCTGTCACTGCTGCCTCTCCTGTCACTTTAATGTTGTGGAGGCCAGAATGATGCTTGGAGTGATCAGACCTACCTGAGCTGACTGAGAAACCATCCTCTTCTTTTGTTTAATCTGCATGCAACATCTTGGCTTTAGCCTGAATGGGAGCTCCAGAGAGAGGCATGAACTATTGGTTGTGGTGCTCAATCCAATGGCTAAGCAATTTTTCCATTGCTTCCAATGAAGGTCTGGTCACTCTAGCCACACTTAAATTAGTTGAAAATTAATCAGTTTTTGAACTGATTCTGTATTGTCACGAATAGTTCTTACAGTGGATTTACAAAGTCTACTGTGATCCAAAACTTCTAACTTTGTTTCTACTGAATACAGCCTCTGCACAAGCTTCATTCCCTTGACAGCCACCCTGTCTTTCCTTTTACACAACATGCAGCTTCACAGCTTTATCGACTTGAACTGATGATTCATATAATGACAAACACAACAGAAGATAATTGTTGAGATGTGCTAACTTCCACGTACTGTTAACAAATAGCAGCGCTGGACTTTTTAAGTCACATATATGTGAAAATGCAGCTAATCAGTTCACTTGTAATGGGTCTATCTGTAAGCTTATTATTATTATTTTGATTCACATATCCCTCCCTTACCATTAATTCTCATTTCTTTATATTGTGTTATGTCTTTTGAGTACTGAACTTCCAACTTCAAGCTACTGATTACCAGTCATTCATTAATATAATGGCAGTGTGAAATGTTCTACAAGTGACATTGACATAATGTTTTTTAGATAAACTGTCTCCTTTCTGTAATCCTATTTCAGGTCAGCAAAATTATTCCAGTGAGTTGATTCCATCTCTGAAGTATAATTCCACATTACATGAAAGATTTTCATCCATGATGACTACTGTACCCTTATCGTTTTCCAACCTCAAATTTCTTTATATGATGAACTAGGTGGGTCTCAGAGGATATCAAATACGGTGAACATGTTGGATGAGCCAACAATTTGTGCCTACATCCACACCCCGCAAACCATTTTGAAGTGGAAGGCAGAACTTCCAATTCCTGTGTTAGCTCACTGCTGAAGTACTTCTGTGAGTAGGTGTACTGTTCTGGTGGTAGATGATTCTTTTTTCCCCCTTGCAATCTAGGCCTCTTCTCACTTATTTTGTAAATGACATCCCAGGTCCTTGCAAAGTGAAGATGAATATGTACATATAAAGAACATTTTGGTATCAAATTCTCTGAGATGCTCTAGTTCCCATAACAACTTGATACTTCTTTTCATCTATTTCCTAAGTATCAGAATTTATAATATAGGAGAAGAGTATGTACTTTGGACATGTTTTATGGATCATCATAGCAGACACAATAGTTGGGTTTCCAATGTGCTTATTTTACCATTTCAGTACTTGTCTTATTTCCCATCAAATGAATCACAGTACATAAACAATTTAATAAAAGGCTGTAACATAAAGATAATGTTTCAAAATGTTATATTCAGTTCAAGGTACAATCTGGTCTTGTACTGTGAGCCACAGTTTAAAGTAAGTGACAAATTGCATACAGTGAGGTGACAAAGGTCATGAGATAGTGATATGTACATATACAGATCAAAGTAGCATCGTGTACACAAGGTGTAAAAGGGCAGTGCATTGGTGGGGCTGTCATTTGTACCCAGGTGATTCATGTGAAAAGGTTTCCAATGTGATTATGGCTGCATGATGGGCATTAACACACTCTGAACACAGGGTGGTAGTTGGAGACAGATGCTTGGGACATTCTGTTTTAGAAATTGTTAGGGAATTCATTATTCTGAGATACACAGTGTAAAGAGTGTGCTGAGAATAATTGATTTCAGACGTTATGTTTCATCACAAACCACAAACAAAGCTGTGGCTGATGGCCTTCACTTAACTATTGATAGCAGTGACATTCGCGTAGAGTTGTCGGTGCTAACGCAAAAGCAACACTGCATGAAATAACTGCAGAAATTGATGTGGGACACATGATAAATATATCCATTAGGACACTGAAAAAATTTGGAATTAATGAGCTATAGCTGTAGATGACCGACACAAGTGACTTTGATAATTCTGTGATATTTATTTATTTATTCATCTGTGGAACAATAAATATTGTATGGATGTCGTCAGATTACAACACATGAGCACAACATTTACATTTACAATTAAACAGGTTTCTCATATTTTGTGTAGTTTTTGTAACTAGTCATACACATATTTATAATTACATAATATTTTGGTGATAATGTCCTATGTTGCTAATAATCTACATCTATGTTAAATATTCTTTTACAATATAACAACTTTTACTTACTAAAAAGGTTTTAAGCTTTTGTCTGAAAGTGAGGGGCTCATTTATTAATTTCTTGTGGTAATTTGTTGTACAGTTTTATCCCATTGTAAAATATGCTTTTTTGCATCTTTGCCTTTTTCTTTCTATCTAGATGGAGGTGGTAACAAGCTCTTGTTTCATGGTCATGTATTAGGCTGTTTGTGTTGTACATGTTGAGATTTTTCTTAATGAACATTATGTTCTGAAAGATATACTCACAAGAAACAGTTAGAATTCCTAGCTTTCTAAACAATTCTAGACAGTGGGCCCTGTTGTTGCTATTTGTTATTATCCTTATGGCTCTTTTTTGTACTTTGAACACAGTTTGTATGTTACTGGCACTTGTTCCCCAAAACATGATCCCATAGCTGAGGACCAAGTGTAGATATCCATAATATGTTATTTTAAGACAGGTATTATTGCATACCAGTGCAAGGATTCTAAGAACATAGCATGCTGTGGATAATTTCTTTGCCAAAATGTTGACAAGGTTTGTCCATTTCAGTTGGCTGTCTACATTCATCCCTAAGAATTTGGTACTTGTTACACATTCTAATTCATTATTATTAACTTTTATTCTAGTGGCATTGTGTTTTTTGTTCAATTGGAAGTTAATATAGTTAGTTTTCTTTACATTTAGGGCTACTTTATTTTTTAATGACCAGTTGTGGACATCATTGAGAGCCTCGTTTGCTCTTTCTGACAGTTGTGTTGGATTTTCACCTGTTATTACTATGTTGCTGTCATCAGCAAAAAGTATTTTTTCGCCATGTCTGATACTTTGTGGGAAGTCGTTAATGTATATAAGAAACAATATTGGGCCTAATACACTTCCCTGTGGGACGCCTGTATTCACATTTTCTGGGTCAGACAGGTGTTTTATAAGGGAATTGTTTGAAACTTGTGATATCTCAACTCGTTGAACTCTGTTTTCCAAGTATGATTTGAACCACGTCTTTGTCACACCTTTATTCCTATTTGCCCTAATTTATGAAGTAAGATTTTGTGGTCAACTGTATCAAAGGCCTTGGACAAGTCTAAAAAGATACCACTTACATTTTCACCTTTGTCCAGTGCTTCTAAAATTACTTTAGTGAACTGTGCTACAGCATATTGTGTGCCTTTTCCGGGCCTAAACCCAAATTGGTCATTGGAAAGAAAATTATATTTATTCAGGTAATTTAGCAGTCTCTTTTTGACTAGTATTTCTATTATTTTAGAAATGATAGACAGTATAGAGATCGGCCTGTAGTTCTCTACATTTTCCACATCTCCGTTTTTAAGGATAGGTATAACTTTTGCTTGTTTTAGGTACTCCGGAAAGTATCCAGATTCGAAAGATTCATTAATTATGTCTGTTAATGGGCCCTTTATGGAGTCTATACATTCTTTAATTACGCAGACCGGGATTTCATCAAGTCCTACTGAAGTTTTATTTTTTAGTTGGTGTACTACTAGTGCCACTTCCCTTTCTGTAGTTGGCAAGAGCACCATTGAGTTTGTTGGCTGGTTCTGAGTAGGTAAACCATACGTATCTGGAAATTTCTGCTGTAATTTTTTTGCAATACTACCGAAATATGAGTTTACAAAATCAGCTAATTTTTTAGGGTTACCTACTGGTACATCTTTGTTTTTAATATGTGAATTGAGGTCCTTTTTAGCAGAGTTAGATGTTTCCTGTTTGACGATGTTCCAGGCTGCTTTGCTCTTGTTTTCAGCTTCAAGTAATATTTTGTTGTTTGAAAGTTTTTTTGCGGCTAGCAACACCTTTCTGTAAATTTTCCTGTACTTTTTGTAGGATTGCAGAACTTCTGGGTTAGATTGATTATTTTTTATGGAGTTGAGATATCTAAGAGTTTCTGAGGATTTTTTGATACCTGTAGTCACCCACTGATTTCTCTTTGTAGTTTTAATTTGATAAAGAGTTTTGGGAAACATCTCTTCAAATCTGAGTTTAAAAATTGACATGAACTTGATAAATTTCTGATTTGCGTTGGTTTCTGCATAGACTTCCCTCCAATCTTCATATTCTAGCTGGGATTTAAACTGATGCAGGGCTGATTTGGAAAACATTCTTTTGTATGTACAAAGTTTAGGATGAGTTCCTACATTAATGTTAGTTTTTAAGATCTGGCAGAGGTGGTCTGCTAGGCCCAGGTTTTGGACAACAATATGACATTTTTACTATCAATATCTGTAGCTACTTGATCTATAGATGAGGAGGATTCTTTCGTTATTCTAGTTGGACAATTAACAAGGGAGGATATTCCATAACAGCTTAGAATATTCACATATATGTTGCTAGCCTTATCAGTTTTCATCATATTAATGTTTAAGTCACCACAGATAATTATATTTGCTTTTGGTCCAGAAACCTTGTCTAAGCTTTGATTCAGTTTTGAGAAGAATATATCAATGTCTCCACTGGGAGAGCAGTACACACAAAATATGACTAATTTTTTTGCTATGCCAGGTCCTATTATTTCAACAGCGGAAAGTTCGAAATGTTTGTCCTCACCTAGATCTAAAAGATCATATCTTACTTTAAATGAAATACCTTTTTTTACATAAATTCATGAACCTCCACCATTCATTGAGATTCTGCTATAGTAACATGCAAGGTCAAATGAGGCTAATGCAATGTGTTCAATTTGCTTCCCTTTGCACCAGTGTTCAGTGATACATAAAATTTGGCTATCAAATTTTTCCAATTCTACTTCTAGCTGTTGTGCTTTGTTCTTTATGGCTTGAATGTTTTGGTGAAACACTGTTAGGCATTTGTTTTCACTTATCTTGGTGGCACCTTTCCCTTTAGACCTGATGCTAAAAAATCCTTTAGATGAGCTGGTGGCATGGTTATTCTTCTGTTGATGACAGTGGAGGTGAGTCTGTTGCCTCCCCTGGACTTGTGGCCATATTAGTTGGACCCTAGATGACTGGGAAACAATGGTCTGATCAGATGCATCCTGATTTCAGTTGGTAAGAGCTGATGGGAGGGTTTGAGTGTGGTGCAGACCCAATAAGGCATGGACCCAAGTTCTCAACATTGCACTGTGCAAGCTGATGGTGGCTCCATAATGGTGTGGGCTGTGTTTACATGGAATGGATTGGACCCTGGTTATGTTTGGCTATTTGTAGAACATTTCCAGCCACTCATGGATTTTATGTTCCCAAATAATGATGAAACTTTTATGGATGACATTGTGCCATGTGACTGAACCACAGTTTTCATGATTGGTGTGAAGAACATTCTGGACATTTCAAACAAATGATTTGGCTATCCAGATCACCTGACACGAACCATAATGAACATTTATGGGACATAACTGTGATGTCAGTTAGTGACCAAAATCCTGCACTAGCAACACCTTTGCAATTATGGATGGCTATAGAGGCAGCATGGTTATTATTTCTGCAGGGGACTTCCGACAACTTGTTGAGTCCATGCCACGTCGAGTTGCTGCACTACACCAGGCAAAAGGAGGCCCAGCACAGTATTAGGAGGTATCCCATGACTGTTGTCAGCTCAGTGTATTGTGAATGGACTTTATGTTAAACACAGGGCTAGTAACTCGAACACCCAAATAAACACACAGAAATGAAATTTTTCAGGTTAACACATTTGGCCTAAAACTTATGTTAATAAACATTTAAAAGCAACTAATTACTTTAATTTTTAAGCACATGTAGCATTTCTATATTATTAATCTCTATTATCAATATCACCAATGGGCTCAAGATACGATTATTAACTTTAATTTTACTTGTGCATATAGAGTTGGAATAACTTTGAATTAAGAACTTACTTGTATATAAACTGGTATATATATTGTATATATATTGTATATAAACTTGTATGTAAACAGTGTAGGAAACTGGTGTAATTGCTCCTAGCTTCAGCAACAGTGGCTGGCTACAGCCCTATCATAGTGGGCAAACTGTGGTGTGAGAAAGACTGATGTTAGAGAGTAAACACTATATAAGTCTAGCTCAAGATACGTGTTGGCTTAAGATACAAGCCTCTCCCTAATGTCACAGTTTATTCTTCCTGAGGCTTTTACTGCAGATTGCAGTACAATTCACAAAATGATCATATTGATTTACATGGATTTAGTCACATTTAGTGATTAAACATATATCTTGGAGCTGTAAGACACTTTGATACAGCTCATTTTGCAAAAGAAATGTGTGGCTCTAAGTTATGGAAGCTGTCTGTAATTTTCTTTAAATGAAACTAATGTTACCTTCTAAGTATTTTCAAACTTATGTTCAGCTGTATTTTAAAATTATAAAAAGCCTATTTGACTTTTTAGCCTACGAGGGTGGTTTGAAAAGTTCTCGGAATCACCACAAGAGGTCAGCAGTAGCACAACAAGTTGTTCACATGATATTCATTGGATCATTGCCTGTAAACACGTGCCATATCAGTGCTCTTGGAAGAGAGCTGTGGCAGTGACATGGTTCTGTTGTTGTTCCAGTGTAGTGATTTGGGAAGGTGGAAAAAAAAACGAGATTCGAGCAGTGATCAAGTACTGTGTAAAGAAAGGTACAAAAGCAAAGGACATTCATCCTGATTTCCAGAATACACTGAGGGACTCTGCTCCTTCATATTCAACTGTTTCTAAGTGGACAAATGAATTTAAATTTGGTTGGGAGAGCTTAGATAATGATCCGTGCAGTGGTAGGCCAAGATGTGTCACTCCTCCACAAATCAGTGCAAAAGTGCACAAAATGGTCATGGAGGATAGCTGATTGAAAGTGTGTGAAATTGCTCATGCTTGCCAGATATCATCTGAAAAGGTATATCACATTTTAACTGAAGAATTAGAAATGAAAAAATTATCTGCAAGATGGGTGCTGGCTCTTGATGCTGGATCAAAAACGCATAAGAATGGACATATTGGTACAATGTTTGACCTTTTTTAGTAGAAATGAACAAGATTTTTTGCACCGTGTTTTGACCACAGATGAAACTTTGGCACGCTACTATACCCCAGAGACAAAACAACACTCAAAGCAGTGGAAACATGCTGAGTGTCTGCCACCAAAGAAAGCAAAGACAGTTCCTTTGGTGGGAAAGATCTTGGCATCAGTCATCAGTGTTCTGGGATGCAAAGGGGATTCTGTTTATATATTATCTCCCCACTGGGCAAACAATTACTGGAGAATACTGTGCTAACCTCCTGCACAAAATGCAACAAAAGATACATGAAAAAGGCCGGGTTTAGCAAGGAAGAAAGTCATCTTCCGTCAAGACAATTCACACCCTCAACATGTGCTGTCACCATAGCAGAATTACATGAACTATTGAATTGTTGCCACACACCCCCTTATTCACACGATATGGCTCTGTCAGACTTCCAGCTCTTCCCAAAACTGGAAATGCTTCTTGATGGATGAAGGTTCACTTCAAATGAAGACACTGAAACATCATTGGACCAAGGTCATTAATCTACAAGGAGACTACATTTAAAAATAAAAATAAAAGTTTTACTGCTGTAAGTACTTTCTTTCTATTCCGTTCCGAGAATTTTCAAACCACCCTTGTAGATATTTCAGATTGAAACACAGTAACTCCATACAGTAAACTTTGTAAGTTGTGAGTCTGATGTTGAGTAAGTGTTCTGCTAAACAAAGTAACAGTACAATAGAAATTATGAATTCCTTTATTAATTCTCATTCTGTGATCATAAAGTACTTACTTTAAATAACTAGACATTGATAGAGTAGGAACAATATTTTGTGATCATTTAATGAAAATAAATAAATAAATTTGTATACCTTCAGGATCACTGTCACACCTTGTAAAACAACAAACATTTCATGTATTGTTATTTCAATATTACAAGTGGCTATTTCCATGGAAATTTTGTTCCAGGTATGGAACCTATTCAAATTTCTCACTGTACCAAACAGAATATGTCCAGTTGTATGTGGATACTGTGCGACAAACAGCAAAATTACTGGATTCTGAGAGGCCATTCATAATATCCAGCCCAACAAATGGGCTACAATCAGAAGCTGAAGGTTACATAGCTAAAAATCCTGGGAGTTCTCTTTTTGGTGATGGTATGTTTGCAGAGTCATGGCATGATTCAACAATAATAAACTACTGTCTCTAAGTTTCTTTGTACCAAAAGTAGTGCCGTTATCAGATTCAGTTCACTGACTTCTTATCTTAGTTATTACAATTCATCTTCTGGTGTTAACATTTACCATACACTTCACTTATGCATCTGTATGTTTGTCTAATATTGATTTAGTCAATGTCCAGGTCATAAGATATGAATTAGTCACCCATTTTTAAATTATATTTACTTGAATGGCAATGACAAAATATTGGAAATTGTATGACAGTACAAAAGAATGAAATTTGACTCATTTTCTCCCATATATCAATCTTGTGTGATAAAACTACAAAAACTCACTTTTCCTTTCGCTTCTGATTTAGAGATTTAATGACTTTAAATGAGAAAACCACAGCAGTTACAACCTACCATCACACTCGTAAATTCAGAGAACAGGGAAAATTAAATAGTTATGATTTTCAGTTACCACTACATATTATGTCTCTTGCTGTATCTTTATCCAGTTTTAAACATTATTAAAAAAAGCAAGCTCACATTAGAGGTACCAGTACAGTGTATCAGTGTGTCCCATCACAAATCAAGCACTGATAGCACCTATAGTAATGTGGTACATCTGTCTGCATTTGTTGAAGTTCTGTGACTTCCTGATAATACATTATGTGTAGCACTTTTTGTAGAAGTATCTTTAGATTTTTCAATGTTCTGTATCAATAAGAGGCAAGTACCTTGACACAGTGGTTACACTAGTTCCTGTCAGATCGCCAGAGTTAAGCGCTGTAGGGCATAGCCGGCACTTGGATGGGTGACCATCCAGGCTGCCATGAACTGTTGCCATTTTTCAGGGTGCACTCAGCCTTGTGATGGCAATTGAGGATCTACTTTATTGAATAGTAGTGGCTCCGGTCAAAGAAAACCATCATAATGGCTGGGAGAGCGGTGTGCTGACCACACGCCCCTCCTATCCACATCCTCAGCTGAGGATGACACGGCGGTCAGATGGTCCAAGTGGGCCACTTTTGGCCTGCAGACGGAGTGCCTATATTGATAAGAGAAGCTGACTTTTCTTATTGGATAAGCTTCTTTTGTTTTTATGGAAAGCTCCTGATGTATTACAATTGTTAACCTGTGTATTGTACAAGGTATACAATTTTTTCTTTACCCATTTATTTATTTTATTTATTTATTGAGTCCTTTGATCATATGTAGTACAGTGTACAGGATGATATTGGACTTATTACTAAGTTCAAAATGATGCATATTTAAATAATCATTTTTCAACATGCTACCAATTTCAATAGTTGTAGTTCTTACAATGATACAATGTTACAAATTACAGTAGCTTTAGTTCTTAACAGTTATTCTGGTCCAAGTATTCCTTTACTGAGTAGAAACAGTGGTACTGTAGATATTCTCTGACAGATCTTTCAAAAGCACTAATATTTTGTAAGCATTTTATACTATTTGATAGTCTATTATAGAGTTTAATACCCAGATGGCATGTACCTTTCTGATACAAACTGGTACTGGCTGGGGGTACATGCAAGTTATATTTTATTCAAGTATTATAATCATGTATATCTTTGTTTTTTGAAGTATTATCATCATTTCCAGTCATATACTTTTTTACGCACATTAGTGTGTCAACAATAAACATACACGGTAGAGGTATTATATTCAGTGCTTTAAATATTGGTTTGCAGGACTGTCGAGCACCACTCCCTGTCATAATCATAATGGCTCTTTTTTGTATTCTGAAAGTCCCTTGAGCTGCTGGGGAATTTCCCCAGAATATGAGTCCATACTTGAGATGGGCATTGAAGATTGCATAATAGGCACACAATAGTGCCTGTTCATTTATGCATCGTTTGAGAACCCTAAGAAGATAACAGCCCGTGCTCAGCTTGGCATTAATTTGTTCTATGTGTTTGTCCCATTTTAAGTCTCTTTGTATCCAGATGCCGAGAAATTTTGTAACCTATCATTTGCAATAGAGTGTTGATTGATTTTTATTTCTGGATATATCAATGTGGTGTTTTGGTGGTTATGGAAATTTAAGGCTACTGTTTTGTTGTAGTTTATTATCAACTGATTTTCTGCTGTCCAATTACTTAGATGTTTTGTAACTGTGTTTACTTCTTCTTGTATATCTTCATTTTTTGCTGCTTTTACCAGTATTGTTGTGTCGTCAGCAAACAGTATTACTTTGTGGGAATCAATATGTATATCCAAATCATTGATATATAACAAGAAAAGTAGGGGTCCCATTACCGAGTCTTGCGGTACCCCGTAAGTGATTGGGCTTTCCGCTGATACATATTCTGTGATTATTCCTGCTTTATCATCTATGTGTCTGATGGATACTTTTTGTTTACGGTCGCTGAGAAATGAACGAATCCAATCATTTGCCAACTCCCTAATTCCATAGTGCTCTAGCTTCTTCAATAGGGTTTTGTGGTTTACCATATCAAAGGCTTTGGTTACGTCCAAAAATATACCTGTTGTTTGTTGTTTTTCATATATTGTTTTTAATACAGTAGATATGCATTCATAGATTGCTGTCTCCGTTGATTTCTTGCTTCTAAAGCCATGTTGAGTATTAGATAGCACACTATTTTTGTTTATAAACTTTAACAACTTACTACATATAATTTTTTCTATTACTTTTGAGAAACAGGATGTTAATGTAATGGGACGATAGTCTATTACTTCATCTTTGTCACCAGCTTTGAAAATAGGGATGACTTTTGATGTTTTTAGTTGATCTGGAAAGATGCCTGACTCTAGGGAAAAGTTGTATAAGTGAATAAGGGGGTAAATTATATTTTGGATACAGAGTTTTAGGATTCTGTTCGGTATACCATCAATTCCTGCTGAGTATGTTGTCTTTAGTTCTCTGACAGCCTTCAATGTCTCCTCACTGCTTACATGGTCCACAAACATTGAAAATTTATTACTGTTGCACTTGTTTACCACTTGGTGCTGAGTTGAACTGAAATTAGTTTTTATTAAATTTTCAGCTATCCCAATGAAGTATTTGTTGACTATGTTTGCTATTTCTGTAGGCTGTAAAATCTTTTTATTGTTGTGTATCAAGACAATGTTCTCCTCAGTTCTCTTATTTTTGCCAGTTTCTTTTTTAATGATGTCCCACATAGCTTTCACTTTATTTGTAGAATTATTTATGTAGTAATCATTGTACATTCTTTTTGCCTGTTTAGTGACCTTTTGTAAGATTTTAGTGTATGTTTTGTAGTGAGTATGCATTTCCTCAGTGGCATTATTTTCTTTGCAGATTATGTGGAGATCCCTTTTCATCTGGCAAGAAGTTCTGATTCCCTTAGTAATCCAACCCTTTCCTCTTGTCTTCTCTCTTATAAATACCATTTTTTGAAGGAAGGCTGTATCAAAATGCTTTACCATTTTTTCTACAAAAATATTGAATTTCTAATTTAGATTTTTCTTTTCATAGACATTAGACCAGTCTTCAGTATGCAATAGTGAGTTAAAGTCGTCAGTGATTTTCTGCCTCTAGATCCTTCTCTTGACCTTTAGTAAGTTATTCTTAACTGGTCTTCCTTACTTTGTGGTGGTAAGTATTTGAGCTTTGTGGTCACTGTATCCTGTGTTAAACACTTTTACTGACCACTCCAATTTCTCTTTATCAATCAGGATTTGATCAAAACCTGTCTGATTGGTTGACATTATTCTCGTTGCAACTTTAACTGTGGCTGTAAGGTTATGAGTTTTAATGAGATTGCCAAGGGCGGTTTTCTGTTTACATTTACTAAGAAAATCTATGTTAAAGTCACCACATACTACAACATCACACCTTGTTTTATGCAGCTTATTTAAGAAAATTTCTATTTTTTCTAAAAGTACCTCAAACTTTCCCGTTGGAGAGCAGTACACTGTAGCTATTATCAAACCTAATTTTGGAATTTTTATCACTGACATCTCAAAGTCTTTTTCACAACTTATGGAGGTGACATTATCTATTTTAGTAACTTCTATATTATCTTTTACATATATGGCTACACCTCCATAGTGACCACTAGGTCTACAATAGTACTCAGCCAGAGTGAAATTGTGTAGGCAGACAGGTTTAATTAAGTTGTCATCAAGCCAGTGTTCTGAAAGACACATTACAGAAATATCCTCTAGTTCATGCATTAATAAAATATTTAGTTCTTTTACTTTATTGCTTAGGGACTGAGCATTTTGGTGAAAGATCTTTATTACAGAATTTGTGGGAAAATCTACAGTACCACCTACCTTCAGTTTAAATGTTTCTTGTTTGTGCAATTTGTAGCTACTGCTTTTGGCAGTAAAAAATCATTCAGATGAGGAGGCTGCCTGATATTTCTTCTAGTTGGGCGAGATGAGTCTTCCCTAGTAATCCATTTCTCCAAGGTACTCTGACCTGCTATCTTTTTGTGCTTCTTGTCACTCTTGTTTACAAGACAGCAGATTTCTTCAGCCAAGAACTGTTTCCAATAGTAATTCAAATGTAGGCCGTGACTGGTATGCTTGTCTCTGTTAAATGTACTGACATCTATTAGATTCACATAAGGATATTTTTTGCACAGTTCATTTATCTCAATGTTCACTCTTTCTATCAGTTTGTTTACACATGACCAGGGCAGTAAGTCATACCTATGGGGTTGATTTACTACATTTACATTTGTTTTGTTTAATTTGGGCAGCACACTGTCGAGAACTGTGATGAGTATTTTACCTTTATCTCTGCCAACGTCATTTGCGCCTGCACAAATTACGACACATTGCAACTGTGTTTATAATTGTTAAGCAGCTCTGTTTTTCAGAAACATTTACCCTAAAATAGGCCGAGGGTAAATATTTGAAATTCACAAAGTTTGGGCAGACAGTGTTATAATGACACTGAATGCTTATGGAAATTAGTCATGCAAATTACCTGTCACCAGGTACATGCAGCTGTAGGCAGTGGTGTTTGTGGTGTGATGAAATGAGGGGCGATAAATCAGAAATGCACAACTACAAGAATCGATGCAGTTGATTGGGTGAAAGCTTACTGAGTTGATTCTTGAAGCTTTACATTTCCAACAAAACTCTTCATCCAATGACACAATCTTCACATTTGTCTGAGGAGCATTGTGCATGACATCATCCTCAATGACATAGTTGGTGTTACAGTACATACTGTTCCCAGCACCATCAATAACCATTACGTGATATTCTTTTCCAAATTATTTACCCAGAGAGTCTAAATCATAGGGTCATCACTGAGCCCTGAGCTTTGCTTAAAAATGCCACTTACCTAGTATTCACTACCCAGGGAGTTCTTTACTTGCTCAGAAATTTCACTCCTATGACTACTCTCTAGCAGAAGGACTTTGTAATATTTTCAAAACATTAAATGCAACTAACCTCAGCTTGAACTACTTCTCCTGTCTTCTCATTGTGTTACTGAATTCTTTGGAGTGTATGCACACTTTTGCCATGGTCTGCATAGGAGTAAAGCTGTTGGAAGAAATCTAGACAAAAATTAGCAGACTTGGGGCAACTGTTGAACTTCTTGCCTGATCTGGCAGGTTTGACCACAATCCAGTCATATATACTGCTGCTAACCTTACTGCTGTCAACTGCATCTCCCAACCTTTCTAATTCTGTCTGTGTTACTGCTAAATCAGATTTAAACTTTCAGAAAAGGATAGGTGTGGACAGTAATTCATGTGATATTGGAATACATGCCTTATCTGAATATTACCTTGAGCAGTTAGATAAACGACTCATGACAGTACTATATGTCTTGGTAATAAACAAACCCAAACTTCTATATGTAATTACTGTGGAGGAGGGCATCAATAGGCATAAAGGTGTTACAGCACCATTCACTACAGATTTTAAGACAAATATATTAATGGTATGCCAATAATTCCATTTAGGAAGGGTGACAAGAAGCAAAGTTGCAAATTACCTGAGCAGTCAATATCAAACTTTAATCTTTGAGATAAAATGTGGAGCATCAACAGACAAAACTCGATAGCATTCTACAATACTTTGTGGTCATGTATGGGCTGCACAAGGCTATGAAAAATTGGAAAGACCTGTCACAGATCAGTATTAATATTAGGAAGTTTTTACAAAATCAAAGTGACCTTTACAACAGATTTAAATAAAAAAAAAGCTTTATTGACTAACAAATGTTGTACAAAGACAAAATGAGCATAAGGATAACTAGTAAGGGAAGGTCACTCTTGCCCATCAAAGGATTTCTTCTGAGAACTAAAATATTTTTCATTCTATTCTTTGTGTGTCTGTTGATGACTCAGTACTTTTGCTGCTCTGTGAGTGGTCCTCATGAGCATAACGACAGCTATGCAGTATATACCATTAATCATTGATTTGCAATTAAAATTCTCCCTGTTGATCTTAAGAAATTAAGCTCTTATGTCAAGTCACTAAATGAATCAAAGCTATCTAGTGAGACATTCAGTGATCATACTGGAACTAAAAATGGAGAGGTAACTCTGAAAAGGCTGAAATATTGAATTCTATCTTCCAAACTTGTTTTGCTAAGGAAGACTGTATTTTGGTTTCTTCATTCAATTGCCGCACAAATTTTGAAATGTCAGAACTTGAAATAAGTGATTGCATTATAGAAGACCAACTGAAATTACTTAACACAGGTTGGACTTGATGGGATGCTTGTGTGAGCCATTATAGATTGTGAGAAAAAACTTGCTAGACCTCTAGCAGTAGCTCTTAGGTTGTTGCAACAATGAAGTGTGTGGATTGAGTGGCAGAAGATGCATAGCATTCCTGTTACCAAGAAGAACCATTGAACATATTTGCATAGCCACACATCTCTATTGTGGACATAATCTGTTCTAAAATCGAGGAACATATTTTATTCTAAGCATTATGACATTTTCAGAGATTGAAAATCTGCTCTAAAGGAATAAACATGGATTCTGTAAACAGCAGTTTTGTTAAACTCAATTCAGTCTATTGTCTATAAGACCCACAAGAAAGTAGACAGTTGCATCCAGATTGATGCCATCTTTATTGATTTTCAGAGGGCACCAAACATTGTATGTCAATAAAATATCAACCAAAACTCAGCTTAAGTTTGAAATGTGTGAAATATGTTTTATTCATCTCATAACGTACACAATTTCAAAACACGTGTCTGATATACAGGAGACAAGTCAAGGTTACAATTTGCTTATTTAAAATTTTGTCACACTTACAATAATACTTTGTGGAGAGTTTACTTACTTGAAATATGTCAGACTTACAGTATTTACATCTACTATAACTATCATAAATTTTTATTCTATTTTAGGGATCCAGCTCAAAGTATAACTTCATCCTTCATGAAATCTTCCACAGAGTAGTAGCATCCTTCAATTAGAAAATCATGTAACTTGCTTTTTAAAACATTTATCTTCATATTCATTGTCACATCCTTTTATTGTGTTGTGAATTTTCATGGCTATATACTGAGGAGTCCGAGCACACAGGTTTAAGCAGTGAGAGGCGAGCATAAAGTATTCTTTATGTCTTGTGTCATATGAGTGTTCAAAATGAGTTTTTTTGAATAGGTCAGCTTTTCTGTGTAGGAAAAGAACCACCCCAAAGATGTATAAACAGGGAACAGTTAATATTTTTAGGTCTATAATAATGGTTAATATGATGCCCTCGGCTGTGCTGAGCACATGTTGTGAATGATTCTTTTTTTGCAACTTTAATATTCGTGTAATTATGCCATATCGAATAACAGATTCAAAGTAGCTATAATACGCTATTTTCCTGGTGGCCATATCAGTGGCACAGGCTAAAATTTCCATTGCAAATGCAAGGCTGTTCAATTTATTTGCTAGATATTCTATACGAGAATTCCAGTTCAAAGTTCTGTCTAAGTTTATTACCAGGAACCTGACTGAATCAAGTTCTCTGATTTCTTTATTGTTGTGAGTAACACAGATTTCTTCAGTTTTTGAATGTTTCATTTTAAAACTCATCATATGGGTTTTTGAAATGTTTAGCCTTAAGCCATTTAGACTAAACCATGTTACCAGATTACTTTATGTATTCATGACACTCTGTGGTATATTGTTAGAATTTTCATTTTCAATTAGGGCAGAAGTATCATCTGCAAACAAACTTAAATGAGTATTTATATTGAGAGGCAAGTCATTTACAGAGAACAGGAATAAAATGGGTCCAAGGATTGAGTCTTTAAGAACACCTTGTGACACAGTTTTCCATTCTGAGAAGTTATCTGCGCCATTTGATGTGATTACTACCCTTTGTTTCCTCTGCAAGAGATATGATTCAAACCATTTCAAAGCAATATTCCTTACCTGCTGAGTTTGAAAAGCATCAGGGCATGGTTTACAGAGTCAAATGTTTTTCTAAGATCACAGAATATTCCTGCGACCTTAGCTTTCCTATCTAGTGATGAAGTAATTTTTTCTTTGCCTTGTTGGAAGCCAAATTAGTTATGTGAAATGATTTCATTCTGTGTGATGAAGCTTTGTATCTGTAAAGCAACAATTTTTTCATATATTTTTGATATGACAGGGAGTATAGAGATGAGGCGATAATTTCCCATACCATCTTTTGAACCACTTTTAGACACTGGTTGTACTTCCACATATTTCAAGACAACAGGAAAGCAACCTTCTTCAAAGGATTTGTTTATTATGAGAGAGAAAGGATGTGCTATTATGTTGTACACTTTTTTAATTATTTTGGTGGGTCTCCCATCCCAGCAGAGTTTTTGTCTTTTACAGAGAGTATTACATTTTCAACAAATTTTGCTGAGGCTGTGTTGAATTTTTTGAGACATTCACTGGTATTCCCTTTTAACCCAAAACTATTTACTTTCTGCTCATAATTTGCTGTGTCTAAATCAGATTTTGCTACATTTATGAAGTACTCATTGAACCACTCAGATAAATGTGCTGGACTTAGAACAAATTTTTCTTTAAGTTTGATTTCCGAAATGTCTTGTTTGTGATTTTGGACACCTAATTCAGACATAGCTATAGACCATACTGCCCTTGTTTTATTTTTCTGCCCTAGAATGAATTTGTTATTTGCGCTTTTCTTGCAGCTCTGTTTTCAAACAATCCAATAACGATGAATAATATGCACTTGTAATAGTTTTACCCTTTTCCATATAGTTGATGAGGATTGTTCCTTGCGAATCCCAAAAGACAGTCGCCATAAGCTTTCTGGCCAAAGGAATGGTCTTTGCCTTTTTTGGTGCAGATTCTCCATTGGTAACCCATTGTTTAGATTGTTGTTTGGTCTCAGGAGTATAGTAATGTATCCATGTTTCATCCACAGTGACAAAACAATGCATAAAGTCCTGTGGATTCTTCCTGAACAGCTGCAAACAATCCTTGCAACACTTCACATGATGCTGTTTTTGGTCAAGCGTGAGCAATTGCAGAACCCAGCTTGGCGATAGCTTTCTCATGTCCAAATGTTTATGCGAAATATTATGTAGCCATTCATTCGAGATGCCCACAGCACCAACAATCTCACGCACCTTAACTCTTCTGTTGTCTATAATCATATCATGGATTTTATCAATGACTTCTGGAGTCGTAACCTCCACAGGGCGCCTAGAACGTTCAGTATCACTTGTGCCCATATGGCCACTCCAAGAATTTTGAAACCACTTATAAACTGTTCTAATTGAAGGTACAGAGTCACCGTAATGCTTATCAAGCTTCTCTTTAGTCTCATGGGGCGTTTTGCCTTTCATAAAGTAATGATTAACCACCACACAAAATTCTTCTTCATCCATTTTTTGACAATCATTTGACTTCCTTGATTCACACGAATGCCAAACACAAAGAAACAGACCAATATGGCTGAAACATGGCGTGCATTCTTTCCAAAGATGCTACTAACTAAACATGACCTAGATACGTGCCAGTGGTGCCATCTCTCGGACTTTGCATGGACTTTTCAAATGCCCCTCATACATATTTGCTATTTTATTACTAAGTTATGTTAAATGAAACATTAAGACATTCGAATCTATTAACAGCCATCAAGATTTTCCTTAATCACACATTAGCTATGGCATTTTTATTTTAAAAATTGTTTACAGTCACAGTCTCTGTACTGTTGTGCTCTGACTGTCGCACTATTAATACCCAGTATGAAAATGGCTGCAGCTGCTTCCTGCTCTATAGTGAAACACCCCTGTGGAACTAACTGTGTTTTAACTGTTTTAACAGTAAAAGTGCCAAGAAATATATTGTTCCTAATGTTTTTCATAAATTAACAGAAAAGCTTTCCGAGGGACTGTATTTGATACAGTTGAGATACAAATACATGCTGGATGTATAGCGGAATCAGTAGCATCAAACAGTGGAAAATCCAGGTTGGAATGTAACATTATTATGAGAAGAAAAGTTGATAGTCACCATGTAGGGAAGATGCTGAGTCGCAGATAGGCACAACAAAAAGACCCTCACAATTAAAGCTTTTGGCCATTAAGGCCTTTGTCAACAACACACAGACACGCACACACACACACACACACACACACACACACACACACACACACACACTCATGTAAAACAACTCGGTAGCATACACAGATGAATTGGTAGCATAGAAGACTGATAGTCTGGTGCAGTCAGGCATGGCTGGTTCGAGTCTCACCTTAGTCATCCTTTTTTTTTTCATTCAATTTGAAATACCTACATCTCATAATTGTAAAATTCATTATCATTTTTATGAATAATGCATATCTACTGTTTCTAATAACATATTGCATATAAAACTCCTGTTTTCATTTCAAATATAAATACTTAATTATCAATATTTTATAAAATATTGTTAATAATGATTGCTTAGATTAGAAAATAAACAGTTTAATTTTTAGGACAACAATGAATAACCAAATACTCTTTATTTGGACTGTGTCCATTAGCTTATACCACAGATGTAGTCTCAAATGAACCAGAGTGATAAATATAGAAACATAAAAAACGATCATTTTCATGGCACCGAGCACACCATACAAAAATGCTGCATTTTTACGTTTGCCACTGTACCATTACAATATGGAGTTAACAGATCTGATCTGGAGCCAAGTCAATGGATCCATCACAAGAAATAACAAGACTGTTAAGCTGCCAGATGTACTGGAACTAATTCACTCAGCTTTTTCTCATGTCACTGCCAAATGCTGGTAGGATATAGAATGGCACATCATACAAGAAAAGGAGAAAATGCAGCAACTGGGTAGCTTTGTGGATTCTGTTGTTAACTGACTCATTATCAACACAGCAAATGACAGTTGCAGGTCTGAAATGTATTTCTTGGATTTGGATAAGGAAGGAGCTAAGAGATTTCCAGATGACTGACGGTAATTAATGCCTTCAGCGGTTTCAGTATTCAGCAGTACAGTGAAATCCCTACAGTGTGGTTTTTGCATCACACAGCTTGCACAGAAAAATTAACCTGTGTTCAAGTTAGAAATTTTCAACACTCTTGTTTGTAATTATAATACTATGTTAGGTGAGAATGAGAGCATTTTATGTTTTCCATCTGGTCACGTAAGAAGTGTGCGATTGTGCTGGAGTTTTGCCGAGTATTATTGCAGTCTCTTTGGAAGTTAAATGACATTTGAAGCTATATTATTTCTCTGCTTGTCTCTTTTCACACCTTAACTACAACTGCTCACATCAATGCAAGTTAGTTGAGTTGGACTAACTGACTGGCCAGTGCTGTCCAAGTTAAATGCATGGGTAATACTGTTGTCCTGCATTATCACTCAGTCTATGCATATATGGCATAAAATGTATCCTCATGATCGTGCTTGACTGTACTGGACACAACTTGACATCTGCTTCATATGAAATAGTATCCAATGAGATTCAAGCAAATGCAGAAGAATACATGGTGTAATGTTTACATCAGACTTATTCTTATGATCGACGACATTTGAGGCTTCCTCCAACAAACACTTCATTGTTGTGTATGAACCTTTCATTGAGAAATGTTTCAGTATCTGTAAACAACCTGATTCGCTTTGTTTATACTATGGAATTTGGTCTTGGATTCTTGTTTTACCTTAAAATTCCTTGGATGCCATGTTTAACTATGATTAGTTCTCTGTTTGTTCAATATTTTGGTAGTAGAAGCTGCTTACTTGTGTCAGTTTCCTGTTCTCTGCAGTTCTGCCTTTTCAAAATGAATTTGTGCAAATCTATTATTGCTTCAGTACTTATGGACATCTGCAGCTCTACTTTCTTCACCATGTTCTCTAGTTTTGTCTGCTGAATACACCAGAAAAGTGGTGACAAGTATACTTCTTACATTGCATTTCAATACAGATGCATAGATTTTGAATGTGTAGAAACAGCATATGGAAATGACAGTTACTAGTACCTGGTAGAACACTGTATGATGGGTGGATCCCTCCATGCTATATGGTGTCTGTAAGGAAACTTTTAAAGGAGCAGCAACTATTGCTCTTTAGGCGTAAAACACAGCATAGGGTGCTAGATAGAGCAATGCTAAATGAAATGCATTTAGGTGTCAAAAGGGGGATGCTTGAGGCTTCAGTGACTATCATAGGCAGAATTTGATCAAAAGATCTCTCACAAAAAACAAGGATATTCTGGTTATGTGTAAAGGCTTTTAGTGATATCAAATTTAGTGTCCAGACACACATGGATGACACAGGAAATAAAATTGAGAGTAGCAAAGTCAAAGCAGAAATTTTGAACTCCCATTTTCCGAAGTTCCTTTACACAGTTAAATTCTCACATCATTGAAAAGATGAGTGATACAAATGTTGGTGTCAATTAAATTGCTAAAATGGATGGATCCCTGTTGGATTCTACTGGCTGTCCCAGGAGGAATGGTGATTATTCAGGGATATCACGGGGATGATCATTTGGAGGAAAAAACTGCATATTGACATATGCCCTATTCTGAATGGGTTCAAAGATAATGTACATTGTTATTTATTTTCTACATGATTCAGTACATTGTCAGGTATAACACATACAGCAGGTAGTAAACATAACAAGTTGCATTAAACAAAGTATCAATTGAAAAATGTGCTGAGAATCCTGGTGAACTCTGTATGATCAGGAATTTGATGTATCAGAATGAGCTGACAGTATTCATCAACAGCGTTAGGAACACAACCATTGCAGGTGCTTTAAACATACACTATATCTGCGTAGTATTCATTAGTGTAGATGTGTGGCATTATAGCCAGCACATCTACAAATACAGTTAACTGATGCTTCTACACTTCTCTCTGATACACTTTCAGTCTGTCACACTGCCTCAATCACAACACACCATGGACAAATGCAAATTCAATGGGCAAGTTTAATGGCAGGAAGACATTCCGAGCAAAGAGACTGAAAGCAATGAGGTAGGTTGGGGTAGAATAAAATGTCAAATAGGTTGGGAAGGTAAGACACATATGTGAACGTCACTAACCAAAAACAATTGTAAATTAAGCATTTTATATCTTGGAAATCATTAAAAATAGGGAATGTGTCCAAATGAAGTATTTTGCTTCAACTGAGTGATCTTGTTATATCCCTGATTATTGCCCATTTCTCTTGGGATATCCTGTATACAGCATATGTGGCTGAGCTATCCCAACCATAATATATTGTAGATCCTTTTAACAAAAAACTGTTCCCAGTGGTTGGAAGAGCACAGGACACAATGCATCTACAAGAAGGGTAGCAGAAATTATCTACAAAACTACCATCCAGTGTCTTTGACATCTATCTGTTGTAGAATTTTGGAATATGTTTTGGTCTCAAAATATAACCATTTACCTCTAACAGAATGACTTCTTCTATATCAAGCAGCATGGAATCCAAAAACATGAATCACACAAAATCGAACTCACACTTCTCTTACATGACACCATGAAAGTCACCTATAAGATCACTAAGCCAGTGACCTGCAGAAGATGGATTAAGATATGTGTAGTCTACACACATATATGGTGAAGAATGGTTTTGATGTATTGCCTATCAAGTCTTTTGTTCTGCTCTTCGCCAGAAGCAGGGGTCCTCTTATAGGGACACTGAAATTTGGGCCTTACAAACTATCAGTCAAGACAGTAGTCAAATGCCATGGACTCCATATCGACCACAAACTTCAGTGGAAGACCCATATTACAGAAGCTGGTGCAATTGCAAAAAGTGCGCTGATGCAAACTCTCTTGGGTGTGAGCTAGTGAGCAGATGCAGACATTGGACAAACACTGTGTAATGCTTTGGTACATCTGTACATGGATTATGCTTGCCTTTATTTTGGGTCAGACACATATCTAAGATGATTAGATATAAATGTCATTACAAAGCACTTAGAGTATGCCTGTGGGCAATGCAGTCTGCATGGAGTAATGTTCTTTTACTTGAAGCAAATGAGCCTTCCCTGCACCTACATCATGAATATCTGAGTATAAAATTTTTACTCGAACAGTTGCAGTCTACACAAGGCCAGATATTATAAGACATCTATACATTACAGGACTGTGCTATACATCTAAATACTGTATGAATGGAAGTTGTTGTCCTCTTGTTGCTGCATACATGGATACTCCATTTCTCAAACAAAGCTTGTCTGCAGAACAGTTATCTGTTTTGAAGCAGACTACCAGACCAGTGTAATCAAACCACAAGTTGTTTTTGTCCTGAACTTTGGCTGTGGCTATTAAAATAATTGCATTTCGATGGAGTACCTCTCCAAACATAATGATGCAAGATTCATTTACACTGACACTTCAAAGGATAAAGATGGATGTGATTGTGCTTACTGGGCTGGCAATTTTCATATTGGAATGAGATGCAAGCTCCATAAGTAACTCATAAATATGACAGCCATGTTTTTGGCTGTTCTTCAAGTGCTTCAGTACCCCAAGAAGCAGTTGGGTTCCGAGTTTATTATCCTTTCTGATTCTAGGTCAGCACTGGAACTATTGAGATATCTGCATAGCAGAAGATCCACCCATCCAATTGCATATGACATCATGAATCTGATTTTACAGATCATAAATAGGAAGCATACTGGGTAAAAGTGTATGTGGCATACCTGATAATGAAATATTAGACATGCTAGTGAAAGCATTTATCTGTGACCTAGCGAGGAGACACATGGAATTAGCAGCTACAAGTCTTACAAACACTGTTGATTTACTAATCAGGGAGAAGTGGAATGCAGAATGGTAAGAGACTTCCAAATACAAAGGCAAAGATAATGCCAAAGGAAGGCTGATACTGATTCACAACTTCTGGCACAAGAAAAATCAATGCTCCAGGAGAGCCACAAATGCTATAAGGCATCTCACATTTAACCACAACTGTTACATGAAGCATCTACATCATAATGTCTGGTTGAATCCCCATCATGGGAATGTGGTGAAGAAGAGGATGTCAGATATCTTTTTTGGCTACATCATTAGATGCAATGCTATAAGCCATCTCTTACATGTCTGGCCACTATTGGTTGTTGCCGTTTAGTTAGTTTCCAGCATAAATAGATTCTGCATTAATGTATTACAATATCTACCAAGTTTTGCTGCCATGTGATAATTACAGCCCTCCTGGTATTTACTCATAGTTATTTGTGAGCTAGTGGTTGGACAAGTAATCACAGGCACAAAAAGGCACAACAAAGTGAAAGATTCTTACACAGAGATATCCAAGTGTTCATAACTAATTCCACACTTTGGAGATAAGTAACACAGAGACATTGGCAGGTTCCAAACTGAGTGCAAATATACATACAGATGTAGACTTTGACAACTATATGTTAATCAATTGGATTCTAGCCAGGGATGCTTTACACATAAATGTTATCATGATGATTTCCGGTTGCAGACTCTCAATCAGACAGAAACTACATGTTCTTAATAAGAAGAGCAACATCAAGATGTTGCTCAACTGAATTCTACACACGAATTGAGGTTCTTTGTGTGGAGGGGGTAACAAAGACAGCATATAAATATGTTGTGAAATTAGTAATTACATTTTACTTTATAATAATATAAGGGCCAGACTTACCAGCAGTGTCAACTTATTTAGCCCAGCAATAATCTTGTTTAACAGTATATTAGATGATAAGAAAAATATTAAAGTTTGTTGTACTATTTGATGATACACTGTGTACCTATGCAGTGAACTAATGGTTTTCATGTGAGATTCTCAGGTTTGTAATTTCTCTAATTTATGCAATTTCTTAATTAGTGACTTGTTTGCTTACCCAAGTGTACCAAACAATTAAAAAAAAATTAGGACCACAAAAGTATAATGTCAAATCTGGGAAATAAACAATCTTAAAGGCTCAGATGATGAAAGTATTTTTGGGTGTGTCAAAATTTTAATTATGAATAACTTATAAGTTAATAAATTTCTCAAGGAAAGTATACCAGTCATAGGAAAGTGCAAAGTTAGGGCTTTCTAATGAGTATTCTCTTTTTTTCCTGAATAAACAGTTATTAGCTCATACAGTTTTTATGATTACATGTTGTTTGAACAACTTCAGTTCTCAATTTCTCTTAATTAACAAGGTTTTAAGGAAAACTAAATATAACATTAGAATCAGCAGATTGTAAGTAATAATGGGCATAATAAGATTGCATACAATACTGGAAAATTATAATTTTGCAATATTGTTTAACCATGGTGTCAATGGCCTTGCCACTTTGGTAACACCGGTTCTCATCAGATCACCGAAGTTAAGAGCTGTCGTGCTGGGCTAGCATTTGGATGGGTGATAATCCAGTCTACCAAGCTCTGCTGGCAAGCAAGGTGCACTCAGCCCTTGTGAGGAAAACTGAGGAGCTACTTGATTGAAAAGTAGTGCCACCAGCCTTGTAAACTGACATATGGCTGGGAGAGCAGTGTGCTGGCCACATGCTCCTCCATATCCACCTCCAGTGATGTCTACGGGCTGAGGATGATACAGCGGCCAGTCAGTACTGTTGGGCCTTTATAGACTGTTCTGGCAGAGTTTGACGTAATTTAGTGTAACCACGGTAAATGTGTTGCACCTATAAGTGGAATAGTTCACAGACAAGAATAGCAATTAGTTCTTTAAAAGATTAGAATTATAGCAGATCATGTAATTTCCTCTTGTTACATTTAACATAAATCAAAGCAGATACAATATTTTTGAACTACAGAAAAGCTTTTGACTCTGTGCCACATATACGGTTATTATAGAAAATACATTCATTGGAGAATCAGGCAAGCAGAATTTGTGTCTAAACTGAGGATTTCTTAGTACAGAGGACATAGAATGTTATCATGAATGCAGAGTAACTGAAACATGTAGAAGTAACTTCAGAAGTCACCGACAGATGTGTGTTGGGACTGTTACTGTTCATGCTGTATATCAGTGGCCTCACAGACAATATAGTAACCTCAAACTTTTTGCAGACAATGCATTTGTCTATAGTGAAGTACTATTTGAAAAAATCTGCACAGATGTTCAGTCAGATTTTGATAATACCGTGTATCAAAGTGGTGCACACATTGCCAATTCGCGTAAAATATTAAAAAGTTTAAAATCGTGTCCTTGTATGACTTCTATACCACTAAGTCACAAATGGAATCAGCATACTCATACAGATACCTGCATGTAACAATCAGTGGGTGTATGAAATATAATTATCACTACCATTTCACTGAATCACAATTTGAATCAGCCGTTTCATACAGATACCCGTGTTTACCTGTGGGGATATGAATGGAATGATAATATACTCTCAATTGAAGGTAAAGCAGTGATCCAAACTGTGACTTTGACAGTATGTTATTTGTGACAAGATGGCTATAAAGCCGATTGTACATTACCTTTTCTAAGATTTTTGAGAATGCTAGCAAAAGTGAAATTAGATGAAAATTTGGCACTATTTCTTTATATCCCTTCTTAAACAGTGGCTTAACTCCAGCATAATTCAACCATTCAGGAAATATTCTACTGATAAACAACTGGTTATACAGATAGCTTAATATGTTACATAACTCAAATCACATTCTTTAATTAACTTTGTTGATATTTCATCATGCCCACTAGATGTTTTTGATTTTAAAGATGTTATGATGGACATTACTTCTGCTGGGGTAGTGAGGGTCAAATTCATATTATGGAAGTTACTTGAAATGTCTGGTCTGAGGTTTCCCATGGCAGCATCTACAGAACCTTGCAAGCCCATCTTTTCAGTAACAGTTATAAAATGTTTGTTAAAAAGTTCTGCAACACTACACCCATCTGTCACCAATGTACCATTAACTCTTAATGCTGTTTGGCCCTCTTCTTGTCTGGTTCTACTGGTTTCCTCCTTCACTATACCCCATATTGTCTTTATTTTGCTATCTGATATGACTATCTTTTCCTTGTAATATATATGCTTTGATGTCCATGTTACAGTCTTTAATATTTTTGCAGTATTTCTTGTAATGTGCTATAGCATCAATATTAGAACTGTTTCAGATTGATAGATACATTTTTCTTTTTGTTTTACAAGATACCTCTATTCCTTGAGTAATTATTGGGTTCTTTGTAGACTTTGCTCTAACCATGGTTAGTTTTGGGGAAAACAGTGTTCAAATAAGGTAAGCTCTTCATTAGTAAAAGTGTTATATTTTTCATTCATACCACGAGCACTGTAAATATCACTCCAATGAATGTCTTTGAGGAGTGTCCTAAAATAATCAATTTTTGGCTTATTGTTACCCTCTTGAGTTCAGATTTAACAGCTTTTATATCCTGTTCAGTATTAACATTTAACAGAAGGAACCTGCATGTCATGGTCTGAGAGGCCATTGACTATTGGTTTTGTAATATAATTTTGTTCAGTGAACTTTTCTATAAAGATATTACCAATATCTGTGAGCAATTGGCTACCTTGGTTGGGAACTTTACAATGGGAATTAAGTTGAATGGTAGTGTTACTAACTCATATAAGTTCTTATTGGGAGAGTCTTTCAGGAAATCTACATTTAAGTCACCAGCAACCACTGTTTCTTTGTTTTTGGTCATTAAATGGGCCATTACAGCTTCGAGGTGGTTTATGAACAGATTAAAGTTACCTGCAGGTGCTCGATATATACTTAATATAATGAAGGATTTTTTATGAAATTCTACTTCTGTTGCACATGCTTCCATATGCGGTTCTAGGCAAAATTTATGACTGCCTATGTTCTTAAATTTATCAGTTTGTTTTAAAATTTTATTTTGCCAGAACGGCAGAACTTCTTCACGTTATGTGGACTAACCGGCTCCATTGCCACCAATGTTGCTGCAACCACTTGGTCGATGCCTATTTAAAATTTATAACAAAACAATGCAAATCCAGGATGGATTGTTAAAATTTATAAAAATTATTATAGATTATCATAATTAATTAATGAACTCCAACTAATAAATTAGATTCCTAAATCCAAAACTCGAATGGATATCCTTATTGTAACAACACTGCTATCTACCCAAGAGCAAAACCAATTACAACACTATATGATAGATTGGTGTGGGCAATGGTGACCTAAAACTTTATAGCATGGCTCACTTGAGGTCTATGTGGAATGGCCCTGCACCATCACTTTTAAGCCCAAATTTTAAGAAACAAATATTTATCAAACTGTTTATTAGCAGAAAGACTAATTAGCAAAAATGGAAATATATAATAAATAATATAACTGAAATGTAGAACAGACGGCAGAAAATCTCATAGCATAGTAATATTGGATGAACTAAGTTTCTTAAAGTTCAAGCCACATGTTTATTGAAGAAATACACACACACACACACACACACACACACACACACACACACACACACATATACACACACGTATGCAAATGGTGGCCTTACATGTATTTGTGAAATTGATAACTATTTACATCAATAGTTAATTAAGCAGCACAAGATGTAGTCATGTAATGTAAGCAGAGCATTTAAACACAGTAGTATACATGGGTCAAGTCTGTACAGCAGCATATTAACTTGCAAAAATCAGCAACAAAATCTTAAAGTTTGCCTGTATCTCTGTATCTACTAACAGTTGCTATAAAAACTAAATTTGGTTATCACCATTACCACAGTGACAAATACCTGTCAAACTTGTCACACTATCATCAATAATTAGTGCAAGGAAATATTATACTTCAAAACTGCCTCAAACTGCTCAAACAACATTGAAGCTTGCATGGTCACACAAAACATTCACTGGAAATCATACAAATATTTTTAAGTCCTGATAGAATTCAAAGTACAGAACTCATTCCCACAAAATTATTCTAAGTCCAATGAATGCTAACTTAAGATTTGTGGCTCCCTGGCCTCTGATACCACTCATCAATTTACCACTGTGAATGCTCATGAATGAAAGACCATGAGCATGAGCCTGTATGCACTTTTAAGCTTTTATCCATGTTGAATATTTAATTTATAAATGAACACATTCAATTTTGAAAGACAGTTACATGTATATACAATGTAATAGTGCACAGAGGCCAATTTTATGATCAGTGTGTGACATCTCATTAAAATATTTACACAGCTTTACAATAGTTATGAATAAAATAAACACAAACATACACAGAAAATTCAGGCTTTCGCAACCAACGGTTGCTTCATCAGGAAAGAGGGAAGGAGAGGGCAAGACAAAAGGATTTGGGTTTTAAAGGAGAGGGTAAGGAGTCACTCCAATGCCGGGAGCGGAAAGACTTACCTTAGGGGGGAAAAAAGGACAGGTATACACTCGCACACACACACATATCCATCCACACATACACAGACACAAGCAGACATTTGTAAAGGCAAAGAGTTTGGGCAGAGATGTCAGTCAAGGTGGAAGTACAGAGGCAAAGATGTTGTTGAAAGACAGGTGAGGTATGAGCGGCGGAGTTCTGACAGGTTGGTGTTAGTGGGAAGTATTCAGATAACCCGGACGGTGTAACACTGTGCCAAGATGTGCTGGCCGTGCACCAAGGCATGTTTAGCCACAGGGTGATCCTCATTACCAACAAACACTGTCTGCCTGTGTCCATTCATGCCAATGGACAGTTTCTTGCTGGTCATTCCCACATAGAAAGCTTCACAGTGTAGGCAGGTCAGTTGGTAAATCACGTGGGTGCTTTCACACGTGGCTCTGCCTTTGATCGTGTACACCTTCCGGGTTACAGGACTGGAGTAGGTGGTGGTGGGAGGGTGCATGGGACAGGTTTTACACTGGGGGAGGTTACAAGAGTAGGAGCCAGAGGGTAGGGAAGGTGGTTTGGGGATTTCATAGGGATGAACCAAGAGGTTACGAAGGTTAGGTGGACGGCTGAAAGACACTCTTGGTGGAGTGGGGAGGATTTCATGAAGGATGGATCTCATTTCAGGGCAGGATTTGAGGAAGTCGTATCCCTGCTGGAGAGCCACATTCAGAGTCTGATCCAGTCCCAGAAAGTATCCTATCACAAATGGGGCACTTTTGGGGTTCTTCTGTTGGAGGTTCTGGGTTTGAGGGGATGAGGAAGTGGCTCTGGTAATTTGCTTCTGTACCAGGTTGGGAGGGTAGTTGCAGGATGTGAAAGCTGTTTTCAGGTTGTTGGTGTAATGGTTCAGGGCTGGAGCAGATTTGTTTGCCACGAAGACCTAGGCTGTAGGGAAGGGACCGTTTGATGTGGAATGGGTGGCAGCTGTCATAATGGAGGTACTGTTGCTTGTTGGTAGGTTTGATGTGGACGGACATGTGAAGCTAGCCATTGGACAGATGGAGGTCAATGTCAAGGAAAGTGGCATGGGATTTGGAGTAGGACAAGGTGAATCTGATGGAACCAAAGGAGTTGAGGTTGGAGAGGAAATTCTGGAGTTCTTCTTCACTGTGAGTCCAGATCATGAAGATGTCATCAATAAATCTGTACCAAACTTTGGGTTGGCAGGCCTGGGTAACCAAGAAGGCCTCCTCTAAGCAACCCATGAATAGGTTGGCATACGAGGGGACCATCCTGGTACCCATGGCTGTTCCCTTTAATTGTTGGTATGTCTGGCCTTCGAAAGTGAAGAAGTTGTGGGTCAGAATGAAGCTGGCTAAGGCAATGAGGAAAGAGGATTTAGGTAGGATGGCAGGTGATCGGCGTGAAAGGAAGTGCTCCATCACAGCGAGGCCCTGGGCGTGTGGAATATTTGTGTATAAGGAAGTGGCATCAATGGTTACAAGAATGGTTTCCGGGGGTAACAGATTGGGTAAGGATTCCAGGCGTTCACGAAAGTGGTTGGTGTCTTTGATGAAGGATGGGAGACTGCATGTAATGGGTTGAAGGTTTATATACATATATCACGCATACACACACACACAGATACGCACACACACACACTTAAGTCCATATGCACTTAATTATAAAGTAACATGTTGTTGCTATTACTAATATTGTTAGCATTAGTATGCATATATATGGTGTATCATAAGTGCATATTGTGTAATTGGTTCATCTGTTATTAATTTTTATGAACTATTATGGTGAAAAACTTTATAACTTTTAAAATATATAGTTTAGAACCAAGGTTAAAGTTGCAACAAGCATGTCTTATTGTTGCAATTTCTGATTGTCCCACAATGGCTGTGATGAGTCATGGACTCCAAGCATGTCTGTGTCCTCTTCTCTTTCCATAATATTGCCTTCAAGTCCATTTCCCTTGTATAGCCCCGGTATATACTCCTTCCACTTTTCAACTTTCACTTCTTTACTTATTCTAGTTTCCCATCTGAGCTCTTAATATTCATACAGCTGCTTCTGTTTTCTCCAAGGACTCTTTAATTTTCCTGTAAGTGGTATCTATATTTCCCTTAGTTGTATATGCTTATATAATCTTACATTTGTCCTCTAGCTTTTCCTTCTTAGATTGACTTCCTGTTAATCTCATGTTTTAAACATATTATTCTTTTTTGCCTGCTTTATATTTTCTCATTTCATCAATATCTCCTGTGATATCCAAAGATTTCCACATTTTACCTATTTGATCCTCTGCTCACTTCACTATTTCATCTCTCAGACCTACCCATTTGTTTTCTATTGCATTCTTTTCCTCATTCTAGTCAATCTTTGCTTAATGATCCCTCTGAATCTGCACATACTCTGCTTCTTTCTACTTAGTCAGGTCCTATCTCCTTAATTTTCTGCCTTTTTGTAATTTCTTCAGTTTTAAACTACAGTTCATAACCTATCATTGAACTCTCTCAAAATTTGGTGTACAAGTAGTTACTTGCAACAAGCGTAGCACACTTTAGAATCATCCACTGGAGAAGGATTCACATTTTAGGGACCATTGTCCAATGCAGAGGCATGTTAACAAGATTTCATGGTTTCTTAGTGGCTGGGAGGAGTTGTGGTACTGATGGTAGTAAGATCCATCGGTTGAAAGCTATTGTGTCTCATTTACAACACTTTTTCATCTAAAGACATGTGGCCCTGAGTAGTACATGTATGGTAACAGTGTACCATAACAAGTTGTTGCAAGCTCCCCTGGCTGCAGCATGCTCCTGTCCGGTGTTCCAATTTCACGCATGTTCAGGTACTCATCAGAATATTACATCTCATCCTAACTGCTGAAGGTAAGGAAAGGAGTTCTGGGCTGCTGTCTCAGCTGTGTACATGCACTGGTTGGATTGAAGTGCACTCATGTAGTTGAAATAAATGAGGTATTTTGTTACTTGAACTTCTTTCATCTCTTCCAGTGCTCTCAAGATTGCTTGTCTCTCAGCATCAGGCATCTTGGGCTCATACAGTAACTGGCCCTTGATTATGTATTTAAAGAAACTACAAAGCACTGGAAGTTGTCCTCCTGTGATTAGGGTAGACTGTAAAATAATCATGACATCTTAATTCGAAAATGTAGTCAAGGATATATTCCCATTTGTACTGCAGTATTTCTAAATTCAGAAATATTAAGCTTTTTAAGACAACAATCTTTCAAAAGATTCTTACTTTTTCAGTGATAGTTAACCACAATTATTTGTTTCAGTGCACTATTATAATTACATGCTGGATGGATGGGATCCAAACATCTACCCAGTTCCACGGTTTGCATCTGAATATGGTTTCCAGTCACTCCCATCATTTTACACAATAATGTCAGTGTCTGAACCAACAGATTGGAGTGTGGATAGTGATTTAATGCAGAACCGCCAGCATCACTTAGGAGGCTACCAAGAGATGGTAATAGAGATGAATAAACACCTCCCATTACCTGTTAATTACAGCACTGAAGAAAACTTTCACACTTATATTTACTTTAGCCAGGTTTGTTTCCTTATTAATGAGATGTAGTTTCTTATTGAATTACAAGCAGTATTTCATGGAAATGACTTGTATGATGGGTTATCTTTACAGATAAATCAAGCAATGTCAACAAAAGTACAAACAGAACATTACAGAAGATGGCGCAGCTCTTTAAAGGAGTCTGGGGAAGGATACACAATGGGAGCTCTATACTGGCAGTTAAATGATGTATGGGAAGCACCATCTTGGTCATCCATTGGTGAGGCAAATGCTGCCTACTTGTAATTGTAGTTTATTGGTCAATAGTCATTGCTTGATTTTTTACATTCATGAAAATACTGAAACTTGTACTGATCTATCGCATTAAATGTTTAACAGATTTCTTAGACCAATGGAAAATGTTACACTACTATGCAAGGGATTTTTTCTCCGATATCTTAGTGTCAGCATATGTGACAAGTTCTGGAGCAGTTTCTGTAAGTGTCTCTTCAGATAAACTGGAAGACATTGACACTGCATTCCTAAGTATACATACATATCAATGGAGTAATTTCACACCTTTGAGCACTGTTTCAACAAACTGTTCTGTGGTATGTAAATGTCTTATTTTTTCAACTAATATAGGCGTTAATGGTCTTTCTTGATCTTTCTATATTTACTTATGAGTATAAACATATCATACATATAATAACTACTCACTTTCTCTGATGTGTTTGTTTTGTAGAGAAGTGTAAATTTGTAGAAATATGACATATACCCAAACCCAAATTAATACAGCACCAAAAAACATTTATACATAAATATATGTCAAATACAGGCATATAAGCATGAACTGTTAACAACAGGCATTTGGTATTGTAGATATTTATAAAAAATAGGTAAGAGGTAAAGGTAAAGCTATGCATTCTGGCCATAGATGGGCCAATTGAGTCTAACCAACTGCTGTGCCATTCTCTGCCAGTGGCATAATCAGATAAGGTATGGAGGAGCATGTGGTCAGCACACTGATCTCCTGGTAGTTGACAGGTTTCTTGACCTTAGAACCACTGCAAATTGGTCGAGTGATCAAGCAGCTCCTCTGTTGGTCTCACAAGGCTGCATTCCTTACCTGTCCTCCCACTAAGGAAAAAATCACTGGCAGTACCTCGAAGCAAACCCACCTCCCCACATGGCAGTCAGCTGTGCTGACGACCCAGTTATGGAGGCAGACATTTATAAAAAATATTGAAACAAATAGAAAAGCATAAGAAGAGAATTGAACAAAGAATTAATGTCAGAGTCTGCATTCTTCAGAAAAGAAACACACACACACACAGAGAGATATATATATATATATATATATATATATATATATATATATATATATATATATATATATATATATATATATATATATATATATGTTACACCAACAACCTGAAAACACCTTTCGCATCCCGCAACTACCCTCCCGACCTGGTACAGAAGCAAATTACCAGAGCCACTTCCTCATCCCCTCAAACCCAGAACCTCCAACAGAAGAATCCCAAAAGTGCTCCACTTGTGACAGGATACTTTTCGGGACTGGATCAGACTCTGAATGTGGCTCTCCAGCAGGGATACGACTTCCTCAAATCCTGCCCTGAAATGAGATCCATCCTTCATGAAATCCTCCCCACTCCACCAAGAGTGTCTTTCCGCCGTCCACCTAACCTTCGTAACCTCTTGGTTCATCCCTATGAAATCCCCAAACCACCTTCCCTACCCTCTGGCTCCTACCCTTGTAACCGCCCGCAGTGTAAAACCTGTTCCATGCACCCTCCCACCACCACCTACTCCAGTCCTGTAACCCGGAAGGTGTACATGATCAAAGGCAGAGCCACGTGTGAAAGCACCCACGTGATTTACCAACTGACCTGCCTACACTGTGAAGCTTTCTATGTGGGAATGACCAGCAAGAAACTGTCCATTGGCATGAATGGACACAGGCAGACAGTGTTTGTTGGTAATGAGGATCACCCTGTGGCTAAACATGCCTTGGTGCACGGCCAGCACATCTTGGCACAGTGTTACACCGTCCGGGTTATCTGGATACTTCCCACTAACACCAACCTGTCAGAACTCCAGAGATGGGAACTTGCCCTTCAGTATATCCTCTCTTCTTGTTACCCACCAGGTCTCAACCTCCGCTAATTTCAAGTTGCCGCCGCTCATCATACCTCATCTGTCATTCAAGAACATCTTTGTCTATCGACGTGCCAGCGCTTTCATTAGGTAAGTCACATCATCTTTGTTTATATATATATATATATATATAAAAAACAAAGATGAGGTGACTTACCGAACGAAAGCGCTGGCAGGTCGATAGACACACAAACAAACACAAACATACACACAAAATTCAAGCTTTCGCAACAAACTGTTGCCTCATCAGGAAAGAGAGAAGGAGAGGGAAAGACGAAAGGATGTGGGTTTTAAGGGAGAGGGTAAGGAGTCATTCCAATCCCGGGAGCGGAAAGACTTACCTTAGGGGGAAAAAAGGACGGGTATACACTCGCACACACACACATATCCATCCACACATATACAGACACAAGCAGACATATTTAATGACAAAGAGTTTGGGCAGAGATGTCAGTCGAGGCAGAAGTGCAGAGGCAAAGATGTTGTTGAATGACAGGTGAGGTATGAGTGGCGGCAACTTGAAATTAGTGGAGATTGAGGCCTGGTGGATAACGAGAAGAGAGGATATACTGAAGAGCAAGTTCCCATCTCCGGAGTTCGGATACGTTGGTGTTAGTGGGAAGTATCCAGATAACCCGGACGGTGTAACACTGTGCCAAGATGTGCTGGCCGTGCACCAAGGCATGTTTAGCCACAGGGTGATGCTCATTACCAACAAACACTGTCTGCCTGTGTCCATTCATGCGAATGGACAGTTTGTTGCTGGTCATTCCCACATAGAATGCGTCACAGTGAAGGCAGGTCAGCTGGTAGTTCTACCACTAAAGACTGGTCTTTAAATATGTCTGCTTGTGTCTGTATATGTGTGGATGGATATGTGTGTGTGTGCGAGTGTATACCCGTCCTTTTTTCCCCCTAAGGTAAGTCTTCCCGCTCCCAGGATTGGAATGACTCCTTACCCTCTCCCTTAAAACCCACATCCTTTCGTCTTTCCCTCTCCTTCCCTCTTTCCTGATGAGGCAACAGTTTGTTGCGAAAGCTTGAATTTTGTGTGTATGTTTGTGTGTCTGTCGACCTGCCAGCACTTTCATTTGGTAAGTATATATATATATATATATATATATATATATATATATATATATATATATATATAAATATAAAAACAAAGATGATTTGACTTACCAAATGAAAGTGCTGGCAGGTCGACAGACACACAAACAACCACAAACATACACACAAAATTCAAGCTTTCGCAACAAACTGTTGCCTCATCAGGAAAGAGGGAAGGAGAGGGAAAGACGAAAGGAAGTGGGTTTTAAGGGAGAGGGTAAGGAGTCATTCC
This sequence comes from Schistocerca serialis cubense, assembly GCF_023864345.2. Classification (NCBI taxonomy): domain Eukaryota; kingdom Metazoa; phylum Arthropoda; class Insecta; order Orthoptera; family Acrididae; genus Schistocerca; species Schistocerca serialis. The sequence goes on along the minus strand of NC_064638.1, from coordinate 831,297,817 downwards.
AATCCCAGGAGCGGAAAGACTTACCTTAGGGGGAAAAAAGGACGGGTATACACTCACACACACACACACACACACATATCCATCCACACATATACAGACACAAGCAGACATATTTAGAGACAAAGAGTTTGGGCAGAGATGTCAGTCAAGGCAGAAGTGCAGAGGCAAAGATGTTGTCGAATGACAGGTGAGGTATGAGTGGCGGCAACTTGAAATTAGCGGAGATTGAGGCCTGGTGGATAACGGGAAGTTTCCGCCACTCATACCTCACCTGTCATTCGACAACATCTTTGCCTCTGCACTTCTGCCTTGACTGACATCTCTGCCCAAACTCTTTGTCTTTAAATATGTCTGCTTGTGTCTGTATATGTGTGGATGGATATGTGTGTGTGTGTGTGTGTGTGTGTGTGTGTGTGTGTGCGAGTGTATACCCGTCCTTTTTTCCCCCTAAGGTAAGTCTTTCCACTCCCGGGATTGGAATGACTTCTTACCCTCTCCCTTAAAACCCACTTCCTTTCGTCTTTCCCTCTCCTTCCCTCTTTCCTGATGAGGCAACAGTTTGTTGCGAAAGCTTGAATTTTGTGTGTATGTTTGTGGTTGTTTGTGTGTCTGTCGACCTGCCAGCACTTTCATTTGGTAAGTCACTCCATCTTTGTTTATATATATATATATATATATATATATATATATATATATATATATATATATATATATATATATATATATATATATATATATATATTGGAAGGAAACATTCCACGTGGGAAAAATTATATATAAAAACAAAGATGAGGTGACTTACCGAACAAAAGCGCTGGCAGGTCGATAGACACACAAACAAACACAAACATACACACAAAATTCAAGCTTTCGCAACAAACTGTTGCCTCATCAGGAAAGAGAGAAGGAGAGGGGAAGACGAAAGGAAGTGGGTTTTAAAGGAGAGGGTAAGGAGTCATTCCAATCCCGGGAGCGGAAAGACTTACCTTAGGGGGAAAAAAGGACAGGTATACACTCGCACACACGCACATATCCATCCACACATACAGACACAAGCAGACATATCCTGCTTGTGTCTGTATGTGTGGATGGATATGTGCGTGTGTGCGAGTGTATACCTGTCCTTTTTTCCCCCTAAGGTAAGTCTTTCCGCTCCCGGGATTGGAATGACTCCTTACCCTCTCCTTTAAAACCCACTTCCTTTCGTCTTCCCCTCTCCTTCCCTCTTTCCTGATGAGGCAACAGTTTGTTGCGAAAGCTTGAATTTTGTGTGTATGTTTGTGTTTGTTTGTGTGTCTATCGACCTGCCAGCGCTTTTGTTCGGTAAGTCACCTCATCTTTGTTTTTATATATATATATATATATATATATATATATATATATATATATGAATATAATAGAGGGAAACATTCCACGTGGGAAAAATATATCTAAAAAGAAAGATGATGAAACTTACCAAACAAAAGCGCTGGCAGGTCGATAGACACACAAACAAACACAAACATACACACAAAATTCAAGCTTTCGCAACAAACTGTTGCCTCATCAGGAAAGAGGGAGGAGAGGGGAAGCCGAAAGGAAGTGGGTATTAAGGGAGAGGGTAAGGAGTCATTCCAATCCCGGGAGCGGAAAGACTTACCTTAGGGGGAAAAAAGGGAAAAAAGGACAGGTATACACTCGCACACACACACATATCCATCCACACATACACAGACACAAGCAGACATTGTCCACAGGGACAAGATCCTTGTGGCAAAGGGCTTGGGCTAGGAATGACATAGGGTTGGACTAGGATATTGTGGAGTTTGGGAGAGCAATGGAATACCATTTTAGGAGGGGTGGGAAGGAGCTTGGGTAAGATGTCCCTCTTTCCTGATGAGGCAACAGTTTGTTGCGAAAGCTTGAATTTTGTGTGTATGTTTGTGTTTGTTTGTGTGTCTATCGACCTGCCAGCGCTTTTGTTTGGTAAGTTTCATCATCTTTCTTTTTAGATATATATATATATATATATATATATATATATATATATATATATATATATATATATATATATATATATAGAGGGTAACTTTCCACATGGGAAAAATATACCTAAAAACAAAGATGATGTGACTTACCAAACGAAAGTGCTGGCACGTCGATAGACACACAAACATACACACAAAATACAAGCTTTCGCAACAAACTGTTGCCTCATCAGGAAAGAGGGAAGGAGAGGGAAAGACGAAAGGATGTGGGTTTTAAGGGAGAGGGTAAGGTGTCATTCCAATCCCGGGAGCGGAAAGACTTACCTTAGGGGGAAAAAAGGACAGGTATACACTCGCACGCACACACACACATATACAGACACAAGCAGACATATTCAAAGGCAAAGGCAAAGCTGGGGGATAATTTGGAGAGTAAAGAATGTGTTGTAGGCTTAACTGCCATGTGCGCAGTTCAGAAAAGTTGGTGGTGGAGTGGAGGATCCAGATGGGACAGATTCTGAAGCAGCCACTAAAACCAACTATGTTAATTTTAGCTGCAGGTTGTACTGCAGGGTCATCCTCCTTGGTCTTGGTCACAGTTCTGTAGTGGCCCTTCATCCTGATGGACAGCTGTTTGGTAGTCATAACAATACAAACAGCTGTATAGAGATTGCATCAGAGCTGGTGTATGACATCACTTCTTTCACAGATGAGCTGGCCTAGATCTAAAATAACCTATGAGACGACTGGAACTGGGAGTACTGGGTGGGTGGATTGGGCAGGTCTTGCACCTGGATCTTCCACAGGGACAAGATCCTTGTGGCAAAGGGCTTGGGCTAGGAATGACATAGGGTTGGACTAGGATATTGTGGAGTTTGGGAGAGCAATGGAATACCATTTTAGGAGGGGTGGGAAGGAGCTTGGGTAAGATGTCCCTCATTTCCATGTATGATGATAGATAGTCAAAGCCTAGACTAAGGATGTGGTTCATTTATTTCAGTTCAGGGTGGCATTGAGTGATGGACGGGGTACTCACAGTTCTTGGAGGTGTTGGAAGGACTGGAGGTATTTGGGGATATGGCATGGGAAAACTGTTTTTCCGGACTGACCAGGTCTGGGGGGATAATGCATTTTCGTGAGGACCTTGCTGATACCATCAGCATAATGGGCGAGGGAGTTATTGTCACTACAGATATGCTGTCCCCGGGTGTCTAGACTGTATGGGAGGGATTTTTTTTTGGTGTGGAAGGGATGGCAACTGTTGGAATGCTGGTATTGTTGGTGGTTGTTTGGTTTATGGTAGACATAACACCAACTGACCACCAACAGTACCTACATTTTGACAGCTGCCATTCCTTCCACGCCAGGAACTTGGTCCAATACAGCCTGGTTACCTGGGGTGGCTTATCTGCAGTGACAAGAATTCCTTGCACAGTATGCTGATGGTCTAACCAAGGCCTTCACAGATCAGCACTCTCCCTCAGACCTAGTCCATAAACAGATTTCCCATGCCATATCCCCACACACCCCCAATCCTCCCATCACCCCCATTCCTCCAACCATCCCCAAGAACCAGTTACAAATGAGCATCTCCCTTTGTCACCAGATACCACCTTGGACTGGAACGACTGAACCACAGCCTTTGTCAGGGCTTTGACAATCTATCATCAGGCCCTGACATGAGTGACATCCTGCCCAAGATCTTTCCTATCCCTCCTAAACTGGTGTTCCATCACCCAACCAACCTCCACAACATCCCATACATCCCTATACCACTCCCAACCTCACATGGATCATATCCTTGAGTAAGACTTAAATGCAAGACTTGTCCAATCCACCCACCCAGAATTTCCTATTCCAGCCCAGACTCAGGCTTACCCTATCCCCATTGCACAGATGGGAGTTATCCTTACAATACAGTCTCCCCTTCCAGAACTATCCCATTCTCAACCTATTGTAACCTACTGTCTCCATAGCCTTCATCCAACAGTTTCCATCCCCTATCCTGTCGCCTCTTCCCAATTCACATTCCCTCACCCTCATTGTGCACCACTCTCAGCCAAAATACATGTATGCATGAGATGTGTGCTTGTCTGAATGTGGGTGTGGGTGTTTTCTTTTTGAAGAAGGCTTTGGCCGAAATCTCCCAGTGTATCAGTCTTTGTTATGCAGCTCTGCCTGCTACTCAACATGTCATCTTTATGGTAAGTAGCAAGCTATCCTTTTCATAATATTGTTGATGTTCCAACCTGGACTTCCCAATGTGCAGCTGACATAAGAAATTGTTATAGTGTATTGCACTATTTTCTCTACCAAAAAATTCTTATCCCACATTGTGTCACCAAATACCTTCACAATATGAAGCAAAGAAAGAGAGGGAACATTTGGAATAACATATAATGCTGATACACTTATCTTGTTCAGAAGTGCTTCAAATCAGCTCATTAATTCTGCAATGATCACTTATTTTAAAAGTCCATTCATATGGTAATAAAGCTTTTACTATGACTAATATTGAATGCATTTCTGTTTCTTGATTAATCCACCAGTGATCACTTATTTAAAAGTCCATTCTCATCCTAACAAAACTTTTACTATGACTAATATAGGTGGCATCGGGTTAATGTTCTTGAACAAATAATTGGGGATAAGATTAAATTAAAAAAAAAAAAAAAAAAAAACAGCTAAAACTTTATCTTTTGAATAGTTCTTTCTATTCTTTACAGGAATTTTTTGACAGTGCGTAATAATTAGTCAAATGTGTTTAAGCATCCCTATAAAAATGACTGAATACCACTGGTATAGCAATTGCTGACAGAATGCTTTTCATATGAATTAGAACGTAAGCATTATAATTTGTCTGAGAACCAGCTGTGTTGTTATTTGAATACTTGAAACTTATGTATCATATGATTTAAATTGTAAGCTTCATGGCCATTTTCATATGATTATTACTGTAATACTCTGACACATTCTACATCGTAGTGATACACTCACATGAAGGATCCATAAAAATAAAATAATGAGGTATTCAAGATTAAAAGTCAGACAGAATAATGTTGAAATGTAATCTGTAGTAAGAGTTTGCAGGTTAAATAGAAAGCTGTATTCCTTAGCTTCTCAGCTGATTTTCATTCTCCTAAAGTAAATAAAAATGTTAGTCATTAGTAAATATTAATTTTTACAAAAAGTTTGTTTATGATGCCTCTCTCTTGGACAATTTGGTGATGTAAGCTTGTATTACTGTCACATGTGTTCAGATGAGAGCAGTAGTAACATAAATGCAAGCATCATTAACAAAACACACAAACTGTGCAGCACACAAAAGACTACCACAGTCTACAACATGGCCCTGATGATTCTGATGTATTTGGTGCCAAAAATTATTATGCAGTGTGTTTCCATAAGAGTGTGCAAAAATTTAACAGGATATAGAGGATGCTTCACTGAACAGTTTGAGGTAGGGAACCTGGGATTGGAAAAGTCCTCTTAAGGAGACAACAGGAATAAAATCACGTTACTGTGTACTTATTTACTTACGTTAGTTAACTGCAGATACCATCGTTGACACAATGAATGTACCGTTTGTACTATATCTTACAAAATGTGCTGAACCTGATGGCCATCAACCTCAATGCAAGCATGACATTGACAAACAACTATGAAATCTTCACAGGTTATCAGCCAAGTGGTGTCATCTTCTAGTCACATTGTTTCAGTGGACTGCGTATTCATCATCCTCAGGCGAAGTGCCGGGATGCTGTCTGTTGTGCACCTTTGTAGCTACTGGGCCGCTATCAGATTCTGGCTGCTGACCAATCATGTGCCAGTGGAATCGCACTGGGCACTTGCACAAACAGATAGTTGATCCCACACATTGAGCTTTCAGCATAAATATCGCACCAGGGGAGTTTACAGTTGGCTCCCAACTCAAATTAATGTGGTAACTCAGCAATGGTTGGTTTGCGGACACATGTTTATTGGAGCTTTTTAGCTACTATTGGCCTGTACTTTCCATGTGTGAATTATTGACCATCATATCTGAAACACCCTGTAAATTAAGTAACAGAAAGAAGAAACTATATAGTGCTGTAAAGATTTGGATAAAAAGCAAGGAACTCTAAAGCTCTTGTATAAAATAATGTCGTAGTTCCATCATTGGAGTATTAGACTTCATGAGCTCTCCAGTAAGAGTATACAAAATCTGTGTTATTGAGTTGCAAAAATATTGTATGTAAGGACTTACAGATGTTAATATGTCATCAAACATTTGTGGTCAGTTGGAGCTACTGCATCCATGTCACAAAATGTAGAAGTATTTATAATATTGTGTGTTTTCTTAACAAATAACTTATTTTGAACATGAGTCTATGTTATTATTAATATTACAACTTCTTTCAGTATAAAGTACACAGGAAACATATGTAACAGAATATTACTTTACAGTTCACAACAGAAACTAATAAAAACTACTTTGGTAATTTGCTTTACATTTTATGATTCTGTATTTACAGGAAGTATTGTGGTAAGTTAAGATACTATGGCTTATCTTTTGCATATTTATTTTAAATGCTATTTCCTCTTTACAGAAGGGTCAACATTCAGACAGTGTTTTTGAACAAGATTTGGATACCTTCCTTGAAAATGCTGGATGTGCCACTTCACTTTCAAGAAAAATGTGTTTTTTGTACCTAACATTGTCTGATGAAAGTGAGAACAAGATTAGTCCAGATAATTTTGTCTTTCCATCATCATTTAAAGAGGCTGTTGGATTGCAAGTTCCAAATATTTTGGTAAGTGTAATGAGGACATGTCATTCCATGCCAACAGCGTAAAAGTATATGGTGTCATGAAATGAACAATAACTGTCCCTAATTATAAGGGATATTAGCTACCAACATGCAATATGAAGTGACATAGTTGTTTTGTGATTTAAAGTTTTAAGTTCAGATCCTTTATTTTCATAGACCACTTGTTTATCCGTGACTTCTACAATATGTGTGTGCAAGTATGAACTATGTACGTATGTAAATATGTGGCCAAGCTCTACTGTAGGTTAGTTAAAGACAGACAGAAGAAATGTTTGTGGGTATTTGGGTGTGCAGTATTATTAGCAACAGAATAAGAGGTCAAAGTTTGATGGTGGCATTCAATCACAGCTTTGTTGAGATATCACAGGCTGAATGGCATTCTCCTCATGTTGCTTAGGAAAAACATTGATAAGAAATTATCAGAAAACTGTACTGGTATTTGAGCCAACATTGTACCAAACTTTACTCAGTTACTGTAACTACTGCAGTTAGCTTAGTTACTGGAGAGGCACAGGGAGCAGGGCACTACATATTATTAAGCCAGCACAATATATTCAGAAATCTGTGTTTTAAGTTTGAAATCAATTTCTGTTTTGTTATAAGCTATAGATTCATAAAGCAAGTGTTGCCATTAGTGCTTCTGAGTCCACTATCAAGAAACTGAAATCATTCTTACAAGAGTCATTGAAAACCATGAAGTATATAATAGACAGTAATGATCATGAAGATTATATCTTTAAAATACTGTAAAATGTATGTGGATAAAAGGAAAGATACATCACATCCCAACACATACAACCCCTACCATTTTGATCATATTCCAAAGTTCACCATCACTTATTTTTCCTGGATTAATTACCCCCCTTATCCTTACCACTTCAAATTATCCTATATTCTTCTTGTTCATGTTCCTGAAGAGTCACAGACTCATCCACCTGGAACTCTTTGTTATGTATGATTATTATGCTCCACTGCAAATCCCTACAGCGTACTTCTCTGCCTGTATTGTTATTAGTCCTGTGCTTGAAATGGTACCATGGAGGCACTGGTTATAGCCAGTGTAGCCAGTGCTCTTGAAGCTGCTGTGGCTCAATAAAGTTGCCTGGAAGGGCTAGGGACTGCCTTTATACTAGGTGGTGGGATGTGCCTCCAGTTCAGCCTTGTGGGGCATCTGCAACCCTAACAGGACCAGTGGTAGGATGGAAAACCATTTTACATCATAGCAGGTAAGGGCAGATTTTTATGCATGCCACTAGCTGCAGCGTTGTAGATAGTTGTAAAATGATTGAGGGTGCCACAAGTCTGAGACAGGGCTCTGTGTAAACAGGAAGTGAATTGGTGCCTGCGGTCTGATGTTATGTGCGGGGCAAGGGCAGCCATAATGTGAAATGCAGGCACTGATGAGTGCCACAACAACCACTTCGGCCAAAATGTCCAGGATGGAGACGTTTTCCAGCCAGTGTCTTACCTGGACTGTCACTGTGAGAAGCAGAGGCAATCATCTGAGGATGGCAGGCGGCCAACAATATCAACGTGAACATGGGAGAACTGGTGCTTGACAGGGGGAAATAAGATACCAGGCATGTAAACATGATGGCCCAATTTAGTGTGCTGGCACAGGATACAGGCATGAACCCAAGTGCGACAGTCCTGTTGGATGATGGGCCAGGAGAAACGATCCTGTACAAGGGCAATGGGTGTGGGGGTGTGATAGGCTGTGCAGGCAATAGAAAGTTAGTTTGTGGAAAGGGGGGGAGGGGCAAGATAGGGGTAAACGTGGTCTTTGGAGCATTAGGGTATATGGGTCTTTGTAGTTGTTGGTGTGTGCAGGGTCAGAAAGAGTATCACAAAAATCCTGCAGGGAGCTGGTGGAGCTGTTTGTCAGGGATCTGGTGGAGCTGCAGATGAGGTGGGAATTCAGGTCCTGACATAATTGAGCTATTTGGGGTCAGTGGACTTCACTTTAGTAAGGGCCTCATAATTTAATATAGTGCTGAGAGTACAGCAGCAGCTGAGGTAGCTGGTGACAATGTTATCAGTGCTGGCTAAATGGCATATATCGGTAGAAAACTGAGATACACACTCCTGCTGGCAGAACCACTGTGGCAAACTTTTGGATGCTGTCTTTCTGGTAGAACTCTGTTGTAAGTGGATTATGGTCAGTGAAAATGATGAAAGGGCATCCCTCAGTGGGAGGATAAAAGTACCTCACTGCCTCGTAGACAGCATGTAAATCCTGATCGTACATGACTCATTTGTGCTGGGTTCTCATAGTGTAACCAAAAAGAAGTAAGTGGCTACCAAGTGTTCCTGATGTGCTGTTGAAAGACCTCATTGTTCACAGATTGACTCGCATCAGCCATGATAGTGGGGAAGTTGGAGAAGTGAGGGTGTGGCAGAAGGACTGCATTGGTTAGGTCACATTTTGTGCTCTTGAAACTAGCCAACACAGGCAGGCTCCATGGCATAAGTTTGTTACCCTTCATTCAGTCACCTTGAATTGTGGTAGTGATAGGTACCTGAACAGAGATCACATTTTTAGGGATGTGATGAAAAAAATTATCCATGTCTAGGAATCTGTGAAGCTCCTTATGCATTTTGGGATGTGAAAATTTGGAGATCATGCAGACTTCTTCAGGCACATGTTGTAAGCTAGATGTGGAAATGGTGTGCCCTAATTCAATCCCCCCATGAACCATGGACCGTGCCGTCGGTGGGGAGGCTTGCGTGCCTCAGCGATACAGATGGCCGTACCGTATGTGCAACCACAACGGAGGGGTATCTGTTGAGAGGCCAGACAAACATGTGGTTCCTGAAGAGGGGCAGCAGCCTTTTCAGTAGTTGCAGGGGCAACAGTCTGGATGATTGACTGATCTGGCCTTGTAACATTAACCAAAACGGCCTTGCTGTGCTGGTACTGCAAACGGCTGAAAGCAAGGGGAAACTACAGCCGTAATTTTTCCAGAGGACATGCAGCTTTAGGGTTGTAGCCTCTCCCCGATGTTATTCAATCTGTATACTGAGCAAGCAGTACAGGAAACAAAAGAAAAATTCGGAGTAGGTATTAAAATTCATGGAGAAGAAGCAAAAACTTTGAGGTTCGCCGATGACATTGTAATTCTGTCAGAGACAGCAAAGGACTTGGAAGAGCAGTTGAACGGAATGGACAGTGTCTTGAAAGGAGGATATAAGATGAACATCAACAAAAGCAAAACGAGGATAATGGAATGTAGTCAAATTAAATTGGTTGATGCTGAGGGAATTAGATTAGGAAATGAGACACTTAAAGTAGTAAAGGAGTTGTGCTATTTAGGGAGTAAAATAACTGATGATGGTCAAAGTAGAGAGGATATAAAATATAGACTGGCAATGGCAAGGAAAGCGTTTCTGAAGAAGAGAAATTTGTTAACATCGGGTATAGATTTAAGTGTCAGGAAGTCGTTTCTGAAAGTATTTGTATGGAATGTAGCCATGTATGGAAGTGAAACATGGACGATAACTAGTTTGGACAAGAAGAGAATAGAAGCTTTCGAAATGTGGTGCTACAGAAGAATGCTGAAGATAAGGTGGGTAGATCACGTAACTAATGAGGAGGTATTGAATAGGATTGGGGAGAAGAGAAGTTTGTGGCACAACTTGACTAGAAGAAGGGATCGGTTGGTAGGACATGTTCTGAGGCATCAAGGGATCACAAATTTAGCATTGGAGGGCACTGTGGAGGGTAAAAATCGTAGAGGGAGACCAAGAGATGAATACACTAAGCAGATTCAGAAGGATGTAGGCTGCAGTAGGTACTGGGAGATGAAGAAGATTGCACAGGATAGAGTAGCATGGAGAGCTGCATCAAACCAGTCTCAGGACTGAAGACCACAACAACAACAACAACAATTCAATTTCAGCTACCCAGAAAATGCATTCTTCTAGGTTGAGAATGACCCCTACGCTTTTCAGGTGGGCAGAAATCTCCCAGAGTTGCTCACAGTGTTCAGCAATATTCCTGGAGTGTCATTCAGGTACACAAAACAGCCCATGTGTCACAGAGGACCCATCTAAGGAATGTTGCCAAGTTTGCATGTTGTTACAGAGACCAAAGGTTGTGAAGGGGCTTTTAAAGAGGCTGAAAATTGTAATGATGGCCATCTTATCAACATCTTCCTCTGCAAACGTGTGTCTTAGTGCAACCTATCTTACTAAAAATCGTGTAGCCAGAAACGTTGTCACTATAGCTGTGTAAGAGTGGGACAGGTTAACATGTGGGAATGTTTCTCGCATTGAGCTGCCAGTAATCACTCCAGGTGCACCATGTCCTGTCCTTCTTAGGTACTAAATGAAGTGTGGGGGACCAAGCATTTTTGGATGGGCAGAGGATTCTGATAGCAATGGAGGTCTCACACCCCTGCAAACTTGTGCTTGTCTGGCAGAAGAGAATTTATGCAGCAATGAACTGGTAGACCTGAAGTAATCAAGATATGGTGCACTGTGTCATGGTACATCTCGCGGAGGGTGCCAGAGGATTGGGTGGAGAGCAGGAATTGGAAAAGGAGGTAGGCAAAATGACTGGAGTATGATAGCTGTTTAATGGCTATGCACATGGTGGGATGGGAAGTGAAGGCTGCGGAGCGACCAAATGCAATGTTGACCAGGCGATGCTGCACAGGTCAGGGAAACTATTGAAATTGAAGATAAAATCTGCACTGAGAATTGGCTTAGTGACATCGGCCATGGTGAAGGTCCAACATGACGAGTGAGGAAGAAGGGAGATTGGGGCCAGACAAGGGCAGGAGTCTGTGCAGAAAGATGGACAGGTCCACGCCAGTGTCAGTGAGGTAGGAAATGAGTGAGTTCGGGTTATGGTGGTCAAGTGAGAACAGATGTGAGGAAATTGCTGAACAACTGGGTATGCCTATTGCAAACTGTGTGATGCCCTGCATTTGGCAGGACCACTGGCGAAGCACTCATGATAGCATCACCCACGCATGGTATCATGGGGGTCCTCCAGCAGTCGGATAGAGGGTAATGTGCTTATGAGGGTGTGCATGCTATCAGTTGCTGTGGGAGGGGGCGGGGAGGGGGGGAGGGGAGGGAAGGGGTACATTAATAAACATGGGTCCGTGTAGAGGTGTGTTGTAGGGGACAGGGGTGCTGAATTGGTTGGGTGCGAACAAGCAGAGGTGGTAGTTAAGTTGCTTGGACTCGCCATGTGGCTGGGGCACTTGTAGCCACAGTGGCAGAAGGGAGCCAGGGCGGGGGGGAAGGATTAAGAGGACCAGGCAGGGGCTGTGGCTGATTGGGAGGGGAGGGGCAGAAAGGGTAAGGAGACTGGACAGTGGATGTGGCTGGTCGGGGACAAGGGACTCAAACACCCATTCTGCTTTGATGTCGGTAAGGACCTGTGTGGTGAGTGCCATACACATTACAGCAGGGAAATGAGAATTACAATTGTGGAATAAAAGCTTCGCCAGGAAGATATGGGGTTCAGCTAAGGCATGGTGGTGTTGCAGGAGTTGGGTGGGCCTCATTTCAGAACACTCTTCTGCAGAAAATAGTGTGCGGGAGTGCAGCATTTCAAACAACACCAATCCTGTTATTAGGTGCCCTTTTAATTTACAATAGCTGCCGGATTATGGAGGGTTGGTGACGATGTCGCGATCCTCCATTGTGACACTAGGTTCAAGTTTATCAATGGTAATGGTGAACTCTGTTGTGTCACTCATAATTCTGTACCCAGTGAAGATCGCCTCAGCAGAGGACAACCATAAGCATGAGCCATGGGTTTCAAGTGCTGAGAGGTGGACAGAAGCTCTACTCGACTAATGGGTTGGTGATGAGACCTGTGCTTGAGGTGCAGCGGTGCTCATGAGTTGTGCAAACAATGAACTGATTTAAAGTGGCCGCCTGTGCCAGAAGGTCGAATGGACTAGGTGCAGGTATGTGACCAGGTGAAACACTCTTCATCGATGACATTTCAGGAATCTGCTCATTGGGACCACTTCCCGACATAAGTTGCATCTCGGGCATGAGTGCAGGATACATCCGACTGAGAGAGAGAGAGAAAAAAAAATTATACTTGGTACTCATGAGTGTGCAGCCCTGGGGCTGTAACAGTGACTAAAGACTGTGCAGAGCTTGTGATGCAACATAAAGACACACTAGCCTACTGGGGAAAGTGCGTTGTGTGGAACATCCAAGGAATGGGAATGATTTAAGGAGGGTGAAGTCTGGTCACCAGTGTGGAAATGCTGTGCAGAGTGTATCACTGCACAATGCACATTACTGCCACTGAGGGAGGAAACTTAAGTGAAATGGTAGGAGAAGACACGAAGTGATACGGAATGCATGTTCCACTGAAGCAACGAAAAGGTGTTGAGACAAATTTTTTGAAACACAAGATATTTATTAGGTCATACAAACTACTGAAAAAGGATCAGAGCTTGTTTGGTCAGTTTTGGCACAGGCACAAAAACACAAATTCATAGGTGGAAGTCTTCACTAAGGTAACACTCATTAAAAAATTCAACATTAACACTAAAAGTTGATTACTTTTAGAGGCTGTGGGAAACAGTGAAAAAAATAAGAGTGATACAGTGACTGAATGCTGTCATGTGTGAAAGAAGATTCAGAACCATATGAGAACTAAATGGGATGCTCCAAGCAGATGCTCGTTACTGGATGAAGCAATACATTGAACAGAGTGCTTATGTGTGTTGCTGCATGTGAAATTAATGGCCTCCAGAACTGGAAGGTGGGCTTTCCTGAGTGACTCAGAAATGCTGAAGAGGATGTGGCATGCGACCCATAAACTGCATCGACGTGACATCCTGCTCGGAAAGCTGTGGCGGCTGTACACTTTCTTTTACTAAGTGATGTACAAGATTGTCTTGCCAGATTTGTCCTTGATAGTGATCATGCCGTGCTCAGGTCCTCATTGGAAGCACTGGTTCATGCACAAAAAGTGGAGTACTTTTGTTTTTGTACACTGAAGGGAATTCTGAATGGAAGCCCCAGCAGTCAGATTGTGGTAGTGTGGGGAAAGACATTCTAATCAGTAGGTGCCAACTATTGTGTAGGTTTTTGAAGAGCCCCTGGCAGGGACTGTGAAAGGACCCACAATTTTTTTAATGAAAATCTGATCTGTATTTACACAAATAAATACCAAAATTAATTAATTACAAAAAATTTTAGTACAATAAAAGAGTGAAATAATACCTGTTGTTGTAAGACAAAATTGAAATTAAAATTTAATTAGAGAGAAGTATGAATATTGTATGAATATCCATTTTGAAATACATATTGATAATGAAATATGCTTACTTAAAATTTCGTGTGACTTAAATCAGTTTTTCTTGTTATCATAACAGCAAAATTGTCTCTTTAGTTCAGGAAAAGCAATATTTCATGCTCTTTCATTTTTGTTAATAGTATAGCCAAAACAGATATGCATTCGTGACTCTCTGTAGAATGGAAACAGGTTTTTTAAAATCATTTAAAGCTTGGAAAAAGAATGGTGAGTTTTTCCATCAGTAGCAGGCACACTTCTTCCTCCTCCTCCTCCTCCTCCTCCTCCTCCTACTACTACTACTATTACTGGATACATTAGGACTGCTGTCTATGTATCAGGATATCTGGATACCAACCATCTACCCTATATTTTCCTAATAACATCACTGCTATGTTTTGTACATCAGACTGTATAGTTTAATAGTAGTTCTTATCTCATCATCTGAGGTGGAAAGAGAGGAGCATCATCATCAGTGAATATCATTGTCAACTTCAGTGCTTCAATTTTAAGATCATGGTTAAGGGTGGTACATGTCATCAACAGTTGTATTGCTCCTTAGAGGTTACTAGCAGCTGCAACATTCTTAATCTCATATTTAAATAACTTGGTGCTTAACTGATTTAACATAGCTATAGGATTCAGATTTCTTATTGGCCATGACTAGTGCTACACTTCATTCATTGCATTTCCTACATGGAAAAATTGCATTTATCAGAACTTCAAGAATGCCAATGAATCTTCCTGATATTACATAGATGGCATTGTACCATGCAGACTGACACATAGGCCTTAGTGGCTTAAGCATTACTTACCAAACAAATATTTAAATCCTACCATACTGTGGTCTAAAATTGGTAGAAGTTGTCAACTGTTGAAAACATATTCTTGATGAGTGTGAACAGTGTCTTTAAAGACTGATTTTAAATTGTGACTAGCAACAGTGGAAAAAGATGCATGAGGGTTTGTTTTCTAGATTAATTTTTGAACACTATTTTTTTCAACACTAATGAGAAATGCTTCATCGTCATCTTCACCATAACATCTGCTCAGCTTTACTCCCTTTTGTTATATAGCTTCAACTATTTGATGTTTGACTTCTAATGCAGATTTATCTTCATCATGAGTAAACGAAGTAAATGATTTACATACCATTATCTCTGGTAGAGTCCACAAATTAACTCATTCTGGAAGACACATGTCCACCACCAACATAATACTGGCATAGATATCAATGATATCATATTTTGGTTTTTCCATTTTAATTTTCCATGGTGCCCCTTCTCCTGTAGCCCAGTGGCATTGCTCCAGCCTAAGACTGTCTCTCACAGAGAAGTATGTGTCTCTGGATTGTTACACTCAGAACCCCCAAAACTCGTGTAACTGTCTTCTTAGTTACTTATTGGGTTTTAGATTATTTCAGTTATATTTTTTATGTGGAAACTGATATTGTTATGTGTTCATTGTGATTGCATCATTGGCATCATCATAGGTGTATTGGCTTTAAATGAGTTGCTTATGTCTTCTGTTTTGACAACATCATGGGCAGGAGCAACAGATGCCACCAAATGTTTCAGTATTTCTACCACTGTATGCACTGGAAACAATGAACAGCTGTACAACAAATGAAAACTGCACTCATGCAGTTGTGTACAAGATTGCAGTAACACTGAGTTTGCGAAAGAATCAGTATAAACTATCAAAGTTATGAACGAACCCAATATATTCTTTTTTCCATGCATATAAAGCATAATGCCAATTTTCTACAAATTCAGGTGAACAAAGCATTTTATCTAATCATGGATATTCATACTTAAGTATTTCTTTGGAATTATCTTTTTGTTTGTGCTTTGTCTTGTGATATTGCATTAGATATTATTTCATTTTTTTTTTATTTTGCTCTGTGTTGACAGTAGGCTTTTAATGTGTTTATTTCAAATGTAAAAAGGTTATCTTCCTATTTAAATATGGATTCTTGTAAGAAACAGTTTAGTTTTGTATTTAGTTGAAATATATTTGTTAGTGTTTGGTATTTGTTATGTGCAATGATGATGTAATGAATATCTGTATCATGTAGTGATAAACCAAAGAAAAAATTGTTAGGATCATATTTCACTTAACTATGGTATTAAAAATGAAATATACTGTTTGTTTATATTTTTATCATCTATTTTACTTTTTGACTTAGGTTTATTTATTTATTTATTTAGTCCTTCAAATTCTATATGTATAGAATACGAGAGCTATCCACAAAGTACATTACGTTTTGGAATTAAAAATAAATGAAGTATTGGAATTTTTTATTATTATATACAGATGAAAGCCACACTTAAATACTACTTTTCTACATGGTTGCCATTTAAATTAAGGCAATTATCGTAGCGATGGATGAGCTTGGAAATTCCTTCGTCGTAAAATTTGGCCGCCTGCGCCTTCAACCACGTGGCGACTGTCTTTTGGGACAGAAAAGGTGTGATTTTTGTGGATTTCCTGGAAAGAGGCACTACAATAAACTCTCAAAGGTATTGCCAAACCCTGCACAACCTCAGAAGAGCAATACAAAACAAGCGCAGGGGAAAGTTCAGCTCAAAGATCTTGCTGATTCACGACAATGCCCGGGCCCACACGGCAAATGCCACTCGTGAAGTTCTCGAATCTTTTAAGTGGGAGATGTTTCCTCATCTGCCGTACAGTCCCGACCTGGCACCAAGCGACTTCCACTTATTCCCAGCAATGAAGAAGTGGTTGGCTATGCAGCGTTTTGATGACGACGCACAGCTTCAAGAAGAGGTTAACCACGTGGTTGAAGGCGCAGGCGGCCGAATTTTACGACGAAGGAATTTCCAAGCTCGTCCATTGCTACGATAAGTGCCTCAATTTAAATGGCAACTATGTAGAAAAGTAGTATTTAAGTGTGGCTTTCATCTGTATATAATAAAAAAAAATTTCCAATGCTTTATTTATTTTTAATTCCAAAACGTAATGTACTTTGTAGATAGCCCTCGTATATACAAGGATATTGCACATGGTTAGGTATTTACAAGATAAAATACAGTTTGTATTGCAATCCTAAGGACTAGATATTGAAGTAATTTAGCACAGATTCATAAATACAACAAACATTACAGGCAACATTCAAAGTAGAATATTAATAATGCATCTTTATTTTTGTTGTTTGGCTTTTATATATTCTGTCAGACTGTAAAAGCAATGATCAATTAAATATGCCTTTACTTCAGCCTTAAAACTACAGAGTTTACCTATTGATTTAATATGTTTAGGTAGATTATTGAAAATCTTTATCCCAGTATATAGTGTGCCTTTTTGGCACAATGATGTTCTCACCTGTTTCACATGAAGGTCAGATTTTTGCCTTGTATTGTGTGCATGTATATCTTCATTTTTAATAAGATATCTGGGTGTCTGTCGATATATTGTTTGATGAAAACTGATGTTTCATAGATAAAAATGCAAGGAAGAGGAAGAACTGACAGTTTTTTGAATATGGGTCTGCACGATTTCGTATTGTTTACCCCTTCAATAATTCTTAGTATTCTCTTTTGCATCCTGAAAAGTTTAATATTTGTTGTTGTATTGCCCCAGAAGATTATGCCATATTTAATTACGGAATGCACATAGGAGTAGTATACATTTAACGGGCTGGCTTTGCTGCAACAAGTTTTTAAGATCCGTATCATGTAACAGGTTTTGCTTGGTTTTCTTTGCAAATATTCGGTACGTACCTCCCATTTTGTGTTGTTCTGGAGCCAGAGTCCCAGAAATTTAGTGCTGTCAACACTTTCAAGAACTCTGTTCCCAAGTTCTATTTCTATGTTTGGGTGGTGTCTTCCTTTTACATTATAGAAATTCAGTGCTACCGTCTTTTCTTTGTTTATAATTAGCTTGTTGTAGCTGAACCATTGTTCTACACTGTTCATTGTTTGGATAGCGGAGTCTTTTAGTTTTTCTTCTGTTTTACCACTAATAAGGAAGCTTGTATCATCTGCAAATTGGAGGGTAGTTTGGCAATACTTGTTGTACATAAGATCATTGACATAGAGGAGAAACAGAATGGGTCCTAATACTGATCCTTGAGGGACACCATATTTCACATTTTCATATCCTGAATAGTAGTAGCTGATTTTGTTATGGTCAGTATATTGCACTTCAACCACCTGTTTGCGACCACATAGGTATGTCTTGAGACACTCATTGGATATACCTCTAATTCCTAACTGGTCAAGCTTCTGCAGTAGGGCACTATGGTCAATGACGTCAAAAGCTTTAGATAAATCAAGACATATGCCTGTCACAAACTCACTTGCATCCAGTTTAGTATAGATTTCATTAAGAAATTCAAATATTGCACTTTCAGTTAAATAGCCTTTCCTGAAGCCATTCTGTGAAGGAGAGAGAATTTTATTTTTATTTAGGAAATCAGACAATTTCTTATAAAAAACTTTTTCTAAAATTTTAGAAAATACAGGCAGTAGGGCTATTGGTCTATAATTTGAAACACATTCTGGATTTCCTTTTTTGAACAGTGGTTTCAGCTTTGCTGTTTTTAAGCATGAAGGGAAGGTTCCTGATGCCAGTGAGCTGTTGCACAAATGTGCCACAGGTTCAGCTAAGGCAAGACAGCATTTTTTAATAATTACATCTGGTATTCCATCAATTACACATGAGTACCCTGCTTTCAAGGTTTTTATAACTGATAAAATTTCTTCAGAATTTGTGGGTGAAAGGAACAAAGATGTAGACACATCTCTCACACTATTACATGTTGGAGGTGATATTTTGTTGTGTTTTCCAGTCTACTCACCAACTGTTCACTTACGTTTGCAAAATATTTGTTGAAGGTCCCTGCAATTTCTGTTGGGCAAGAAATCATTTGTCTTTCATAACATAAGTTCACATTTTTATATTGTTTAGTTTCACTTGTTGTTTGATTTTTTTATAACTTCCCATATAGCTTTAGATTTGTTTTTTGAGTTTTCAATGTATTTGTCATTTGCCATTGTTTTAGCTTTCCTTACAACATTTTTGAGGATCCTCTTGTAATTCTTCAGGTACAAATGAAATTCATGAGGCATGTTCTTTGTCTTTGCTATATCATGTAATCTTCTTTTCTCTGCACAAGATATTCTAATACCTATTGTAATCCATTTGTTCTTTTTGAAGTTAGGTTGACATTTTTGCTTTTTTAATGGAAATGCAGCTTCAAAGTATGACATGAAGATTTCCATGAATTTTTCAAACTTTTTGTTAGTATTTTCACAAGTATACACTTCATACCAAGTTTCTTCACTTAGTCTCTGTACAAAAAGGTTTATTTGTTTGTTGGTGAATTTCCTTGCTTCTTTTACAAGTTCCTCTTTCTCAGTTGTTTCACTTGGAGTGTGCAAAGCAATAAACTGTGCATAGTGATCACTGAAGCCGGTATTAGGATTTCCGGTACAGAAATTGTGATTTACATTTGTGTTTATTAATATCTGATCAATTGTTGAGCTAGTTGTTGGTGTAACTCTTGTAGGAGAGTCTATGGTGGATTTTATGTTATGTGTTTCCGGTAGGGTCATCAAGCTTTGATGGTCTTGAAGGACGGTGTTCAAAGATGGTGTAGTGTGTGTGTGTGTGTGTGTTGTGTGTGTGTGTGTGTGTGTGTGTGTGTGTGTGGTGGCAGTGGCAGCATGGGGCAGGGGGGTGGGGTGTGGGGGTGGAAAGGGGGAAAAACAGGGGCTGCCTGTGAAAGCAGTTTTGTTGAGTTAGGAATTTGGGTGGGAGGAAGGGGGAGAGGCATGGTTGCAATAGAGATAGAGAATTTCAGTTTATGTATTTGCCCCATAGTTATGTCCCTGTGGTGCATATCCACTCTGTATCTCCAAGAATACAATGTCTTGTTACCTTGCCCTTTCTTGGCAGTGATTGTCAATATAACAAGTACAAACTCGAAACTGTCAATGGTTCTCATTACATTTAACAGTGCTTTATTCTGTTATTGCCCTGTGACGTGTTGCTAACAGTAAGTTCTTAGACTATCGAAGAGTTAAACAGTACATGATATCATTTTATGAAACAAACCTCTTGATCAGCTGATGGGTGTTAGCATTTGCAGGCAGCTAGTGCACCAAATGCTAACTTTATTTTAGTGTTTTCAGCCAAGACTTTTCATTACACTGATGATGTCTTTTGCAGCATTTTGTTATGTAGTAGATTATAATAAAACAAAATATATATTGTTTGGCAAGCAAGTTCTTTTAAAAAACCAAAGTTTCACTAACTTATTTTCTTGAAATTAGGGTATTAAATTAGAGACTGAAGCAGAGAAATGACATTGTTATGAAGAATATGTGTATGATCTATGTAGGAATATTTTTGGTGTATAAATGTTCAGGATTTGTTGTTAATGTTCTTTATATATTGGTCCCATGCAAACACATGCAGAGACTTATTAAACATTGACTTAATTTTCTTTTTTCCATATGACAAACTACATAAATATTTTTTTACATAATCTTCAATACTGGTAACAGTTTTTCTACTGAAGTATGAAAGAAGGAATATTTTGATCCTTATCCTGAAAAGGAAACATCTGTATGGCAAAAGATTTTATAAATTCTTTAAACATTTTTTGCTCGAATTCTTGTACGCTATGGCCTCTGGTGTTAGAAGAAAGCCAAACCAAGACTTTGATAGCAGACTGTAAAGAATACTGTATATTTGTAATTGCTAGTAGCAAAATTTTGTTAATTTGTATTTATAATGTATGCATAGCAAGAAAATGTTGTTATTATTATCTGATTCATTTCAAGAATTTTCTCAGTAATCATTTCCAGTGTTTTGCTTCTTGTCATAATAATGTCTTAGTAACTTACTGCGTTTAGTAACAGTTATGGAATATTAGCTGGTAAGCTGAACTTGAACATCAGCTTGTGATGTCATGGTAGTGTTCGCACCCCAGTGATGTGTAGACTAGGGCCATCTCTGTTTTGAAGTTTCATCTGATAATGAAATGCTTGCTCCTAAAATAGTACATTATCTTCCATTCCTGTGTGAATAGTAAAACAGATGATGAACAGAAGCAAAAAAAGAGGAATTTACCAAAGATGCATGCAAGTCTGAAACTTGTAAAAAGTGTGTGTGGAAAAAATGCAGATATGATGTTAAAAAGTGTTTCTTGTGGTTTTACCTGCCTTAATGTTGAAACAATAACCATTACATTAAAGCTGAAAATTTCACTGAAATAACATTACTTATTCTAGTGCTACATATGCAATACTAATACAGTAGGTAGCTCACTTATTAAAAGCAGTGCCTGATTTCTGCTATAAACAATGAAGTCAGTGGCTCCACTATCCACAGCATGAAATGGGTTTGACTTGCCCATAGTCCACCTGCCACATTAGTTTGATGTTGGTTTCAAAGGTCAGGATGGTAGAGAGAGAGAAACGAACACAGGCAATAACTACCTATGGTCTAAGGATTGCTATTCTCTTTTGTGTGAGTACTAGTCCTTTGACAGTTTACATGATTGCATATTTTTCTGTGAGACTTTAATGCATATGCACAATCTTGAATTGCTTGACAGTACATTTACAAAATATCTTCATTGGTGTTATCTGTTGTTATACTGATCACCTCCAAAAGCCACATTATTGTGGTGCTTAATTCAAATCAAAAAGATAAGAAATGGATCGCCTATAGATACCCTAGCTTCTGTGCTAGGGTATCTATAGCATGTTATGTTCTTCTTTCTTTTAGCTTTCAGTACTCCACAAAAATGAGACGACAATAATTTAAGCTCACAGAGTGATGATTTTTATTTAAATTATCCGTGCACTGTGGCAACATAGCCATATCATACTGAACCATAAAAATACCATTTAGTTATTCCTTCTGTGTTCCTGATCATCTGAGAAGACACAATAATAATAATAATAATAATAATAATAATAATAATAATAATAGTTCCCGTGGAGGCCCGGGAAAAGAATAGGCCTCCGGTATGTTCTGCCAGTCGTAAAAGGCGATGAAAAGAACAAACCACTAATAGGGCTAACCCCCCTTTTAGTGTGATTAGTTGGTTCAGGACAGAACTAAAGAAGCCTCGGACAAGCGCTGTCATGGTCGGGGACGGCGCTTGAACCCTTTGCCCGCCCACAATGGTAACGACACCTCTAGCCAACTGGAAAATGATTCAAATCCAAATAGAGGTGTTTTCCAGGATATGCTTCCTGCAACCACCCTAGAAGGAAAACAACGACAGAGGATGAGATGGTCAGATGAAGTTAATCGACACCTCATGTTCTGTTATTACCAAGCAACAAACCTAGGAACCAACACAACTGGATACAGATCACAAGTATACACAACATTTATTACCAGATACCCAGAATTAAAATTTTTAACAGAACAACGACTAGCTGATCAGATCCGTGTAATAATAAAAAATAACAGGATACCCCAGTCAGAATTAGAAAACATCAAACAACAAGTACAACAAATACTGGAACAAAATAATGTGCAATCAGAAGAAAAGGAAAATACAGTAATGGACTCAAACATCCCAGAGCAAACAAACAAAGAACAACACGCATCAATTAAACAGTCAGAAGAAAACGAAATCTTAAGACAGCCACCAGAACAAGCACAAATAGAATACGAAGTGACACACATGTTAGATATAGAAGAAAAATTTCAGCTGACATATATAGAATACAAAGACACAAATACAGACATTAGACCATTCTTGCATAGACCGCCAAATAACCGACAAGTCGAAACAACAATAAAAACTATCAACACACTCATACACAACAAAATAAATGAAAACACAACTATGGAAGAGTTACAACTACTGGTTTATATAGGAGCACTCACTACACTAAATATACACACTAGGCAGAGATCAGAACCAACCAACACACAGAAGAAACCCACAAAACTAGCATGGCAACACAGGCTACAGATCAGAATAGAAAAACTGAGAAAAGACATCGGACAGCTAACACAATTTATAAGAAATGAAATGTCAGAAAAAAAACGAAAAAGATTAGGTAAAATCTCACAACAAGAAGTGATAGAGCAATTAGATGAAATGAAGCAGAAATCACAAGCATTGGCCAAACGACTTAGAATATACAAAAAATAGAAGGAAACAAAACCAAACATTCCACACAAACCAAAAGAAATTTTACCAGACAATAGTTAACACACACATTAAAATAGACAATCCACCAAACATAACAGACATGGAACACTTCTGGAGCAACATATGGTCAAACCCGGTACAACATAACAGGCATGCACGGTGGATACAAGCAGAAACAGATACGTACAAGATGATACCACAAATGCCTGAAGTGATAATTTTGCAACATGAAGTCACCCAAGCAATTAATTCTACTCACAATTGGAAAGCCCCTGGAAAAGATAAAATAGCACATTTCTGGCTAAAGAAATTCACCTCAACACATTCACATCTAACTAAATTATTTAACAGTTACATTGCAGACCCATACACATTCCCTGATACACTTACACATGGAATAACTTATCTGAAACCTAAAGATCAAGCAGACACAGCAAACCCAGCTAAATATCGCCCCATGACATGCCTACCAACAATATACAAAATATTAACTTCAGTAATTACACAGAAATTAATGACACATACAACACAGAACAAAATTATAAATGAAGAACAAAAAGGCTGTTGCAAAGGAGCACGAGGATGTAAAGAGCAACTGATAATAGATGCAGAGGTGACATATCAAGCTAAAACTAAACAGGGGTCTCTACACTATGCATACATTGATTACCAAAAAGCTTTTGATAGTGTACCCCACTCGTGGTTACTACAAATATTGGAAATATACAAAGTAGATCCTAAATTGATACAGTTCCTAAACATAGTAATGAAAAATTGGAAAACCACACTTAATATCCAAACAAATTCAAATAATATCACATCACAGCCAATACAGATTAAGCGTGGAATATATCAAGGAGACTCATTAAGTCCTTTCTGGTTCTGCCTTGCTCTGAACCCACTATCCAACATGCTAAATAATACAAATTATGGATACAATATTACTGGAACATACCCACACAAAATCACACATCTGCTATACATGGATGATCTAAAACTACTGGCAGCAACAAATCAACAACTCAACCAATTACTAAAGATAACAGGAGTATTCAGCAATGATATAAATATGGCTTTTGGAACAGACAAATGTAAGAAAAATAGCATAGTCAAGGGAAAACACACTAAACAAGAAGACTGCATATTGGATAACCACAGCGACTGCATAGGAGCGTTGGAAAAAACAGATGCCTATAAATATCTAGGATACAGACAAAAAATAGGAATAGATAATACAAATATTAAAGAAGACCTAAAAGAAAAATATAGACAAAGACTAACAAAAATACTGAAAACAGAATTGACAGCAAGAAACAAGACAAAAGCTATAAATACTTGTGCTATACCAATATTGACCTACTCATTTGGAGTAGTGAAATGAAGTAACACAGACCAAGAAGCACTCAATACACTTACACGATCACAATGCCACAAATATAGAATACATCACATACATTCAGCAACTGAAAGATTCACATTAAGCAGAAAGGAAGGAGGAAGGGGATTTATTGACATAAAAAACCTACATTATGGACAGGTAGACAATTTAAGAAAATTCTTTATAGAATGAGCAGAAACTAGCAAAATACACAAAGCAATCACTCATATAAATACATCGGCTACACCACTGCAATTTCATAACCACTTCTACAACCCTTTAGATCACATAACATCAACAGATACAAAGAAAGTAAATTGGAAAAAGAAAACACTACATGGCAAGCACTCGTATCATCTAACACAGCCACACATAGATCAAGACGCATCCAACACATGGCCAAGAAAAGGCAATATATACAGTGAGACGGAAGGATTCATGATTGCAATACAGGATCAAACAATAAACACCAGATATTACAGCAAGCATATTATTAAAGATCCCAATACCACAACAGATAAATGCAGACTTTGCAAACAACAAATAGAAACAGTAGATCACATCACAAGTGGATGTACAATACTAGCAAGTACAAAATACCCCAGAAGACATGACAATGTAGCAAAAATAATACATCAACAGCTTGCCTTACAACATAAACTTATAAAACAACATGTTCCCACGTACAAGTGTGCACCACAAAATGTACTGGAGAACGATGAATACAAATTATACTGGAACAGAACCATTATAACAGATAAAACAACACCACATAACAAACCTGACATCATACTCACCAATAAAAAGAAGAAATTAACACAACTAATCGAAATATCCATACCCAATACAACAAATATACAAAAGAAAACAGGAGAAAAAATTGAAAAATACATCCAACTGGCTGAGGAAGTCAAGGACATGTGGCATCAGGATAAAGTTGACATTATACCAATTATACTATCAACTACAGGAGTCATACCACACAATATCCACCAGTACATCAATGCAATACAGCTACATCCAAACTTATATATACAACTACAGAAATTTGTAATTATTGACACTTGTTCAATTACCCGAAAGTTCCTAAATGCAATATAACACATACCATACAGTTAAAAGGAAGTGACGCTTGATCAAGGTCCACATCACTTTCCATTTTTAACCAGACTTAACGTCTGAGAAAGTAAAGAAATAATAATAATAGTAAATATGGTATTTGCTAAATTGCTACCACAACTTTCTCTCTATCAAACAAATAATACTTATTGCAGTTTAACTATTAGCACAATAATTAATCCAGCTTCTCTTCCAAAAAATACAACTGTCATTTTCAAACTTTTAACATGTGGCTCACTCACTGTACTCAGTCTGCAACAGAAATGGATTGTTTTCATTACATCTCATATATTTCCAAAAGCTATGTGGAAAAGGAATAGGGTTGAACTTCCTTTCGGGTCTTACAGATGTAGGTACTCTGTTGTATCAGTAAATTACCTGAGATGAAGAGGTGCTTCCTTAATAAGTACATAGCCAATTTCTGCCATAACCTCTGCCAATATGTGATTGTTGTCTGTCTCTAATATATTAGTTAATCCATAATGTTTCTTCAGTTTGTGTTAACCTTATTCAAGTCACATATCGTACAGGATACAACCCGAAAGACTGCATGTAGGTCAGTGTGGAGGGTCTCCAACTGTGGCAGACCATAAAGTGTAAAGGGAGGGAACTTTCCTTGCATTAATTATGTTGTGCATTGTTTTTGACTGGCCAATTATTAACTGATTATCTGCAGCTGAGCCAGCAAGTCATAAGCTGAAACTTTTGAGTCAGTGTCTGAAGTGTGTCCAGATACAAGAACTGGCTGCACACTGCCCACTAAAGACAAGAGATTGCAGATTAAGTGGCAGTCATTAACTTGTTACGAATGCTCATTGCAAAGTATACTTTGCCAAAAATTAGAATATTGTCATCTAAGGAAATTGTATGGATTGACTCTGGTCTGTCCTGCTTGTATTTATAGTATGCATCCTGCCTTTTGTAGAAACATTTCTGTAATACTACTTTCTCATGTTCTTATTGTTGAATATTGCTATAGAGTCTATGTTACTCTCTCTCACACCACACAGAATCTACAGCTATGTTTCTATCTCTGCAGGTGACTGAGGTGCACGGTCCTATCCAACAGCAGAACAATTTCAACTATACCTTTGAAGTGAAAATCTCTACTGACAGCATATCTCTGTTTGTGTGGTTAGAAGTCCCAAATGTCTTTGGGCATTTCTCAGAAAATGGCTTTCTTATGGTTGTTCCAGAAAAAACTGTACAATTTTATACTAACAGGAATATTAATTCAGACTATTTGAAGAAGACTATTACAGTGACTTCTATGATGAATCATGCTAGCTGAATACAAGATTGTATTGTAAATCTGTTTTGTAATTATATATTTTGATGTGAATATGTATTTTGTTATCTATTAAACAATACATTTTTCCCATTCCTGCAATGTGTCATCAGTTGGGACAAAAGATTGCTGTTGCCTGTTTTTATTTGCATAATCTGGTAGCAACAGTGCGACACTAGAATGTACACTATATGATCAAAACTATCTGGACACCTACTAGTGGACATTATTGTGGGCTGTGTTGATCCTTCACCTTTATGATGGCTTGAACTCTACCGGGAACACTTTCGCTTAGGTGTCTGAATTTCTTTGGAGGATTGGCAACCCATTCTTCCTCAAGAACTGAAACCAGAGAAGGTAGCGATGTTGGACGCTGGTATCTGGAGCAAAGTCAACGTTCTAACTCAGCCCAGTGGCATTCTGCTGCATTCGAGTTGGGACTATGGACAGACCAGTCCATTTCAGGAATGTAATTGGCCACAAATGATTGCCTTACAGATGCTGCATTAGGGGAGGGTGCATTGTCAAGCTGATACAAATAATAATCATTTCTAATCTGTTCCTATACTAAACACAGTACACAATTCTGTAGAACACTTTCATATCCTCTTGCATTTGCTGTTTTCTTAAGCACTATAAGGGGACCACAACTAACCTAAAAAAAATATTCCCTCCTACCCCAGTTTCATCTCCTCTGCATTTCACTTATGGCATTACACATGATCGCAGGTAATGTTATACAGGCATTTGCCAGGCACAAACCCTTACACTGGATTGCTACAGGTTACAGTGTGATTCATCGCTGCAAATCGCTCATTTCTAGTCATCTGCTGTCCAGTGACATTGCTCTCTGCAGTCCCTCAAGTGAAGCTTAGCATTGACTCCTGAAATGTGTGAGCTCCTCAGCCAATGTACCTCTCTGTCTTCATCTCCCTATGCACAGACATTGTGTTAGGTCGACTGCAATTACTTTGGAATTCATGAGTGATTCCTTCCACTGATTTCACACTATTTTGTATAGCCACCCTCTGCATTGCTTAACAGTCTCTGTCCATCAGTATATGAGGTGTGCCTGGCCTTGGTTTAGCTTTGGATGTTCCGTCACCTTTCCATTCGACAATCACGTCACCAGCAGCTGTCTTGGGCAGCTTCAGGAGGGTTGAAATATCCATGGTGGATTTATTACCCAGATAACATTCAATGACTAATCACTGTTTGAAGTCACTGAATTTTCCTGACCAACCATTATACCGTTACTGCTTCTCTACCGATAACACAAATACACAATACTCCCCACCTTATTTTCTACCAGCAGGCACTGGTGTAGTTCTAGTTGAGTCAGTGTAAGTTGCTCCTTGCCAGTTGCAGAAGGCTGGGCATGGTAGTTTCATGGGCGTACCTCAACCAGTACCATAACATGATTTTATAAATGTCTCTGTGGCAATGCCTCATCATTGTCACAGCTGAGTAGATGGCTACTGTTCTTGCCTGCAGCCATTAGTGCTTTGCAGTTGGAAGCTGGCAACAGTGTTACGAGCTGTCAGGATTCTTCTTATGCCACCTTGACTATAAATAATTTGTCATCTGGTGTGGGATTTTAAGTTGTCATCTCCTCCACACCCACCAATCCTCCAAAAACTTTTTTTTTTAGGTGTAGCAATTTCTTGATGCAAGTGGTTAAGTGAGTAAAGCATAATGATACCTATTTCTTAACAGTTTTTTGAATGGAAACAAGCATTTTGTAGGTAAATAACACAGTTTCATCAACTGTTACTCAAAGAGCACAAATAACCAAAAATCTTGTTAGTGATAGGTGATGGTCAAATTTACTTCCATTTTTGAATGTGACACACACGTAAACACTGGGCTTTGGTACTGGTACTGGTCAGATGGTTACCATAACCAGATTTTCTACTTTCACAACCAAATTGTCAGCTTCCAACTTAACCTAGACCTCAGGCTGTGTTACAGAGCAGTCTGTCATCACAACCAAGATATCAGGAGGGGACCAATATGTAACTTGGCCGTAGGTTACCTTAACGTACAGCCTAACATTTTGTGCTGCAGATTTTTAAATTACAGTACAGCAAAATTGGTACCTTTAGATAAACTGTTTTCCTCTGACAAAATTGCCAAAGTAGAGAGTCATGCTTGACTCGCAGCAGACCTAATATAATTTGTAATTAGTTTGAGTTTTGAAAAACCCCTCTTACATGACACTACTGAAACACAGAAAGGTAAGAAAAATCTTAACGCCCAAAGGAGGTTGGGAACAGATTTGGAAAATTCATACTGAACTATGAATTGTAAGAATCTTAAAGATGTCCAAAAAAGATACTCTTATTTTGGAATTTGGCAGCTTTCAGAAGTATTATTAGGCATGGAAGTTTTGTAGAGACAACATGTTCATGAATCTCATCATAATTGTTAACTAAACCTTTTACAGTTGTGGGAAGACTCGTTTCTGAGGCTTTAACCAGAATTCTGGCCACGAAAACAGCAAATTATTTTCCATGGTTTGGAACATGCATCGATTTTTTGGAGATACATGTTGATTAGTCGATATACTCTGACCCTGAGCACCTCAAATCCATCTTGTCTACAGCCTTGCAATCAGGCATCATTTTCTTCTTTCTGACAGTTCAGTTTTATCCACAGAAATTCCCATCTCATCACATGTGACCTTTGAAAATAATTTATCTCGTCTTTCAAAAAGAGCTTTAGATCTATCATCTTAGTAATGTACATCCTGAAGCTGAAGCCAACAACCTGTAAATATGTTTGAGCATGGTTAACTTCTTCTAAGACAGTACTCCATAAATAAACAAAACGAAAAATCACAGAAAGTAGGCAACAGAGTCTGAGAAGCTGTTCCGGTTTCTATAATTTATGAAGAATCAGTTCCTAAGTGGCACTGATAATCTTTTTAAAGCACTGAAACATAGACTTAACATCTTTGCATTGAGCAGTCAATAGTGTACGGCACATGAATGTCTCGTCTCATACTAAGACCATTGACATCACGGTCTCAGATACTATGTAAGAATAATTTTTATTTCCGTGATATTTTACTGTTAAATGCACATATGGGGAAATTCAGCCACCAGCATAAAGATCTTTAGAATGCAGAAAAGAGCAATCAGGGCTATCTGCAACCTAAGAAAACTGGAAACATGTAGACCACATTTCATCCAGATGAAAATAATGAGCCTACCGAGCCTTTACGTATATGAGTGTATCCTGTTCACAAATGAGTATCTTTTAAATCAAACTGGACATCTTCAAAAAAATAAGCATATACACAGTCACAACACAAGAAACACAAATAATATCCACATGTCACAGTGTAGAACAGCACTGTACCAAAAAAGTGCATCACAGATAGCAGTTCACCTATATAACAGCCTACCGAGTGATTTAAAATCGCTGCAACACAAAAAAATTTTTAAACATAATCTTAAGTCATTTCTAATGGAAAAATGTTTTTACTCTGTAAAAGAATTTTTAAATTACAAAATATAGCCTTGTAAACAATGATTATGTAATAATGGTTAAATTCAAATTGCTATATTTGTCACTTGTAATTTATGATTGTTATCTGTAATTAATTTTGTCATGCTCTCTCTCTCTCTCTCTCTCTCTCTCTCTCTCTCTCTGTGTGTGTGTGTGTGTGTGTTTCTGCTCCTTTCGCAATTTTGACTTGTCCTATATTCAATGTACTGTTTAAGTATGTAATGAATCAAATGGACCAATAAATAAATGAATGAATGAACGAATGCATGTACGTAAAAGGGTCAGACCAATCCCGTAAGCTCAGTAGTGACCGCCCACTCCCAAAGTGTAAGGCATGAAACGACGAAATGCAAATTAGGTTTAACAACTCGTGCCACAGAACCTAGCAAACACTGATACTCCCATGGAGCTGGTGCCGGGGCTGCTCGCGTACGTCCGATCAGCGGGAAAGCTTCGTTTCACCCGAACGAGCTAAGGAAGTGACGTCACAATGACGTAGCCCAGCGTTCGCGAAGTATGCCGATACGTCGATCGCCGAGTAGAACTCTACAGCACTTAGCCTGTAAACACACGACTCTCCCGCCACTTTTACGTCAACTCGATTTTCTCCCGCCACGCCGATCGATATACTTTGCGAACGCTAGGCTACGTCATCTCGACGTCACTTCCTTAGTTCGTTCGGGTGAAACGAAGCAGTTTGCGACATTACCGCAGCAGCAGAACTCTACAGCACTTAGCCTGTAAACACACGACTCTCCCGCCACTTTTACGTCAACTCGATTTTCTCCCGCCACGCCGATCGATATATCGATATACTTTCCGAACGCTAGGCTACGTCATCTTGACGTCACTTCCTTAGTTCGTTCGGGTGAAACGAAGCCCTCCCCCGATCAGCTCACTTCCTACAGCTAGCACGGGGCAAAGGATATTATACTCTCCTCCTTGACAGGCCCAAAGATCCTCTTCATAATTTTTCTTTCGAAGACCAACAAAGAACTGTAGACAGTTTCAATATGCTTTTATGGGTAAGCAGAGATAATTTATTTCTGAACACTTCTTTGGTGTAACATTCTCTTTCTCTCCCATTTTACGAGTTTTAGTCGACATATGCCAATTACCAACCACTCCTGCCGAACATAGCATTGCTTTTTTCTCAGCAGATCTTCCCGACACCGTGGCGTTTTAAATTTCTTTTTACATACACAAAACTCTCGCTAATACGGCCCTCAGTAGTCCAGCCTCAAAGTAATCCGGCACACATCCAGCCTCTAGTCGTTCAACCTGAAATGAAGCTTACAATAACGAAATTTCGTCTGCAACAATGTTGTTAGTTAATTACAATGTTCAACATTCGTGTACACTTTGAAATTGTGGCTTTCTTTACGGATCATTATCATGGCTTCTAAAGGGAAACACCTAACGCTAGACCTCAAGCAGAAGCTCGAAATTAGATGTAAACTGAACTGAGGTTCTTCGCAGTAAACCGTTGTTGCTGGCAACAGTGTTGGACGAACAACTACTATTTACGACCAAACTTCAGCAGAAAAGAGGTAATCATAAGCTCACAGGAAAGTTACGATGAAACTGATGAAGGAGAGGACATAGGAGGAGAGAACATGAGGATGGTGCTGAAGTTTGGAGACGTCTTCCTGGAGTACATTATGCAACAATGAGAAACATGGCAGGACCTATGAAATGCTTATAAGGCCGTTGTGTGCTAAAGCTTACGTCGCCTATCATCATGGTGACGACTACAACTTTGGGACATGTTTCAAAGTGAATGTGAGTGATACTAATATGCATGTACATACTCAAGAAATGTTTTCTGTAAAAATGAATGTATCTTTTGGTTTGATGAAGTACAATCCCGATGTGTTTATACCAAAATTTTAGATACTCTCAACAATCCGGCACTTCCGCTAATCCGGCACCAATATGTGCGAGGAATGGTCGGTTTAGCAAGAGTCTAGTTTAGCTCAAGTGTGACGGAGTTGATGAAAGCAATTGATTTCAGGCCATATTGCTGGAGAGATTGTCGTCGATATATTGTCCATAATGGACTAATCGTCGATGGGACTAGGTGACGTGTCAGACTAGACGCAACACAAGGGTTTAAAATTTCATACCTGCTGCTACGCATTATTTATGACCAAAATGATACACAGCTTCAAGCAAACCAAAAAAAAAAAAAAAAGTAAATTTGGGCGTACTGTACTGCTGGAACTGAGGATATGAACTGCACTGGCAAAAAAGCGATAAAGCAAATCAGTCTTATTGTATACATATCGGAAGAATGGGCGTACTATAGCTATTCTACACTATAGGATCAAAATTGAAACATTACAAGCTTACTCCAGCCCACTCCAATTGAGCGAATCGATCGATTCTTTTGCATTGGGTATGGTCTATGGTGGACCTTTGGTGCCTTATATGAGTCGGTTCCTGAGAAAACCTCAGAAAACCAAACTTTTGTCGTATGAAAAGTACCAATTGAGGGGATGACCTCTTATGTAATTTATATTCATGGCATATCGTCGAAATTTTTGCTATCTGTTCTTAAGATATTCTCCGGGAAATTTGAAACGTTTTCTTCGAGAAAATCTGTAGTTAGTGGAATAATGCGGTAGATAATGAAGTTTAGCACAATAACCATACGGCAAAATACAAAACACTCTCCTCTTTGCAGGTTATCATTTGCCAAAATCTCATTTCGATATCTCAATCCGTTTATGAAATATGAGGAATGTTTGAATACTTCATCCAGGCTTTATCGCTGGGGCGGCGCGATCGCAAATGAGTGTGCTACCTCAGATAAGTTTTCTCGAGGTTGGTGACAGATACAGATTTCCACCCAAGTCCAAAGAAAAATTCAGTATGTTAGCTAAATTTCATTCTCAGCAATATATTATGTAATATGCACCACACGCAAAATCATAGCGACGCCTATATTTCATTGGAAACTTTTTGAATTTCGCGCAGTGTCTTACTTCCATATAAATATCACAATAACTGTGACCATTAACGAAGTGATGGTCACATCATAATGAACCTGACATATAAAGGTACAAGTAAGACAAAAAAGAAGTTTTTGTACCAAATAGTGTCTGTAAAATCATGAGAGAAAGACTACAGGGCCGGCGCCTCGATCCTGTCATCGCCGACAGGTCAAAAGATGGCCGACTGTGCCGGACTCCCCTTCCGATCACACGAATGAATTCCCCCAGAGCTTTGGTCGAAAATTGGTGAATGCGCATCGGCCACGGAATCCTGCGTGGACTCCAGTGCATTTCTTTAAAATGCTTCATCTTGCCGTGTAAAACCATTGTTTAAGGGAACTACACTCACCTCACTCACTGCGCAGATAGCAGCAGTGTTCGTAGGTGCGCTACGATGTTCCTGTGTGCAATCGCGTGCGTCAGTAATAATGGAAAAAGGGGAAACGCCCACAAACAGAGCGCTCATGGACTAACCATTTCCTTTGATGTACCGAGACTGTGATTAACTTGCTCGTTGTTGCACCGAGCGGTGCGGTTTGAAGTCCACACCTGCAGCGCTTAGCTGAACCGAACTCATTTTCTTGGTTTTGTGTCACTTAACAACATTGTCAAGGTCGTACAGTCTGTGTTTTAAAAGTAGCGTCTCTGTAGTGCCGTGAATATCTAATGTGTCCTGTAATACAGTAGTACTGTATAAACTCTTTTTCGCATTATACAATGAATTATCAATTAAGTCTTAAAATTTGCATCCCATTTCCGCGTTAAGCACGCTCCGCCTTAAACAAAATATTAGCATATAAAAGTGTATTGCATGCGTCGAGACTGAAATACTTGTACGGTTTGGGCAGATTTCTGCGTTATAAACATTCAGTTATAATCAAGTTTTACTGCACCTGGGAATAACACTTTGTAGGGATATGAAATGGAATGATCACATAGTCTCAGCCATGGGTTAAACAGATGGCAGACGTCGGCTTATTGCTAGGATACTGGGAGGGGGGGGGGGGGGCTATCCCGAGAAAGAATACTAACAAAGTTTCTGGAAGCAGCTTTAAATGATGACTCCAGGAATATTTTGCAACCCCTACGTTCCGCTCACTTGGGAGTCGTGGGGACAAGATTAGAATAATTACATCACACACAGAGGCATTCAGTCATTCTTCCAGTGCATCGTGGGTGAGTGGAACGGAAAGTAACCCTAATAACTGGCACTATGGAGCATATCTTCCGCCGCGCACTTCACGTTGGTTTGTAGATGTGATCTTAAATTCAGAATAAATCCTGTTAAAATCAATTAATAGCAACATAGAATAAAATAACTGAAATAAAATAATATGTGAAGAGGTATTGCAAGGCAAAACCTAATTTCATTTGGATGATGTCCACGGGATGGAAATGTGTGTGGTTGAAGAATATTTGTAGGCTTTTTATTGGAAGATGCTGTTGCTGTTTTCTGAGTATGTTACTGCCAAGCGTACGACACCTTGCTTCGAGTTTACCACATATTTTTTAATTTTTGTGTTATGGCTCGCTCCCCAGTTTAATTCCTATCATCAAACTTTAGTTTGGAGAAAAGAACGCTCAACTTGTACAACAATATCATGGCAAAACGACCTCAGCTCTGCTGTCTTGCACCACTGACAGTTTCGATTTTCTTATCAACATCAGCTGTGGTGAAAAAAGAAATGTCATAAGGAGATTTCACTTAAAAATTCAAGTGCCTCATTTTTCTTAAGATATCGGTCACAGCCGGTAGTTACGCCAAACGGCCAGCAAATGACACCTTCTGAATGTGATATCGGATGAGAGCGAGTGCTGTCGTTTATATTGATTTCTAACATAGTTAATATAATAGGAAGCTTGCGTCGTGCCATAAAAATCATCAATAACTAACAAATGACACGAAATTTGTATTCTCTAGTTTCCTAAGGACCCTGTGAGGTATGAGACACAAATAGAAAGAATGTTCACCACAGTCGTTTTTGATGCAACAGACATTACATTTACGCAAAGTGATTATATTTACGAAAATATTCGCGTATTTCAAAATCAAGTGAAGTGTAAGATAGAGCCAACCATTAGACTCCACAAAAAATTTTTTACCTGTCAAGGATATGCTGAAAAAGTTATACATTTAAAGCCCGTGGGAGGCATAAAACGTCTTCCGAAATTATACTGAATGCTTTCCCAGGAAATTGTTTTGAACAGTTAGTACATGAGCCCACTCGAAGCTTAAATGGCTGCGAAAGCATACTTGTCCTCTTAGCAACAAATAATCCCGGACAAATAGGGAGTATCATGACGTTTACAGGGGTTAGCGACCACAAAGCAGTTGCTGCCAGGCTGAATACCGTAACACCCTCAACCATCAAAAAGAAACGCAAAGTACATCTATTTAAAAAAAAAGCTGATAAAAATTCAGCGATGAGTTCACTGGCTCATGGTGCTGCAGCTATTGCCAGAACAGTCAAGAACGCACAGAACTCCCAGGAATAGATACAAGAGGCAAGGAGACATAACCGCGTGATGGAAGTAGCAGCCATCGGAAAAGGACTATACCTGAAACCACACTAGAAAGGCCTAAGTCTCTTCATAAATGAAAAACAGCCCATTAGCTATCCCACCTGGCAGACTGCTTAGAAATGCGGAACTGCTCAAGTCTGTTAGAAAAAATTCAGCATTCCAATGTTCCGCCGCGTGTTTATGCGGGAAACATTACCGAAGACTATGTGGAAATCCAGAGAGTATAGAATTGTGAATTTAGATGTTTCTAGGAGACGAGGAACCCATTGGGTGCCGTATGTTAAGAAACATATAAATAATGTCTACTATTTCGACTCATTTGGAGACCTGAAGCCACCAGGAGTTACGACGCTACATCACCGACAGAAGACGTGTGTTCCACAATTTTCATCGCTACAAGACTTAATGCTCACCTGTGTGGGTATCTGCGCATCACGTGCCTCCTAACATTTATGAAGAAGCATTTTTAAGGAGGCGCATTAAGCATTAACTTATCAGTTGAGGTTTGGATGCAATTTTGTATACTCTTACTTTAACAGAACAACCGTCAGTATTACGCGCGTGTTACTTCCCATTGATTGATGGAAATTGTTGTATTACGCTGATTGGACTGGAGATATACAACAGCATTCCGAATATCACAGAGGCTAACAATAAACTTTATCTTGAAATTAATGGTAGAAAAGAAATTGTGGAAATGAACATGGTGCATACGATATTGACGATTTAACCGATGTTTTAAAACGGTCTGTAAAACGGATTGTGTTACATGTAACCATCAGTACACTCAAATCTGAAATAAAGACAGCGAATGCAACGATTATATTTAACCAGAAAGGTTCAATAGGGCGATTACTAGGGTTTCACAAAAGGACAAGTTTTGATGAAGGGCCATAATAAATTTTACAGATCTGACCACTCAGTGGATACACTTCCTGTCAGTATAATTCACGACGAGTGCAAAATTGCAAGAAACTCTTATCTCAACAACAGATTGATTCATACAATTTACAGATTCTTTCCATCAATTGGAACTCGGTATAAGATTACTGAAACCTGTATCAACGCTATGTATCTCCCAGTAACAGTCCAGACATTTGACTATCTGCAGCTGCATATAGCGGATGAGAATAACCAGCTTGTCGAGTTTCATGGCGAGGAAATTATTGTGCGACTACATCTAAAGCAGGACCAGCATGACCTCGAACATACGGCGACTATCAACCCGTCAGGACTAAAAGCAGTGGTGACCTTCAACCCGTCATGGCTCACAGTAACCTCCAGCTGCCCAGCGTCCATGTATCTTGAACGAAGACAGGATGGGCGTAAGGTATAAAACTACCGCACACAACTCACAGTGCAGCACTCCACAACAGGACGGCAAGGTGCTAAAAAGTGTGAACTTCGAGTTTCTTAAATCAGTAGGTCCGAAACCTTGCAATGACGTCGTTCGATGTAACTAACTCGGTAGAACATGATGATCCTATTATATGTCAGGAATACGACTCACATAAACCTTATGCTTCAACCACATTTAACAAAAATGGTGAAATTAGAACTGTCATCCAACACCAAGACGCTTTTACCCCTACTATGCAAGAATTTCCTATGTATCTTGATGGACATTTACAAAGAGGGATGGTACTGCTACACTGGCATCAAAACTTACCCATAATGCTTTAGCGTTCCTGTTTAATGAGATACAACATGATTTTAAGCTGTCGAGATTAACCACACACGCAATGCAGGCGTAACATCAACTCTTAAAACATATGTCTCTGCTTCTCCTACAGATCTGAATTATGTAAAAAAATGCTGGACTGTTCATAGACGAGCAAGTGGGTAGGACAGTGGAAGAGTACAGGAGATTCACTGCATTTGTACGTCCAAAACTACTTATGGGATACTTTGAACTCATGTGGGGAATTGTTATTAGTGCTAAACAGAAACTTATTCTGGTACAGAGTGTAACAGATAATAGCT
Source organism: Schistocerca serialis cubense (assembly GCF_023864345.2). Lineage (NCBI taxonomy): Eukaryota > Metazoa > Arthropoda > Insecta > Orthoptera > Acrididae > Schistocerca > Schistocerca serialis. The sequence goes on along the minus strand of NC_064638.1, from coordinate 831,259,812 downwards.
CGTACATTCAAGGAGCTTAAGAGGAGAACGAGATCACCATCAACAAAATAGTATGGAAAATGCCACACATCACTGTATCAGATGAGCAGCATTTGAAGCTGTCGAAGTTCTGAATGCTGGTGTATTTTCACCATTAACTTTCCAGTCATGGGAGTTTTTCGAATACCCAGTGCTACTGACTAAAAGCAGACATATGCGGGCTAGTATAGCCTCTGCTAATCGGAGATTCAAAATACTTGCGTTTCAGATCAATAAAAGGCATAATATAACAAAAGATAATGTGGTGCTACAGAAGAATGCTGAAGATTAGATGGGTAGGTCACATAACTAATGAGGAGGTATTGAACAGGGTTGGGGAGAAGAGGAGTTTGTGGCACAACTTGACTAGAAGAAGGGATCGGTTGGTAGGACATGTTCTGAGGCATCAAGGGATCACCAATTTAGTATTGGAGGGCAGCGTGGAGGGTAGAAACCGTAGAGGGAGACCAAGAGATGAATACACTAAGCAGATTCAGAAGGATGTAGGCTGCAGTAGGTACTGGGAGATGAAGAAGCTTGCACAGGATAGAGTAGCATGGAGAGCTGCATCAAACCAGTCTCAGGACTGAAGACCACAACAACAACAACAACAAAAGATTCCAACAAATTTGACAATTGCATGTTAACTAATTTCAGAGTCTAACTAAACTCCGAATTCTACCTGTATGATAATTTACACCTGCAACTGGATGAAAATGTATACAGTCTAACATTTGACATGGATGCTAGGTTTCATGCTTCTACAAAGCCTGTGGAAATTCAAGAATCTGGCGGCAACCATCTTAATAGACTTCTCAAGACAGAACGAGATAGTTAAATCCAGACCTATAAATGTACGAATTGTATTTGAATCTTCAGTAAATTTCCCAGAACACACGGTAGCATATGCTCTAGTTCTAGATGACCCTGCGGTTAACTATTGCCCACTCACTAGTGTTATGCAGTGAGCTATATAAATGAACAAGTGCTGTCACATACCTAGAGCATTTCATAATGGTATCTCAAGGTGTGAACATTATCGCAGAAGCTCGGGGGTTCTATGATGATGAGTGTAGACAGTTCAAATTTGAAGATGTTGCATTCGTAGCATGCACTGAAGATGCTGGTATAATAGGGATAGTCTCACCAAGCACTGCACTGTCAAGGTCTTTTGAGGATGTGAAGTGTGCTAAAACACAGAGGAGTGCAAAGTGGTTTAGTCATTTCTACCATGGAATTCACTGGATGATCTTGGTATACCCTACAAAGATATGGTGACATCGCTTCAATTAGTCGACCACACGGATACCATCATTATGCCAGAGGTGAGGAGAAGATCATGTGGATGTGTCGAATCTTCAAGTTTGTTGCTATTCAAGACCTGGAATTCTATGGGCGTCCTGCTCTCCATCAATTCAAGAAGAAGAAGAAGATGAGTGAAGCTATTCAAGACCTGGAATTCTATGGGCGTCCTGCTCTCCATCAATTCAAGAAGAAGAAGAAGATGAGTGAAAGTAGGGTTTAGTCTGATTATGAGAATGTAAAATTACTTTTAAGTTGGACGAAAAATAAATGAATCCTTTACCTCACAATCTGTGAAGTTTTCTATCGAACTTTGTTTGTATGTAGGTTTACCTAGATACCACTTCTGTGGTTCTCCTCAAGCACAGGAGATATAATTTAAGACATGTTTGCTATGTGTCTCTGGAAAGCAGACATGGTCACGTGCTACTTCCTCACATAACGAAACATGTGGCACACGATAGGTGTAATCCCATGCAACTATTATATATATTTTGTTATTCTCCATCTTAAACTTCACCTATTTAATAGCTCTCGTATTTAAAACTAATATCATTTGTTTTTGACATACTTTACAGGAAAAGACTTACGTAACGAATTTTTCGTTTAGTCCATTCTCACAGATACAGTTTTATTCTCCTAGTATAACTTGATTCTTGAGATACTATTTGGTTCTAATGCTTCAATGCAGAGATACTAATAACCATGACTCAATACTTTAAAGCTACACGCTATTACTATTGCTAATAACTACAGCTTGAAATAAAAAATCCTTCCACCCAACGGTAGCACTCAATGAGAATATTTACAGTTTGCAGTAGCACTGGTTGAAAATATTTTTTTATAATTTTCCAGGGCACAGCAGCACTGGTTGAGAATATTTTTATCAATTTTCCAGGGCATAGTAGTGCAAACTGAGAATATTTTCTAGATGGACTGGGATCTATCTGCACTAAAAACTAATCAGACTGGATGGTTGGCAGCACATAAAATTTAAACACTAGACTATTTACAGGAACTGTTTACTCTGTACACACACAAAGTGGACGAATATTTACAGATGGACATAGTGCACAACATTGACAAAAACCATATATGATGTGGATATATTTATTTACACACAAACATGCACATTTGCACTAAAATATTTACACTTTGATAAATGAGACATACTGCTCCATATTCATACACACATGCTCTCACTCTTTCTCTTATTCGTCAGGCGAATAGTATGAGCATGGATGACTTTCAATCCCGTTGTCACAAATGACTCGTTTATCATCACGAGCCAACAAAACAACTATAGACTGCAGCACGGAGTACATGCTCTTGAGACTGAATGCTAGTTTTCTGCATCACGTGCAACGGTTGCAGTGGAGCGCCGTGAACACCTCTGTACAGCCACGGCAGACAGTCTACAGTCTTGAGGCCCTTGATACTGCAGAACGCACAAACCTCTGCCCACCTTTGGTGACGCCTCCCAATATATGACATGCATAAATCTTAGATCTTAGACCCACAAACTCCACAGTCGGTGACCCATTCACCTCGTCTTTCGTTAGGCCAAAAAACTTCTTGTCCTGTGGAACAATGCCATAAGAACTATTTATTGGCTGTATAAAGACATGTCACATTCTTCACCATGACACCTCAATAGTTAATATGGATTGTAGTTCTTCACACAATTGATGAAGCTATCGGTATCCATGTAAAGGAACTTAGGATCAGTGAAATGAGGATTAGCAAACTCATAATAGAATCGGTACCTGTAGAATTTGGACAGGTCTAGCATGCACATCCTAACATAGACAGATTTTGTGAATCCTATTGCAGTCTTCGACATCTCCACAGCAACTAAGTTCTTGTTGAAGATAGTGATCCATATGAAATTTGGTCTGGCGATGCACTTCCTTATGTCATAAGGCCTGTCCCAATCTGGCCTGATGAAAATTTCGCCATGGTTTCTCAAATTTTCCATGTCTTGCCGAAAACTACATGACTCATCAGTTTATAAAAGCCGTTTTCGAATTCATTTTTCGCAGATGACGTCTTTCCAGTACTTAAATCGATATACTCCTTGAACCACAGTGACTGCTTGAAGGAGACAGCACACCTAACTTCAGTTAGCGCCATTCATTGCTGCCGCAACTTTCTCTCTACGAAACAAATAATACTTATTGCATTTTAGGTGTTAGTACACCAATTAATCTAGCGTCTCTTCCAAAAACTGTAATTCTCATTATCAGAATTTTAACAAATGGCTCACTTACTATAACCGGTCCGCAACAGAAGTGGATTGCTTTCATTACATCTCATACGTTTCTAAAAGCTGACTGTGTGAGAAATGAACAGACTTAACTCCCTATAGGGCTTTACGGATATAGGTATTCCGTGATATCCCTAAATTACTTGAGATAAAGAGGTGTTTATTTAAAATGTACACAGCTGATTTTCTGCCACAACCTTCTACAATACGAGACTGTGTTTAATTAATACATAATGTTTCTTCAGTTTACTGCACGTCTCATGTCTTATAGAATAAAACTCCGAAGACTGAATATAATTCAATGTGGAGGATCTCCAGCTGTGACAGAGCATAAGGTGCAAAACGAGGGAACTTTTCCTGCAATAACTATGTTGTGGGTTGTTTCTGACTTGCCAAGTATTATCTGGATATTTGTAGCCGAGGCAACGAGTGGTAAGCCGAAACTTTTGAGTCAGTCTCTGACGTTTATACAGATTTCTGAACTGGCTGCATTCTGTACACGAGACAAGAGATCAAGGTTTAAGTGGGAGTTCTTAACTTGTTACGAATGCTCGTCACAAAATGTACTCTGCCAAAAAAGTAGAATAGTGTCATCTAAATAAATTATATGGTTTGACCCTGGTCTGTGCTGCTTGTATTTACAGTACGCTTCCTGCCATTTGTAGAAACATGTCTGTACTACTACTTTCTCATGTTCTTATTGTTGAATATTGCTATAGAATCTATGTTACTCTCTTTCACACCACACACAATCTACAGCTATGTTTCGATCTGTGGAAGTGACTGCGATGTCTGATCCTTTCCAACAGAAGAATAATTTCAACTACATCTGTGGAGTGGAAATCTCTACTTACATCATGTCTCTGGTTGTATGGTTAGAAGTCACAAATGTTTCTGGACGTTTTTCAGAAAATGGCTTTTTTATGGTCGTTCCAGAAAAAACTATACAGATTTACATCAATAGGAATATTAGTTCAGATTATTTGAAGAAGACTATTACAGTAACCTTTACGATGAATCACGCTAGCAGAATACATTATTCTGGTAAACCTCCCGGGATGTAAGGTCGTGGTCCATGAAACTCTTCAGCTCCTAACGTTTCGTCCAGAGCTGCGCTGGACATCTTCAGAGGGGTGTTTCTCCTCCGGTCGGCAAGACTCACCGGAGGAGAAACACCTCTCTGAAGATGTCCAGCGCAGCTCTGGACGAAACGTTAGGAGCTGAAGAGTTTCATGGACCACGACCTTACATCCCGGGAGGTTTACCAGAAGATATGTCATCCGGTCGTGAAAGCCTTCATACTAGAATACATTATTGTTTTATAAATATGTTTTTCTTAACTTATTTTGATGAAAATATATATTTTGTAATCTATTAAACAATAGATTTTCCCATTTCATACTGCATGTAGTCATTTGCGAAAAACGTTGCTGTTGCTTGTTTTATTTTTAGAGCAACACCATAATGTATGTTTTGAAATCCACTAGCGAGACGGCGCAATACTCTGTTTTTTAACATCAGGTTTGGAAATTTGACTACTAAAAAGACACAAAACAGAGTCAAAATAATGAATGATTCCTCGGATAGAAGCCCGATTTTCGTCTGAAGATATGACTAGCCATTACGCATTTCGCCTCCCTCTTTGGCAGAAAACGAGGAAGGGGGAGGTATTTAGGTGAGGAAATAATAGTTTTCCCAAAGCTAAATTTCTATACTTTGGCAAGGTGTAGCGAATCTACAGAATATGAAAGTCCTTGTTTGTACTGGAATCCTATTCGAGAGTGTTGCATGCATATCAGCCTGGATCAACACGAGATATCGAATGTTGTAAAGGAATGGAATAAATACCTCTAAGATGTATCGAATTGTTACCTTAACCGTCTCTGCTGGACGTAAGATCACAAGTGACATAGGGATTCCCCCTCAGCTACGTAATGGCTGCTGCAGAAAACAGGCTTAGGCATTTAGTCTGATTGGTCGACTCATGGGGTCTACAAATACGAGACGAAGAAGTGGTAACAATGGCACGAACAGGGGAGTGGAGTATCTATTCAGTGTTTAGTATTACGCAACATGGAACATGTACTTTTCTTTGCGGCAACCGAACGGAATCAAAAAAGGGGCAATCACTAACTCAACTGAAAAATGTGAATACTGTGTGTGTTCATGTACTCGGAGTGGATTTTAAATCGACGTAGAGACTTTTTCATGAACTCAAGCAGTGATGACCGATGATAATGTATTATTGTGCTACAGCACACTGTAAATATCACACTAAAATTATGCCATTCTCTTCGAATAGGAACTGGAAATCACAAAAAAAAATTACGGCACTTCTCTTAGAATGCACGCCACTATACAAATAAAATGGCCGAAACATGTTTTGTAGCGTTCTCTCCGCCATAACTAGAAAGCAATATTGAGTGCTGAAACGATGGTCAGCCGCACTATGTTCAACTCAGAGAAGAGACACAGCTGCCCATTTTTCGATTGCGTGTGCTCTGATGTGTCGCTGTCCCTACCGGCACAAAGGATGCTACGTTGCTAACAGCACCCGTTCAGTGTTTTTCTTTGAAAGTGCGTGTAAGTTATTGGGCAATCAACATGGCGAATTCTGTTGATGATCTGCTAAAGAGGCCCTTTTCGAGTAGATCTTTGGAGGAAAAAGTGAGAGTTAAAGAGTTGGGTTGGCCTACTCAAAATTTAAATTTAATAGAGGGAGGCCATGGGATAAAGGCTCACCAATTTGTCTCAAATTGTTTGAGTAGAAGCAGGTAGACGCCCCTAGAGTCCTAGAGTATTTCGCCTGAGTGGGCCGTAGAGAAAGGTAAAACGCTCTCTGAAGATTTAATATTAGAGTATGAGGGATTTTTGAGTAACGCTGTATGTATTGGTGCCGTGATAGTCTGTGTTAGATCACTGTGGCGTGTACTGTACGCTGCAGCTGTGTACAGTTGAGCGCTTGCTTACTGCGGAGTGCCGGTTGTGCTGGCGAGTAGTGTGACTGAAATGTAAGTAGCATGTCTTCCTTGAGAAGAGTAGCCTTGATATTAAATTTTGAGACGAACACTGAATAGCCTACGTCCCTCACTATTCGGAAATGGATAACTGATGATGTCAAAAGTTACCTGATGAGAAAACGGTAGGTATTCGAATTAACAATACTGTGAATTGTGTATATGCAGAATGTATAAATCACGAAGTTTGTGAGCGAATAGTCAGGAACACTACTCGCACCGTAAAATTTAAGCAGAATGACGAATCTGTCAGCACAGTTCTAATAACTAACGCAGGTATTGGTGAGAAATTGTAATTTATTGTTCGAAGTGCCTCTCGAAAAGATCATTGAAGTGCATAGCTTTATGGGACAGCTTACGGTATCAGAGAAGAAGTGTGGTCTGAAAACTTTTGGAGTGGCGAGTTAAATGGCAATCGAACAGCTAAAGTAGAATTACAAAAACATGTGCCCTCTTACGTGACTGTCTACGGTCGTAAGGCGTATATTGTGTATGAAAGCCTACCTTGTACATACTCCATTTGCAGTTTCTCTGAACAGCCGAGAGAAAATTTTGACCGTAGATGACTTGTACAACTGTGTATTGAAAAAAGTCAACCAGGGGGATGACGTATGCAACTATTCTGGCAGTGCAGAATGACACCATTGTGGGTACATCAGAGTACGGCTGTTGGATAAAGATTAAAGTTACAGAATCCATATGCGACCAGCAAGAACCAGTAGTAAAACTGACAATACACGTTTGTCAACCAACAAGAATGCTATCAAAGTCAATGATGACACACGGGGCGAGGAACTCCAGAATACTCATATATAAGTGAAAGATGACATGGAGATGCCAGAAAGCGGTAGTGTAACTAGCGCCGCAGAATAAGGGAGTGGAATGGAGATCGGCGTAGAGAATTGAAGTAAATCAATCGACGAAACTGCCATGATCGTCACTGCCAACGTACAGGATCAGGAACACCAGAATTCGCCAGTGGGAGTACTGTCAGCGTCCCTTATGAGTAACATGACAAGGAACTCAGAATGCTCGTATGAAAGTGGAAGAGGACGTGGAGATGACAGCAGGCAACTGCAAGGAACAGTTAAAAAAATAATGAAACTACCTATTCTGGACACCTAGAAAACAATACAACAGCTAATCTGTGACCGATGAAGGCAGCATTCTCGCCAAATCATTGGAAAATGGACGCGATACAAAAACCTCTTCTCCATTGAGATAATCTTCAAAATATTCATTGCGCAAGCACAAATCAATAACAGTTCCTTTTTCAAAGCAGAGAGGTAAACAGCCAAGAAGATGAGACGTGACATTCAAACTCAAGTCTCGAATATCACAAAACATAAAAGGGAAACGCAGGACAATGAAATTGCGCCAATCTCTGTGGTGCATGTTAATGAATTTTATAAGCTGCGCGAAAAGGCTGGGGTGTGAAACCTTCTATCTTGGGCAGACGAACCACGGAACCCCCCGGGGGTTGTATCTAACTCCGATTGTGCAACAGAAAGTAATCATACGCTGACGCAAATGATATAGATGATATTGAAATGACTTATGTTATGCTCAAGGGAAGTGGAACTCTAGTGAATAAGTGAAATACAGGCACACCATTTCTGTTTAATATGACACCTTCGATAGCTATCGTAGGTGTGGATAATGAACTGTTTCAAAAATATCACATTCACTTTCAGGAACTCTTTTGTGGTTGATTGAAAGTCAAATGTTTCCTATTTTTTCTGGCTGCTAAACCTGATCTCCTTCTCTCTCACTCTTTCTTTCTCTTTATACCAAACAGGAAACGAATGTTTTCTAGTCCATATTTTGTTATCTAGTAGTGTACAATGTAAGGATGCCACATTATTTAAATATACTTGCAGCTAATAGTCTGAACATATAAGGATTAAGATATGACGTAAATAACTTTCTTAGAAAATAAAAATACTTTTGGTGGCCAATCGGAAATGTTGTGTGGGGCGCAAATGTTGTATCATAGGCCTTGAGGTACTTTTTTTTGGGCCTGATCCCAAAACAGACACAAAAGTAAGCACTTGACCTGTGGCTGTATGGATTCTTATGTCCGTAAACGTTGTAAGAACTAGTAGCTGTATATCTATCCTAAAATGTAAATACATGTTTTTAATAATTAAAAAAGAAAAGAGGAAATGGGACACTGGTCAAATACAATTTGTCTGTTCGGGCTCGACTCCTGCTGCTGCCATCTTTTCACATTTAATTTCATTTTATTCCTCGCAATGTTAAACTATTAATTACAAAATGTAAGTATACGTATTTAAACACTTCAGTTTGCATACGTCAAGTTGATATATTCTGTTTAGTCAGGATTACTACACTTGCAAGTCATAAGGCTATATAGGTGGTGGTAAAAAAAGCGAGTACACGTAGCAATTTAGTATGAAAGTGTATGAAAATAGATGGATCTGCGGGTGTGACGTTGGCAGTGAACTTTTTTGCTTTCGATGTTTGTTAATCGGCAACTGTGACACCTGGTGTACAGGGGGAGTGAAAGGTTTACGATATATTAATGCTTTAAGAAAGGAACATAGCGGAAATCATAAACATATAAACAGCACCCTTACAGTAATATAAGGAAACGATAGATTGCTACTCACCGCGAAAATGATATGTTGAATTGTAGAGAGGCACAAAGAGAAGACAGTTACACGTTTAGCTTTCTGCCAAAGCCTTCTTCAGAAGAGGAAACACACATATTCATTCAAACAACCAAGCACAAAGCTGCCGGTCCGATTTACCGGAGATGGTAGTCATGCGTGCGTGAGCTGTTGGTATTCGAAGCTGGCGATTACATCGTTTGTTAAACATACTTGATCTTAGTGCATTTGATAAAGTTAATATTGCAACAATATTGAGTCGGGTCTATCATGACGACACAGTGAAACACGATTTTTTTATTTTTGTAATATTGTAGTACATTGGTAAAATTTTGCACGAGCCGCCACTGAACTCAAGATACGAGAGTTGGAACTTAAATAGTGGCAGTTATTTATTCACAACCGATACAAAAGAGTTATATGTTTGCACCTGTTACTGTCCTTCAAAGTAGTGACCGGCGTTGGGTAGAACCCGTTGTCAGCTATTTGGAAGGCGTAGTATACCGTTAGCAGAGCCTGTTCTGTTGATGGTGCGAATGGAACGGTCTACTGCCTGTCGAATCTGAGGAACAGTTCTGAAGCGAATGCTACGAAGTGGTTCCTTCATCTTCGGAATCAAATCAAAGTCACATGTAGTTAAGTCCGGGGAGTATGGTGGATGGTACAGTACTTCCCAGTCCTATCGACCGAACAGAGCAGCCACAGCTTGTGCTGTATGGGCCCGCGCATTGTCGTGCCAAGTGATGGGTGGGTTGCGTACAAAGGGTCGCCGCTTCTTTCGCAAGGCTGGCCGCAGGTGATGCTCCAAAAACGAACAGTAATACTGTGCATTGACGGTCTGCCGCGTTAGGATAACACCATCACAGTCGTACACGAGAATCACCGTAACTTCAGACCGCTCCATTCCCACCATCAACTGAACAGGCTCTTCTAACGATATACTACGCCATCCACTGGCAACTGGTTCTACACAACGCTGGTGACTACTTTGAAGGACAATAACAGGTACAAACATGTAACTCTTTTGTATCGGTTGTGGGTAAATAGTTGCCACTATTTAAGTTCCAACCCTCGTATAACAAAATCAGTGTTCATCCTAAACTGTTTAACTTCAAGACCCCTGTTCATTATACTACATTGGCGCAAAAAGAATCGCAACCGCAGATATAGTTAATGTAGAGTAATGAAATTTTGGGAATACACTTGTCTAGGTGACATACTTAAGTGATTAACATTGCAAGATCACTGATTCATGTAAACCCGAGATAAGTCATTGCAAATGCGAAATGCTGGTACATTAATAACCGGTGTAACCGCCAGAATGATGAATACAAGCGTGCAGACATGCATGCATTGGCTTGTGGGATGGAGTTCCATGCCTGTTGCACTTGGTCGGTCAGTACAGGCACGGTTAATGTTGTTTGTGGATGACGCTGGAATTGTCGTCCGATGATGACCCATATGTGTTCGACTGGAGACGGACCCGGTGGTCGAGCAGGCTGAGGCAACTTCTCGACATTCTGTAGAGCTTGCTGGTTTTCAACAGCGCTATGTGGGCGAGAGTTACCCTATTGGGAAACACCCTCTGGAATGCTTTTCATGAATGACCGCACGACAGGTCGAATCACCAGACTGACGTACAAATTTACATTCAGGGTGCGTGGAGTAGCCACTTGAGTGCCCCTGCTGTCATACAAAATCGCACACCAGACGTAACTCGAGGTTAGGTCCATTGTGTCTGGCACGCAGACGGGTCTGTTGCCTCCTTTTAACCAACAAACGGCATTCGCTAACACCGAACCAGAACCAGCTTTTATCAGAAAACAGAACAGACCTCCACTCTGCCCTCCACTGAGCTCTCGCTTGACACGACTGAAGTCGCAAATAGCGGTAAAACAATGAAATGATCGTATGCCACTGTTGGCCGGGAGGCCCCGTCTGGAGATGTTCGGCCGCCATGTTGCAAGTCTTATTTCATGTGACGCCACACTGGGGACTTGCGCATCGATGATGATGATATAATGATGAGGACAACACAACACTCAGTCCACTGGCGCAGAAAATCTCCAACCCAGCCGGTAATCGAACTCGGGCCCGCTGCATGAGAGACAATTACGTTACCAATTTTTTTTTTGTTATTGGTCTGATTTGTTCGTTGCATCCGTTCCGTGCCGGCATTCTCAGCTAAGCAGTGATTTGGGACCAATGGAATGTACGCTACAGGGCGCGTGGCACGGAGCTGTCCTTGAAGTAACCGATTTTTAACAGTTAGTTGTGTCACTGTGATGCGCCAGAGCCATACGCCGAACACGATGGTCTTCCCTCTCGGTAGTGCCACGTGGCTGTCCAGAGCCCCATCTTCTCGCGACTTCACATCCCCGTGACTACCGCTGCCATGAGTCATGTACAGTGGCTACATTACCACCTAGTCTTTCAGGAATATCGCAGAATGAAAAAAATGAAATTCTCGTAGCGCTATTACACGACCTCGTTCAAACTCGTGAGATTTCCTGAAGAGAATCACAGGAATGTTGAAATATCTAAACTGGAGGACAGCAGACGAAAGGCGCACATTGTGTTGCAAACCATTAGTAAAAAAATTCCAGAAAGTTCTCAGTACACGGCTAAAACAATAAATGTTAAGGTACTCGATGCGGGTAACATCTCCCACTGAGACTTTTGATAAGCCAGTTTCTTCACATCCACTCGAGAATCAGACAGGGATAAAGTGTTACTATGTATGGAAAAGTAAATTCAATTTCTCAGTCACTTCACCATTACTTACAGGGTACAAATGCAGACGTTCAGGGACAAAATTCTTTATTCTTATGGCAGGTGAGGAGTTCAATCTCTCTAGTAATAGCAACCAAGAAAGTTTTGAGACTTTTCATAACAATTAATATCTGAAATTAGTATTCCACAGTCTGAAAGTCATTTTACGATCTACGCCGTTAAGAATAAATCCTACGTAGTTGGCCGACATGCACAATGTGGTACTTTTATAAGTATTGAGAAGCTGTATTCCGATTAATATATCCTCTCATAAATTCCTGAACAACTAAATTAGAGATCTATACCATTCCACAGAGAGGGAACACTCATCTCAGCAGGACGAATGGAATAGTTCAGCGAATTACATAACTGGGATGTTGTCAGGTAGGCTAGACGTGCGATATGTGCTAGCGTGCTGGCGTCTAGATTGTGGGAGCCTGATGCTCTACACACTCCATCTCCGAGATGGTGCGGGAGGCAGCGGGGTTTCCACTAACCCAATGTTTAGGGTGTAGCTCAAGTACCATTTGAGGTAAACCGCTACCGCCTTCAGCCAGTCGCCATGGGCCATAACGTATTGGCGACAGGGACAGCCATCAGCTACTGCAGTTTTAACAATACTCAGTCAGGCTGCACTGCTCCAGATCACTGGTCCATTCAGTGTAGGACAATATCCACCGGTAAGCAGCTCTACCACCTGGAGCCATCTCCTCTCCTAACCCCACACCACAGGGCACAGACATTATCACGGGGAGCGACGATATTGCGTTTTGACACATGGAGCATGGAAAAAAGTTGGTTGCACTGATGAACTGCCATATATGATATCCATACCTTACATGGTGATAGCAGGGTGCGAGCACAGAGAAAAATATGGGAGGCGATTGCTCCGTTTTGCGAACAGTTTGATCGCCAACAGTACATCGCGAGCGACCTGTAAATTTAGCAAGACAATGCACCACCAATTGCTCCCGAACTGTATCAGACTTGTTTTACGAGTGCTCCACCGACATCCTTCAGAATACATTTCCATTTGATTAAAATGTTTTTCTTGCCTCATTTTTTAATTTACAAAATCTGGTCAATAACAAAGCAACAATAATTCAACAAGGTGTGCAAGATGTGCTCAAAAAGTAGGGAGAATTACTTAATTTATCTTGATGGATTAGTCTGATTCGCGCAATTTTTTTCGTTATTGTGTTGATGAACATATCTGAATAGTGCATGTACAGTGTTAACCATATCGAGTATTTAGTATATTGTCAACTGTCAAAAAGGTTACCTTACCTCTGATTCCTAGTACTAGCGATTAATTATTTTGTGTAAAATTCGATCTGAGAATTTGTATAAATCTTGCTATAACAACGGAACAAACAGCAGTAAAGTTTTAAGAATGTTAAATATTGCTTTTGTTGAGTATGTTATGAATCGTGTCTATGGAGGCAGTAAAGACGTTGAATATGATGAACACCTTGGACGCACAACACCAATCGATGAAGTCAGCAATGATACAAAACTACTGAAACGTATCATAACATGCGACGAACAAAGGTTTACGAATATGACGTCTAAACTGAGGTTCAATCGTCTCAACACAAGCATTCTGGATCACAAACCCTCAAACCCTTAAAAAACACGACAAATACGGTATGATCCAATGTGAATGTTATGCTCGCTGTGTTATTCGATTTTAATGGCAGGTTGCACCACGAGTCCTTGCTACAAGGTCAATTAAGAGTAGGAGCTGCTACAATACTTACAATCCAAAAAAAAAAAAAAAAAAAAGAACGCCTGGAATTGTGCCGAAACAATTTATGTCTTTTGCATCACGTTAATGGACCTGCACACACTTCGGTCGTTGTTCGTGAATTTTTGGCCAAGGGCAGTACTTTAATGATTTATCATTGTCCGTATTCGTCAGCCTACGTAGCTGAGTAGTCAGTACAGACGGCTGCTATGCAGAGGACGCGGTTTCGATTCCCGGTGCTGCCAGGGATTTTTCCTTATTGGGAGGGCTGGTACGGTGTGCGATCAGCCTCTTGATGCCAACTGGGTAGCTACTAGACTCCACGGTCTGGAAAGTCTGCTAAACGGCCTGGAGAGCGGCGAGCTGACCACGTGATCCTCCGTACGGCATACACAAAACGCTGCACGGCAGAGTGTGACACGGCCGCTAGTAGAGACCTCTTGGGCCTCCACGGCCTGGTGAGGAGCTTGTTTATCGTGCGTGCTCGCCAGACTTGGCACCAAGTGACATTTTCTATTCGCAAAACTGAAGAAAATCTTAAAGAACCATCGTTCCGCAAACATAAATTAGATTAAAAACGCATCTCTGAGAGAGCTTTAGCTATCCCAAAGATACAGTCCCAGAAGTGCTTCGGAGATTGGAAAAGTGTATAATACAGAATGGGATTTTTTTGAAAAAGATAACATTGGTGTAGACTAATAAATAAAATTATTTCCAAAGAAATAAAATTTTATGCACCTTGTGTGTTAGAATGTCTGTTAGCATGAGTGTGCTAAAAATCATGTAACTTAATATATGTTGAAGTGCTACCCACTTAAAAAGACCTCTAGAAAATAAAGAATTAACACTGAGTGTGGAAATTTCAATTAAGAGTAACGGTGAACTGAATACCAGTACAACTGTTCCCTCTTTTTCCTGGATTTCACGCTGGTAAGGAAAAACGCTGAAGTCACAAGAATAAAATAACCTTATGAAGAAAGCAAGGAAAATGTCGCTATTAAACAAAGACATCGACTCAACAGTCTTCCTAGAGTTAATTTTCCCGAAATAAATTGTTACATAAACTAAAATACTCAGAATCCCAAATATTGGCCCAATAAGGTCTTAGAAATAATTTATTACACACAATGTTATTTTTAACCTTTGGATAGAAGACAGACTTGGACATTACTGAGTAAATCGATATACCCGATTTATATGTTAAATGTGGTAATGAATTTATGCATACTTCACCCGAGGGTAAAATCAGTTTGAGAATCTACAATTTGTTTACAGAAGAGGATATTATAAATGCCTTGTACGATCTGTACTGGGTTACTGCAAGAATGTATTGCATTCATGTCAAGGACGATTAGCTTCAAACATTGAGCACGTATTTACTATAGTAGGACGCGTAATTAGTGACAATAGCTTGACTTATGTGAGGGCTTAAGGGGAGACGGTGGCAGGCTTGCACTGATATTTTCGTAAATCCATATCTTTGCCATTTTTTGTTCAATCTCATTGAAATTTTGCACACGTTTGTATAGAGATCTAATATGATTTTTAAAAAATTCAGAATTTTTAATAACAATCTAATGCAATAAGATAATTTTGAATTTTTCATTGCATTTTTATTGTAAGGTACACTTTTTCATAATTTCGAGGCAAAGTTGGCAAATTTTTATAATGCTAAAATAATCTACACTAATAGGTGTACAATTAACTGCAGTAAATTTTTGATAAATTAATGCTATTATTTTCTGTGATATTTTGGATTCGAACATTTTTTACAAGAAAATTTTTCAATATGTTATCAACCACAAAACTGTGTGTAATATCTCAATTAAAATTTTGTTCCACTTAAATATTGCTTCAAAGTAAAAGAATAGGTGTGCCAAATTTCATTGCAGTCCTGCCAGTAGTTTCTGATATATGTGTTCCTGAAAGCAGAAAATCTTAAGTTGCAGAAAAATCGTTTTAAAGTTTGGATGAAATGTAAAAAAAAAAAAAAAAAAAAAAAAAAAAAATCAATCTATCATACCTTAGCTAAAACTGCCCATATCTATATTCCATTTCTTCCTCATCATCCTCCACAGCTCTTTTACCTTCTTTGCTCCTTTCCCTAGCAATTTTCCTATGTTCTGGACTGAAGTCTCCGCCTTCGCAATTCTTTGCTTATTGACGATCTGCAGTATCTGCTCAGCGAAGACTCCAGGTGTAAAGCCCAACTTTGCTGAGGATGTGAAGTCTTGCCACATTCCCATCATTAAACACTGCTGCAGCTCCCAAAGCAGAAATCTTCACCATCAAATTGGAAACAAACACAGTGTTTGGACATCTTTTCCAAATAAGAGCATTGAAACTTTCATTTGGGTTCTGTGTTTTCCCATGCAGACATTTTTCTAGCAGTTCTGGTGAAGCCAGTGCTCTAAAAGTTGGTTTAATGGCCATTGAAACTTCATAAGGAAGGTTATTTTTATGGGTATAAGCTTCCCCACTTTCCTTACTTTTCAAAAATTTGCACCATTCATTAGAACAGAGGCCATGTTGAGGTGTAGTGTCTGTCAACAAGTAATGAAACCAAATGACCCATACGGCTTTCCTCATACTGTCCAATCTTGTGAGGTTACTTCTAATTGCAGCACCATAATAGACTAGTAGGCTGTCAATTCTCTTCTTTGTTAGTCTGTTTTACCTCTCAGTGGCTTCCCATCCTCTAGTAGCTTGCCTTTATTGTCTGCAACAAGTATTCGAAGTCGAGCACCCATCCTCTTCTGAATATGGCCTAAGCACTCCAGTTTCTCAATAGTGCAATTTTTTCCATAGGGCTGACTTTCAACTACATTCTTGGAAGCACTAGAGTCTCCATCTCCTAAGTACTGTACGTATCTTACTCCATACGTTTGCAAAGATCTATGGAAAATGAATGTCATACCTGCAGCTTCCATCCCACCACTGGAGCCTGCATAACTTCTGCTACAGACAGCTTTATGAGCTTCTTGCCATTCTGTTTCTTTACCTGCATCAATATTCTAGTGCAAGGAACATGCAGAACAATATTTAGACATCACCTCTAAGTCTAATACTTTTCCAGTGTCGACAGTGCAGAAAATTTTAGGGGAGGACCAGGCATGTTCAAAATACCATATAAAAGGTTCCCACCATCTCTTCCAATCCCTATACATCTTAGTCCATAAGCAAATCTCATATTGGCTTCATAGATTCTATTACTGACCTTTGATGTCTTAAATGGTCTGTCAGCATCACAGTTTTGACACAAAATGTGCAATGTGCAAACCAGACCTTCTCTCTTTCAATCATAAACCAAATCCACATTTCCTCCACAAACAGAGCACTTGCAGGCTTTTCTAAGTGCTTCTGCCTCCATTTCCAGATCCACAATTCTGAAACCTGTATTTCTGTCACCAATTGTTTCTTCTGACACAATCCCTGTTCCAAGTTTTATTTTAGATGCACTTGGACACAAGCTAATGTTTGCACCTGCAGGCCCGACCCTAACCTCAATGTCAGTTTTTCGCTTTATATTGGAAACATGGGACTTACTATATTTTTTAAATACTTTACCAGGCCTAGGCATTGTAAAAAGGGATCAACAGATTTAACCTTTCACAACTAATGGCACAATAAATCAAGTGTCACACAAATTCCACTGAACGGCACAAAACTTATTTACAACATTCCACAGCCTTCTATACCACACTGATTGAACCAGAATATGGCTCCATAGCCTTCTTTACAACACTGCTGTTATGTAAACAAAAAATCACAGCCTTCTAAAGCTATATTTTCTAGGTTCACAGGCCAAATTCTGCAATAAAATTTTTCCTCCATTTGGTACATTGAAAAGCAGGCTTGACGCATTACACTGCTTAGGGTTTTAATATTTTTATGCCCTTTGTAGTTCGAAATTCAAGGAAAAAATTTGGGATAATAATCTCAGTTATATTTACTATCAAATAAGCAATCAAAAATAATTTGTAAATTTTTCATTATTTCTGCCACCGTCTCCCCTTAAAACATTTAATCAGTTGACGACAAAATATACCTAATATCTCGCAAAAATCGACTTAGAAAAGTCAACTAAAATCAGGAAATACCCAGCGTATATCGTACATGTGAGAAACGTTAAGATAACTGAGATCGATAACAACTCTCAGATACGCAAAGAAGTATTTATTCTTCACCTACTCTACTCAAAAAAGAAATTGGGACAAACTTTAACGTATTATGAAATAAAGATTCCTCTTTTTAGATAATTTACTATGATCAATGGAATGCAAGTGCATACGATACTAAGTAAACAGCCATCTGATGTTTTATGTCAGGTGAAGAGATAATTCTCCCCATTCTCCTCAGGAGCAAGAACACTGAAGTTTTATACAAAATTATTGATATGAAGCGGCTTACATTTATATAATGTGGTGTAACAATCAATTCACATCTGTAGATGCATAATATTAATACGGTACCTTAACATCAAAAACTGAAAGAGTGTGCACAAATACAGGTAGACTTCAAACATGAATGTATAAGGGATCCAGTTTAGGCAACCAAGTGGGGTCCAGTTTTGGCAACTATAGTCTACATTTTGTTAACGGCATCAATTTTTAACCAAACATCTAAATGAACCGGTTTAGTGATAAACAAAGACCTTGAACCTTACCATTTAAGAATATATACAGGTCGAAACGCTTACCTTCCTATATCTTGGAGAACCGATTTTAACATTAACTATACAAAGAGGCCAATGATACTAATGTAATTCGAATGGTACTTTGCCATAGATATGGACAAAAACTTTACATATGCACGTAGCCGTTAAGAGAGTTAAAAGGAAAAAAAATCACACAAGAGAAAAATTTTCCAGTGTTTCTCACATTGCTACCATGCTCCATCCCGCAGACCGACCAGGTGTTACGATAAAAATAACACCAGATAGTAACAACGTTACGTGAAATCACATTCTAGGAACGTTCATGTTTAAATTTTGCGTATGGTTCTTTTGCAGTAACACATTTATACCAGGCAGCTACAATGTCACTACTTCTAGGTCAGTGATGTCAGCAATGGAAAACAAAACTTCATAGTAATGAAGTCTTTGGGGGGGGGGGGGCAACACAGACTGTACATAACATTGTTTAATGGTGTCGGTTTCGCATATTTTTGTATGACAGACAGAGTAAACGAAACTAACTTTGTGTTCATTTGCTGCTCTCACCACAAAATCTGAAGTAAGTTCCTGTTTGTATGGGTATTACATCAGTAAAAATTTAGTCCTCCAGTGTTTCAATGACGCAATTCAAACTGATTTGGTCTCTATTTTTATCACTTTGGATGACGAGCCACCATGTAAAAGAAGTATGGTGTCTTCTATTAAAAAAAAAAAAAAAAAAAAAAAAAAAGCTAAAAATCTCTGGTACAGTCCAAAACATCCCTGTTTTAGATTCTTCATTGGGTTCATTAGTTTATCCATTTATTATTTCCTAGTAGAAATACGGGGTTTCTTAGTAATTTGTTCCATAATACACCAAATAACCCACTCCGAGACAGTGTCGAAATTATTTCAATCAGAGATGATTTTGATCTTTTGCATAAGTCACACAAATTATTTTTGCAGTGGATTGTTGATATGTAGAGGAAAGTGCCTGAAAGCGGACCCCTCCCATAAGGTGGACCTCCTAGTCTCCTGGTTCTGCAGTCTCCTGAACTCTAGCGGCACGAAGTGTAAACGCTAACTTACGCCTCTACCCGTATGTAGTGGAGCGCACCAGCCGCCCACTTCACTCATAGTTCGTCTGTACGCCATTACGTATTCTGCCAGTGGTTGAAGTTTTCGCATCATGCTACATTTTTCGTTATTTCTCCAAGATATAGGAAGGTAAGCGTTTCGACCTGTATATATTCTTAAATGGTAAGGTTCAAGGTCTTTGTTTATCACTAAACCGGTTCATTTAGATGTTTGGTTAAAAATTGATGCCGTTAACAAAATGTAGACTATAGTTGCCAAAACTGGACCCCACTTGGTTGCCTAAACTGGACCCCTTATACATTCATGTTTGAAGTCTACCTGTATTTGTGCACACTCTTATTCTGTTGGAATTGTGTTTCAGATTCCAAGAGAATGGGGAAGGTTGACCAAAGAAAGTGGCATCCCTCTAAAATGACTAAAGCTATTGACGCTGTTTGGAAAAAGAAGATGGGTTGGAAGAAGGCCAGTAAAGTGTTTAATGTTCTGGAAACAACAGTCATGAGGTTGTCCAACATAAAGCACAGCACACCTGAGGAAGTGCCAAAAGCCAATAGAGGTAGACCTACAGCTTTGGGTAAAAAACTTGAGGATAAACTTGTTCACTATTGTCTTCCTATGGAAGCATCTTTCTTCGGGCTTACTCGTAACGACTTACGAAGAATGGCCGTGCAACTGGCAGAGCGAAATGACATTGAGCATCCTTTCAAAGATGAAATTGCTGGGAAAAAATGGGGTAAGCTATTTCTTAAGCACCACAAAGATAAACTACCAGAGAGGAAGCCTACTGGGACATCCTATGTTAGGGCTTGTGGATTTAGCAAGGAAAACACAGAGAAATTCCAAAACCTTCTGGAAAATCTTTATGACAGGTTTAAATTCACACCTTACAGAATTCACAACGTTGATGAGTGTGGCATTACTGTGGTACAGTCAAAAGTAGCAAAGGTAATTGGCCTTAAAGGTAAAAAGCAGATAGCCTCCTTAACATCTGGAGAATGTGGAGCTCTTACAACAATCGTTGCTTGCATGAGTGCTAGTGGATAACTCGTGCCTCATTTAGTGATTTTTCTGAGGAAAAATATGAGTGAACAGTTGAAAAAAGGTGCTCCAGCAGGAACAATCTTTGCAGCACACCCTTCAGATTGGATTCAAATCAACTTATTTACTCAGTGGCTTCGACGCTTTATTGAATTCGCCAAACCTACAGAGGAAAAACCTGTGCTGTTGCTCTGGGATGGCCATTTTAGCCACACGCAGAATATTGATGTGATCGACTTAAAATAAAATCATGTCACCATTGTCTCATTGCCACCTCACTGCTCACACAAACTACAACCTTTGGACAAGACTTTCATGGGTTGTCTCAAAGTTTACTACAGTGAGGAAATTAGGCAGTGGTTAAGGCACAATTAAGGTGCCGTCAGTGCTTATGATGTAATGGAAATCTTTGGGAAAGCCTATATTAGATGCCAAACAGCCCCAAATAGCAATTAATGGATTTAAAGCAACAGGAATATACTCGTTGAACAAAAACCTGTTCTCAGATCCTGAATACATTGAAGAAACCAATAGAAAACGAGATTCATCTTCCTATGAAGCCGCGTCAAACAAACAATTAGCAGGAAATCAGGGGTTTTCAGAGGACAGAGAAGAATGTGGTGACATAAATCAACCAGAAACTTCGAAAAGCCTGGGTGTTCTTCTATCATCAGTTACACTTGAAGATCCTCAGAGCATCACATCTTCTGAGACAAGTCCATTTGACATAACTTCCATTCCAAAAATTAAAAAGAGCACCTCGAATAGGGGACGAAAGGCCTGCAGTTCTACAGTCACCACATCTACACCTTATAAAGCGCAGTTGGTGGAAGCTCATATAGTTAAAGAGGCCAAGGAAGCTGAACAGAAAGCACGGAGTCATGCTCAAGGACTGAAAAGCAAATCCAGTTGGGGGCGTGGTTCAGCAGCAAAGCCCTTGAGTAAAGGGAAGAAACATTTGAAGAAAAGTTTAAACTTAGAGATAAATGATAGGGAATCTAGCACTGAAGATGAAAACAGCGTGTCCCTTGGAACATCTGAACTGGAGTTTCTCCCAGGAGTTACCCCATCAAATGATGATGACGCATGGTGTATGTTCTGTGACAGGAAATTTTCTGAAGACTCTATAAAGGGGAGCTTTGGGTTATGTGCGTTATGTGCTCGTGTTGGGCCCATGTAGATTGTTCTGGGGCTTAAAAGGACGTGTACATTTGCGATTTTTGTCACTGAACTATCTCATTTTGTCATCTACATTTTACGGTTTAATTGTTGAATATATTTTGTAATTTTTAAAATTAAACCCCGAAATTGTTATGTAAAACTTATACTTTGAGTCTAGTTTATGTTCTTATTGATATAATGCGCTTTCTAATTTTGTTTACTGTTTTTTCGTTTTTTTTTATAAGGGGTCCGCTTTTGGCAACTGGTTTTCCGATTCGCAAAGTGCAAGGATCTAATTTTTAATTATATTTTCTGAAAGTAAATTGTAAATGATACACAACATTACAAGTACTGGGTGATCAAAAAGTCAGTATAAATTTGAAAACTGAATAAATCATGGAATAATGTAGATAGAGAGGTACAAATTGACATACACGCTTGGAATGACATGGGGTTTTATTAGAACCAAAAAAATACAAAAGTTCAAAAACGTCCGACAGATGGGGCTTCATCTGACCAGAATAGCAATAATTAGCATAACAAAGTAACATAAAGCAAAGATGATGCTCTGTACAGAAAATGCTCAGTATGTCCACCATCATTCCTCAACAATAGCTGTAGTCGAGGAATAATGTTGTAAACAGCACTGTAAAGCATGTCCGGAGTTATGGTGAGGCATTGGTTTTGGATGTTGTCTTTCAGCATCCGTAGAAATGTCGGTCGATCACGATACACTTGCGACTTCAGGTAACTCCACAGCCAATAATCACACGGACTGAGGTCTGGGGACCTGGGAGGCCAAGCATGACGAAAGTGGCGGCTGAGCACACGATCATCACCAAACGACGCACGCAAGAGATCTTTCACGCGTCTAGCAATATGGGGTGGAGCGCAATTCTGCATAAACATCGTACGTTCCAGCAGGTGTTTATCAGCCAAGCTGGGGATGATGCGATTCTGTAACAGATCGGCGTACCTCTCACCCGTCACGGTAGCAGTTACAAAACCAGAATCACACGTTTCCTCGAAGAAAAAAGGCCCAATAACGGTTTTTTTGGTCTAATAAAACCCCATTCATTCCAAGCATGTGTGTCAATTTTTACCTCTCTATCTACATTATTCCATGGTTTATTAAGTTATCAAATTTATACTGACTTTTTGATCACTCGGTATATAATAAATGCTTTTGAAAGATAATTTTCTACAGTTTCCTATCATTTAAAAGTTAACAACAAAATAGGGGTCTGCTTTTGGGCAATTTCCTCTATGTATTGAAGGTACTGTACGAGACTCCATTTCATAAGGAAAAAATCGATCTGTTCTAAGGTCAGAAATTTATAATAACTTATGCGACCATTTGTGACTAAACCCAAATAATACTGAAAAAAATGCAGGAAGGGTGAATGCGTGATTTGTAAAATGCATAAGGTAAAAGGTGTACACATTAACATAATTGCAATGTTCAGAATTTTTATGAACAGAAAATCCTGTAAACTGTTGATTGGTACATGCTTACTGAAATAATGGAGGTTTCAATTTTTCGGTATTTCACAGTGAATTTGGATTTCTGTGGCCATTAATTGCTTTAAAATTCATGCATTTTTATTTCAAAACATTCTATTGCATAACTCATCATATTATAACATTGTACACTTACAGCACACATTTGAGTGCATAACTTGTGTGTCATATCAATTCAGTGTTGTTTTCAAGATGGTTTTACGTATATGTTCTTAAAAAGGAAATCGCATATGTTTATGTTATATTGTTCTCACACAGTAGCTTTCCTGCACCGCCATCATTGCCATTAATTTCCAACATTTCATGTAAGTGTTCACTGTCATCTTTCTAATGGTCTCCGTTATACCTTTTCTGTAAACAGTACACACGTTCACCAATTTTTTGATCCTGCCATAAAACTTGCATTAGTATAGTTACAGAATATATTTATATTGCATAATATATTAATATAATGTATTAGCAGTTTTAGATTTTCTCTAACAAACAGGAGAATAAGTACATATGATGGCACAGAACGTCATCAACTTTTGTTTTCTACAGACAAAACTATAGATAAACATTGAAAAGAAAGTTTGAATCATGCTTCGCTCTTGATTTGTCTCATTAGATGTACTCTCTTTGGTGCATTTTGAAACGTGTCAGAGGATACAGACTAGTTAAATTTTGTATGTAATTTCCATACTATACTAGCTGCCACAAGGATATGTGCATACAATTAGTGCCAGTTTCACAAATTTTCTATGAAAGCTGAATTATAGTTTCTAGTTTGTCCCAAACAGAAATATAAATATTTTGGCATACATTGTGATAACTTGATTCAGATTTCTGAGGCAGTTTTGCAGAAAGCTGCCTCTAACAACGATAGCTTTGATTTCTAATGTTTTAGCATAAAAAACTACTGAATTTTCCTAATAATGAATTAAATTGCTATCTGTAAATTCAAATCTACAGGATTTCTGCGTTCCTGAACTGTAAATTAATCTTAATAAACACACACACACACACACACACACACACACACACACACACACACACACACACACAAACAAGACACGCTGCACTACACGCTAATAGAAATATGTTGTGATTTATTCAGTTGTTCATGATTGGAAAGAAAAGCATTGTAGAAAACTGTACATTCAAAAGAATGTCATTTTATTTGGAAACATGTTAAACATTCGAATTGTGGCAGTATTCGTATGTCCTTACAGCAATCCCACTTTCTTTGCAGTGTTGCACAAAGCAGATTTCACACAGGTACTGGTTCGTCCCTCCAGTGTCTGAGGTCGACTCGAGGTATTGACTGACTCGTGCAGCTGACTCTTTGGTTCCTGAAATTAGAAGAAATATTTTCGTTATTTATTTTACTTACTTATTTAGGGAAATTGTTCTAAGGTTTGGTGTAAGTGTCTAACAAATAAGTTTTACCACTAAATCATCAAAGCATCTTCGGATTTCCACAGTGGGCCTGCGGTTGTGCTGGTAACTCATAACAGTTGCAGTGTTGTATTTATGAGTGATGCATTACAAAAGTTTGCAATTATGTTTTTACTCCAGGTTGTAAACAAAACATTTTCGAATAATCAGAAATGCAGCATTGTATTATGTGGATTATATTAGTAATTCACCAGAAAATAAGAAATGTCGTGGAAAGAACTTTCTACTATTAGCTAGAATGCGTGTCAATGGACTCTTAAGTGACAATAATTTTTTAGAGTGCAAATAATTTTTAAGTCAACAGTGTGCTCCTTATACACAAATGCCTGACGGATAAAGATTTTGTACTTACAACAGCCAGGAAACACATAGCTGACTTTGAACTGTATGGGGAAAACGATTCCTCTGTAACGAACGATAATTAAGCACAAATGTATTAGTAACTTACAAGAATGAAGCTTGGACGAATACTAGCGGCTGCACCTGGGCCAGGTCATTCGTATTGTCGCACAACACTCTCGCTAAACTTGTCTTCCTGATGCTGTCCAGTTGTGCTGAAACGATAATGAAACCGAGTTATAAACACTATGATAATAACGAAAACCAGAGGATTACGCTATTGGAGTTTCCAGTAACTGCAAGATATGCAATAGCTTCTAGCAGCACACAAAAACTGCTAATAGACTAACATGATTCAAATATATAGACCTGATACAATTAAAGCTGAGACTTATGAGTCTCAACTTCATGAATTAAAATTTGTGCAACAACCGGGACTTGAACCTGGATCTGATTGCTTACTAGGGAAGAGTGCTAGCCTTTACAACACTGTAGCAGTATAGGTAACATAGCAGCACGAACTACCCTAGTCCAAGGTCTCCCTAACACAAATTTCAGTTCATATCTTCAGCTTACTTTAATTCGTTTCTTCAGCTTACAACATTATCGTAGATAAGGTTGAGACAAATATGTCTAAAAAAATTCATTATATCTGATTTAAAGATTACTTACGCCAGAGGTACAGGCGGGATTTCCCTATTACGTCCAAAGTTGGAGTGCTACTCCAATACCGGAGAGGCTCGGCAATAGTGACGATGTAAGAAGCGGAAAATAATGTGAAGACGTGAACTGAAGTTTGTGTTAGGGAGAGCACTGGACTAGGATAATCCATGCAGCTGTGTTACCTATTTTGCTGGCATACCCACCTCGTAAACAACGAAACCTTTGTTCAAGTCACGGTTGTGGCACCAATTTTGGTTAATTTTTTCAGCTTCCGTCATGGTTCAAATGTCTTTATTAATAAAGCATGCAGTTTATTTTTATGTGTTTGGACCTACGATTAATCTATGAAAAACGAGCTCTGAAGCGAGATCCATCGAAGCAACCAAACTGTAGACTGGGGTTACCTTGGTCCACAGTTTACCTGTCTTTTTATATAAGGTAAGAAAACGATTGATAGTGGCAGAGAGAAAACAAGAAATTTAAAAAGATATTAAACAAAACACATTACATCTCTTACTGTGGTACAGTTAAATAAAAGTGGGTCAATTCCGTCCAAACTCAGGGCTACTTCGACCCACTAAGTTATTTCTTCAGGAAAAAAACGGTAAAATGATGTTAGGACAAAGCAAACTCAATGAATATCTCTAGATTAGACGTTCGAGGGCATAGGAATAATTTAAACACTATATTTTGAAGGCAGGGACAGGGAATATTGAACTTCATTCAGAAGATGATACAGTGAATATACAAATGTAGTATATTTCACAAGTCAGCTAATTCAATTTCAAGTTATGTGTTGCACTATAGCAATTATTTGCGAAGAGAATATATTGTATGTTAAGACTACTGTACAATATGAGTTCTAAACTTATGACATTAATTACTGAAGCTCTGGTACCTGAAAATAGCCACGTTTTGTTAGTCGTGTTTGACTGATAATTCTTATCAAATACTCCCTGGGATGAAATAGTTTATCTTTTTGTTCTGTCCTTTTGCAGTAGCACTTTAGCACCCTCATCACTCACCTCTTTCCCAATTCCGTAATATTCGTCTTCGTCGTAAAAAAACTGAAGCGTATTGCGAGGTTTGACCGCAAGGTTTGAGACGCCATGTCACGGATTGCACGGCCCCTCCCGCCGAAGGTTCGAGTCCGACCACGGGCATGGATGTGTGTGTTGTTCTTAGCATAAGTTAGTTTAAGTAGTGTGAAGTCTAGGGACCGATGACCTCAGCAGTTTGGTCCCTTACGAATTCACACACACACACACACACACACACACACACACACACACACACACACACACACACGCACACATACATATTGCCCAACTGCTAATTTATCTTTCAACATTTTGTGGTGTTGGGCATATTCTTGTACATCAGAAAAACTTCTGGAAAGTGTATTATATTCTAGCACAACTACATCTTTATTTTGGGGTTACTTTGGACAGAGCAATTGTGCAGGGCAAAAGTAACCCCATGTTTTGCAAAAATGTGTACCATTTTACAGAAATGTTAAATATTTTATCTGAATTGTATTTCATACAAACGACGGATTCTCTTCTTACTACCTAACACAAACAGAATGCAAAATTACGTCCACCATACTTTCAGTTTAACTGATGTGACCCTCCAGGCAGAAATTATTGGGGTGTAACAGTTGTTGAACTATTTGTGATCAACATTGAGTCCAGTGCTACCAACACAGTATTACTTCACGGAACTCGCGACTTTCTAGATCGTTCTTCGCACATTGTGAATGCATCCTGCCTTCTTTACTCTATGCTAATGACATAATTTTAGCGTGAAAAAAAATTTGAAACTTTTTCCGACCAGTGGGCAAAAGTTCCCTGCAAAGGGCCAAAGTAACCCCAGATTTCTGAATGTTAAAAGTAAATAGGCTGCGTAGCCATGATGAGTAAAGATTGTAGTGTTGTGTGGTTCCTCTGAGGTCTACGACGGACTCCACCAAAACAAGTACGAGGCGTGTTGTTTTTTAAGAAAGTCCGTTTTGTTGTAGACACTAGTAGTTCTCGTGCATACCGCAACGAGCGCTTGCATCGTGTACCGGCATGCCTCGGGAACAACTGCGTTCAGTTTCAGGTCTGTAGCTAACCTGTACGGCTCTGTTCTGTGCTTTCAAGATGTTTAAGACTATCAACTCGCCCGCCGAGTGTGAGGTTCGCTCAGTGATACGGTTTTTGTCAGCAAGGAACCTGCCTGCTACAGAAATTCATCGACAGATTTGCGAAGTGTACGGTGATACTGTTATGAGTGAAAGCAAAGTGCGTAAGTGGGTACGAGAATTCATAGATGGCCCTGACAACGTCCATGATGAGGACCTCTCCGGTCGCCCTTCTTTGATTACAGACGATTTGGTGGCTTCAGTTGAAGCGAGGATTCGTGAGAACAGGCGCTTCACAATAACAGGTCTCTGAAACGAATTTCCCGACCTGTCGAGATCAGCACTTTACAACATTGTTTCTGAACACCTAAAGTTTAGGAAACTGTGCTCCCGTTGGGTCCCGAAACTCCTAACAGAGGACCACAAAAACCAAAGATTAGAGTGTGCGATGAAGTTCTTGACTTGTTATCACGAAGAAGGTGACGGCTTCTTGAGTCAGATCGTAACTGGAGACGAAACATGGGTTTCGCATATCACGCCCGAATCGAAGCAACAGAGCATGGTATGGAGACACACACAATCGCCTGTAAAAATTGAGGCCAATCAGACTCTGCCCCAGCGCAAAATCATGGCGTCGGTGTTTTGGGATAGGCATGCTGTTTTGCTGGTCGACTTCATGCAACAAGGAACCACTATCAATGCAGAAGCATACTGCCAAACCCTGAGAAATCTACGCAGAGCGATTCAAAATAAAAGATGTGGCATGCTGACAAAGGGAATTGTCCTTCTCCATGACAATGCAAGACCTCACACTGCAGGTCAGACTCGCGATTTATTGGACAGTTTTGGTTGGGAAGTTTTAGACCACCCACCCTACAGTCCTGATGTTGCACCGAGCGATTATCATCTGTTCCTCCACCTCAAACAACACCTCAGTGGCAACCGTTACAATGATGACGACGACGTGAAAACGGTAGTGAACTATTGGTTACCGGAGCAGGCGGCAAGTTTTTATGAAGACGGTATTTTAAAATTGGTTGAGAGGTATGATACATGTTTCACACAGCCATAAAACATCTAGATTTTCATTGCTCTCCAAAGGTGCGGAGCTTAAGTAACACCACGCTACCACAACTTCGTATAAAATACAGTCCATCGCTGTGTGTGATATGGAACTGACGCTACTGTCTCGACAGAATACTTAAGTGCGGTGAAAAGAGATCGTAAGAACAAACCTTGCATTTTAAAACTACAACTGTTGGAGTGAAGGGACGAAAGAAAAAATGGAACACAGTCATAAAGGCAGCATAACACTGGGTCATTTACTTTTCGTTCCAGACACTGCACGTCCTGGCTGATAATTTTTAACTTGACAGCCCTTCAGGAGAGGGGACATTTGTTTCATGTTAGGTAGTAATGTTGATGTTCAAGTGTGCAGATATCAAACACACACAGAACTCGAGGAATCAACGCTCAGCACGTTTTTTGTTATAAGATCGGGAGAAAATTTCACTGCCTAGTGTTAATACCAATGAAATTTTATGAGTATGTTGCTACATGTTGTTCAGTAACAACAAGTGCCAACTTGATTTACGAGATGGTTTTGTGTATATGGCTCCATATACTACATGTTTCAGATAAGACGTTTTTCTCTCTCTGTTACAAAGTAGTAAGTGAAAGGAACATTTATTTAGATAGGTAAACATGAAAAAAACGTTATTCTTTCTAATACATGTTTAAAAATTATATGTCGTTGCTGTAATTCCCTGGAAAATAGCTAAATCAACTGTATTCATAATTCAGCAGAAAGAGTAACGTTTCTTACGTTTAGCTATCTAAATAAATATTCCTTTAACTTATTATATAGTAAGTGATAGAGAGAAACACCTTATGTGAGCTGACCGGAGTGGCTGAGCGGTTCTAGGCGCTACAGTCTGGAACCGCGCGACCGCTACGGTCGCAGGTTCGAATCCTGCCGCGGGCATGGGTGTGTGTGATGTCCATAGGTTAGTTAGGTTTAAGCAGTTCTAAATTCTAGGGGACTGATGACCTCAGAAGTTAAGTCCCATAGTGCTCAGAGCCATTTGAACCATTTTGAACTTTATGTGAAACACCGTGTGTTGGGCCGTTTATCACAAACGGAAATTTACCCAGAGTTATTGACGAGATCTGCACATTTATTTTAAACAGATAAGAAGTGGGCAGCTGAATTCAACACACTACTAGTTTTGACGTATTTCCCTTGAATGATTTGCCAAAACTCCGGCCACAGATGTAAACCTCTGCAAAATGCACAGCACGGTATTGGACGGTCACCGTTAAAGATATGTAGAATAGAATGGGCACGGATCATTTCAAAGGAACCGAATTTGTTGGCAAATTTCGAACGTTTTCAAAATAATCTAAATGCCTTTGTCCATCGACTTCTTACTGCTGTTCCATCACTTTATTCCAGAAAAGAGATAACAACAAGGGAAGTCGGTGGAAGGCAGTGGCTCTGCAGCGAAACAGGTGAAATCGGTATCCTGTGCTGCAGAAGGCGCTGGCAGTGTTTGCTGGCATGAAAAAGGATGCTTCTTACTGGTTACTGTACAAATTGTGGTGAATAACACTTCAGTTTTGTGAGAAGTGGATGAGAAAAACTCTGATAAAACGTCTGGTTTTAAAAAATTAAAAAAATCCTGTTGTTTCCCATGGGGACAATGCATCTGTCCGCTAATGTGCCGTGATAAAAAGCTGAGTGATCCGAAGTAAGAAACGTTAGAAAATTCATACTATTCGCCAATTTAGCTCACTATTACTTCCGGCTAGAAAACGTTTCAAGCCCAACGAAGACGCCATTGCAGTTCTACATGGGAAATAAGTGGATTTTTACCTTAAAAACACAGTGTTTATTTGTCACGCTGAGAAAAGATCTCCTTACTATGTAATTACCAGTAACATGTAATCACGTCCATACTTAGGTCGAAAAACTTGTAGACTATTGTAGCCAACCAGCGTCAAGTGAAATACATTGAGGCGACAAAAGTCATGCCACACCTCCTAATATCCACTCGGACCTCCTTTTGCCCAGCATAGTGCAGCAGTTCGACGTGGCATGGACTCCACAAGTCATTGGAAGCCCACCGCAGAAATGCTGATCCATGCTTCCTCTACAGCCGTTCATAATTGCGGAAGTGTTGTCGGTGCAGCAGTTTGGGCACAAACTGACCTCTCGATTATGTCGCAAATTATGTCCCATAAATGTTCGATGGGATTCATGGGAGGCGATGTGGGTGGCCAGATCATTAGCTCAAACTGTTCAGAATGTTCCTCAAACCAATCGCCAACAGCTGCGGCCCAGTGACATAGCGCATAGTCATCCGTAAAAATTCCATTGTTGCATGGGAACATTAAGTTTATGAATGGCTACAAACGTTCTCCGAGCAGCCGAACATACCATTTCCAGTTAATGGACCGGTCAGTTGGACCAGAGAACCCAATCCATTTCCATATAAACACAGTCCACACCGTTTTGGAGCCACCACCAACTTGCACAGTCTTACTGACAACGTGGTCCATGGCTTCGTTGGGTCTGTGCCACACTCTAAATCTACCTTTAGCTCCTACCAACAGAAACTGGGACTTATCTGACCAAGTACATGTTTTTCCAGTCGACTAGGGTCCAATCGATTGGTCACTAGCCCAGGAGAGGCGCTGCAGACGATGTCGGGGTGCACTTGTTTAGTCGTATGCTGCCATAGCCCATTAATACCAACTTTCACAATACTTTCTTATCGGAGACGACGGTGGTAAGTCCCGATTTAGGTTCTGCAATTATTTCAGGCAGTGTTGTTTGTCTATTAGCAATGACAGCGCAAACGCCGCTGCTCTCGGTCGTTAAGTGAAGGCCACTGTGTGGTCCGTGGTGAGAGGTAACGCCTGAAATTTGGTATTTTCGGCACACTATTGACACTGGATTTCGGAATATTGAATACCCTAACGATTTCCGAACTGGAATGTCCCAACTACAATTCCGCGTTCAAAGTCTGTTAATTCCTGTCATGTGCGGAAACCTTTTCACATGAATCACCTGAATACAAATGACAGCTCCGCCAGTGCACTACCCTTTTATACACTGTGTACGCGATACTACCGCCATCTTCATATGTGCACATCGCTGGCCCATGACTTTTGTCGCCTCAATGTAAACAACTATCTAGTACTTGTGGTAACCATATAGCTGAACTTCAAGACACACAAGTGTCTAGTAATACATTATGTGATATTATTGACATATATGCGTTATTTAGTTCTGTTAAAAAATTCACTGCTCAAGCAGAAAAAATTCTCTTGGTGCATTTCCAAGGGAAAGTTTTTAACCATGCTTTACCAACTAAGGTGACGTCGACAAAATGTGACAAAGATTAAAAGAGATAGCGTTTACAGACAATACGAGTTTTATATCAAGTAGAGTATTAGGAAACGTAACATATCCCCCAAGGTACACTAAACACATCACAACACTGCTGCGAGAGAGAGAAAAAGAAATACACGCCGGACTTAAAAGAATGTAAAATCTTCGAGACTGACCACGGTTAACAGATGCCTGAAACTTAGCGGGGACTTCAACGCGAAATGCTTTTAATAGCTTCCGTAATGAAACTTTGTTATGTAATCTGGGAGAAAATCCAAAGAGGTCGTATGTGTAGTGAGCCAGTGGCAAGACACAATCAATACCTTCACTGTGTGTTACCAATGGTAACGTTACCGACGACCACGCCACTGAAATGGAATAACTAAATGCGATTTTTTGTCACAGAAGAAGCAATAAACATTTTAGAATTCGAACCAAGAAAAGCTGCCAACATGAGCAGCTTTGAAGCAGACAGCCTTGGTGTAGTGAATCAACTTTTCACTTCACAATGGCAAATCTACCATTAGAGGTTGTATACCACTTGCATTCCTTTCGAAGTGTACTTATGATATTGCTCTTTATCTTTAGCAATTATGTGGAACCGCTCTCTCGGCGAAAGATCCGACTTGAAGATTGGAAAATTGCTGAGGTCACATCAATACACAAGAAAGAAAATACAAGTAATCCGTTGAATAATAGACGCGCATGACTGACATGATTTTCGGTACAACTATAGAACGTATACAGTGTTAAAACATTAAAGAAACACCTCCAAGAAAACGGTCTGTTGACACATGGATTCAGAAAATATCGTTCTTCTTAAACACAATTGGCTTTTTGATCACACGGAGTAAGGAGTGGTATCAGCAAGGAATATGATGTTGATTCCATGTTTCGAGACTTTCAGAAGGCTCTTGACACGGTTCTTCACAAACAGTTTCTAATCAAATTGCCTGCCAATGGAGTACCATCCCAGCTGTACAAATGGATTCACAATTTCCTGTCAGAAAGGTCGCAGTTGGTACCAACTGACGGGAAATCATCTAATGAAACCT
The DNA here is from genome assembly GCF_023864345.2 of Schistocerca serialis cubense. NCBI lineage: Eukaryota > Metazoa > Arthropoda > Insecta > Orthoptera > Acrididae > Schistocerca > Schistocerca serialis. Next base: position 831,226,570 of record NC_064638.1, on the reverse strand, counting down.
TACTTATATCTGGCGTTCCTCAGCGAAATGTCATAGCTCTGTTGTTCTTCTTAATCTGCATAAACGATTAGGGGACAATACAAGCAACCTACCTAGATTGTTTGCAGATGATGGTACCGTTTGCCGTCTAGTACACTCATCAAAAGATCACAGTAGGTTTCAAAATTATGTAGACAAGATTTATGTATATTGCGAACAATAGCAAATGACCTCAAACAATAAAAAGTGTGAGGGTCCTCCACATGAGATCTTAAAAGAAATCCGTTAAATTTCGGCTACGAGGATTGAATGAAAAATAATGCCTCCACCTTCGTTAACTGGATTTGGATGGGAATATTTTAATAAATCAAACGTAGAAATAATCCTTAGAATGTAATCTTTAATTACCAATATTCACTTTTCCACATAATCACCAGCCTGCTGGATACATTTCTGCCAACGGTGAACAAGTTTTCTGAAGCCGTCGCGGAAGAAGTCGACACACTGTTTCCGCATCCACAGTCTCACAGTTCTCCCAACGTATTTATCAGAAGCGTAATGATGTCCCCGGAGATCGTCTTTCATTATCGGGGACAGATGGAAGTCAGACGGTGCTACATCTGGACTGTATGGAGGATGCCGTACGGTGGTGAGGTTTCAGTCTCTGAAGTTCTGCTGTAGCGGCACGTGAAGTGTGTGGTTTGGCATTGTCATGGTGCAGGAAAACATTTCCCTTTTCCTTTCGGGACCTTGTGAGCCGTCGTTTCAGAGTTCGCAGCGTTGTGATGTAACGCTCTGCACATCTGCGTCCCAGAACACTGTGGCCATGATTTTTCCAGCTGAGGGCTGCATCTTGATTTTTTTTTTTTCTGGGGCGCTGTCTTTGTGTCGATATTCCATAGACTGACGTTTCGTCTCCGGGTCGTAATGGTGTACCCACGTGTCGTCTCCTGTACCAACTGAATGGAGAAAGGCGCCACCTTCATTCTCGTAAAGCGAGAGGAGTTCCTGGCAAATTTCAAGTCCGTCAGTTTCATTTCAGGAGTCAGCATACGGGGTACCCATCGTGCACAGATCTTCCGATAGCCAAGCAAAGCAATAATGTTACCGACACGTTTTTGTGAGATGACGATCGTGTTTGCAATTTCTCTCTGAGTGATACGACAATCGTCCTGAATCAATCACAGATTTGTGAAACTCGGTGGTTGCTGTCACAGGCCGTCCAACTCTTTGTTTGTCACGCAGGTCAGATGTTCCCGCCTCAACATCTTTAAACTTACTCGCCCAACGACGCACAGTACTCACATCAATATATTCACCATAAACTGCTTTCATTCTCTGATGAATCTCCTTTGGGGTGACACCTTTGCTGTCAAGAATTCAATGACTGAACGTTGCTTAAATCGCATTGACCGACCGTCTGCGCAGGGTTCCATACTTTACACTGTAACAACATAACCGTTCAATGCTAAGGCTTCCCGCCAACTGGAGCTGTAGAGAAGAGGCTACGGAACAAGTCAGTACTTGATGCATACCAATGCTGCCAACTGTTGAAGAGTTACAAAGGTGGAGGCATTACTTTTCAGTCAACTCTCGTACATGATACATCACACAAATTTAAAGCTGTCGATTAACAAAATACCTAGGGATTAACAATTACGAAAAATTTAAATTGGAACCATCACACAGAAAACTTTATGGGGAAGGCAAACCAAGACTGCTTTTTATTGGCAGAAGATGCAACGAACCAGGAAGTAATGCACCGCATTTCTTCTTCAATAGTTCTTTATTGAACATAATGAGAATGACACACACGAAGGATGGTGTTTTATCTACACACCCTATTTTTGCACATTATCTCCATCCCGTTCCATCGCCTTCCTCCAGAGCGAAACATGGGCATAAGTATCCAGTCGGTACCAATCCTTGTGCTGGTGGCGGAATCAACCCCTCATCGTCCTCAAAATGTCTTCCACGAATGGCATCATTTAGTGGCCCAAACATCAGCTCGCTGTAACATGTCAGGTGTGACAGCCGTGGATGGTGTCCTTGACCGCGACACATCGTGGAGCTCCGCCTTCTGGTAACCTCACCATCCGTGCCCAGCGACTGACTGCCCTTCTGTCGACAGCAGATGCTCCATAGACTTTGCACAAGCGTTTGTGAATATTTCCCCCACCATCTGGAGAACTCTCGTATTATGGAATAGATATTCCGAAAAGCGGTACTTGGTATTCCTGTTATTTGTCAAGACCTGTGCAGGATTTTCTAGGATTAATAGCAGTAGGAAAATGTTAGTATGACTTGAGCAGTTACTTAAAAATATGGCATCATGGAATAAAATTCCAGCATTTTTATGTCGTCTGTGCCTCGCGTCTTCGCTTAGCCAAGAACACGAAACGAAACGAAACTTCGCGATCAGGCTACGCGATGTCGAATGCCAGCTGCGTCATCCTCGGGCAATGGATTTATGTGGACGTTGTACGGAGGAACTTGGGGTCAGCACACCGCTCTGCCGACCGTCGTCGACATTTAGACCTTGGAGCCGCTACCTCTCAAACAGACAGTTCCTCAACTGAATGCATCCCAGCCCAGTCCTCCTACCAAGAAAAAGTCCTTGGCAGCATTACGAATCGAACTCGGATGCTCCACATGGCAGCAATCTACACTGAACCCTCCCCTACGGAGGCGGTCGAATAAAGAACACAAATTTCCTAAATGTGTCTGCAACCATTGTGTATTTTTATGAATAAAGTCGTCTAGATCATGTAATAATTTATTTATTTATAACAACGTTTCTGCTACTGCCATAATCGGATCTGTAATTAAGATTAAAGCAACAAAAGAATGAGTGGCGTTAGTTGCACATCAGTAAACCCCCTGTTCTCGAAACACTCGAACTCCGACATGTAAAACAGTTTCAAACGTCAGATTGCTTTCAGTTTCAAACGTCAGATTGCTTTACAAATGAGTTAATATATTAAATATTTGACGTTATGCATGTAACCGAAGAAAAATAGTTGGGATAGATTTGAAATTATGCTTGAAGTTTCTTGGTAGCCCCCTTGTGTTTTCAGAATGAAACACTAGATGAATATAATTCGGGTAATTTGAGCTCCATCTTAAACAAAAGGGAGGTTTTCATGCATCTCAGTGCCTATCAGAATACCAAACCTTCGTCCAACTGGTGGGAGGCGGACAATACCGCAAAGCAGGGGATGGCCTATAAGGGTGAAATATAAGGGGACTTTGGGTGCTCAAGAACCGATATGGTAGCTGTAGAAACTCCGAAAACTGTCAGCTAACGGGGCTCTGGTGAAGCTGTGACAGGCCCACCCAGCTAGCAGTGGATCAACAATCATCTTTCAACAAGGGAACTAGCCTCGGAAAGAATAGATGAAAAAGGCAACGACCCGGCAAGGCAAACTGACAACGAATCAGAATTTTGAACATTAGAACACTGACAGGGAAGGGAGAGGGGACAGCGGATGTGGTGGAAAGGATAAAGCTAGACATTTTAGGAATGGGAGAGATAAAAATGAAAAGGAGAAAGCGTTAGGGAACTGAGAAGAGGTTACAGCTTGTATTGGAGTGGAAATGAGGAAGAAAGACAAAAGGGAGTGGGAGTTGTTCTGAGGCACAGTCTAAAATAAGAGATACAAGGATAAGGGACAGGATAATGAAGATCAGAAATGACAAACAGAAGAAGTACAGAGGTGATTCAACTGTGTGCCCCTCAGGTGGGCTGTACATCTCAAGAGAAGCAGGACTTTGAGGAGGAACTACAAAAGTAGTGAAATGGACAAGGATAATAGTCATGGGAGACTTGAATGCACACGTAGGGAATGAAAGGCAAGGGTATGAAAATGTACTGGTAGCAGAAGTATGGGGAAGTAGAAATGAAAGATATTGCTGGAACTTTGTAAGAGAAATGGTTGAGTTGAGGTGACTCCTGGTTTCGGAAGAAAGATAGCCACCAAGTAACGTGATACAGCAGGAATGTAGCGCAGAAATCTTTGTTGGACTACATGCTCTATGACAGGGAAACGAAGAGGACTGCAACGGATACAAAGGTACACTACTGGCCATTAAAATTGCTACACCACGAAGATGACGTGCTACAAACCGCGAAATTTAACCGACAGGAAGAAGATGCAGTGATATGCAAATGATTAGCTTTTCAGAGCATTCACACAAGGTTGGCGCCGGTGGCGACACCTACAACGTGCTGACATGAGGAAAGTTTGCAACCGATTTCTCACACACAAAGAGCAGTTGACCGGCGTGCCCGGTGAAACGTTGTTGTGATGCCTCGTTTAAGGAGGAGAAATGCGTACCATCACGTTACCAACTTTGATAAAGGTCGGATTGTAGCCTCGAGCGATTGGGGTTTATCGAATCGCGACATTGCTGCTCGCGTTGGTCGAGATCCAATGACTTTTAGCAGCATATGGAATCGGTGGGTTCCGGAGGGTAATACGGAATGCCGAGCTGTATCCCAATGGCCTCGTATCACTAGCAGTCGAGATGACAGGCATCTTATCCGCATGGCTGTAACGGATCGTGGAGCCACGTCTCGATCCCTGAGTCAACAGATGGGGACGTTTGCAAGACAAGTTAACATCTGCACGAACAGTTCGACGACGTTTGCAGCAGCATGGACTATCAGCTTGGAGACCATGGTTGCGGATACCCTTGACGCTGCATCACAGACAGGAGCGCCTGCGATGATGAGCTCAACGACGAACCTGGGTGCACGAATAGTAAAACGTCATTTTTTCGGATGTATCCAAGTTCTGTTTACAGCATCATGATGATCGCATCCGTGTTTGGCGACATCGTGGTGAACGCACATTGGAAGCGTGTATTCGCCATCGCCATACTGGCGTATCACCAGGCGTGATGGTATGGGTGCAATTGGTTACACGTCTCGGTCACCTCTTGTTCGCATTGACGGCACTTTGAACAGTGGACGTTACATTTCAGATGTGTTACGACCCGTGGCTCTACCCTTCATTCGATCCCTGCGAAACCCTACATTTCAGCAGGATAATGAACGACCGCATGTTGCAGGTTCTGTACGGGCCTTTCTGGATACAGGAAATGTTCGACTGCTGCCCAGGCCAGCACATTCTCCAGATCTCTCACCAACTGAAAACGTCTGGTCAATGGTGGCCGAGCAACTGGCTCGTCACAATACGCCAGTCACTCCCCTTGATGAACTGTGGTATCGTGTTGAAGCCGCATGGGCAGCTGTACCTGTACACGCCATCCAAGCTCTGTTTGACTCAATGCCCAGGCGTATCAAGGCCGTCATTATAGCCAGAGGTGGTTGTTCTGCGTACTGATTTCTCAGGATCTATGCACCCAAATTGCGTAAAAATGTAGTCACATGTCAGTTCTAGTATAATATATTTGTCCAATGAATACCCGTTTATCATCTGCATTTCTTCTTGGTGTAGCAATTTTAATGGCCAGTAGTGTACTATCGCTTGAGGCATTGGATAGTGACCACCAACTATTGGTAATGGGCACAGGAATCAGGAGGGAATGGAAGAAGGCAGAGAACCAGTAAAGGAGAATCAGAGTATATAAACTGAAGGAAAAGGAATTCGAGAAAGAATATCAGGATATTATAAGGGGAAGGTTACCAAAGGATCAACCCAAGGCAGGGGAAGAGGAATGAAGACAATTTAAATGTGCTGTGGTAGAAGCTGTATAACTGTTTGTGGAAGGACAAGTGACAGAAAACGGAGGCACTATGGTGGAATGAAGGAGTCAAGGAGGCAGTGGAAAGGAAGAACAACGCTCAGACTGTAGTTCAGGAAAGGATGAGATTAGCAAGAGAGGACAATAAGAAAAAATTAGAAAGAGACCAATAAGACAGTGGCTGTGGAGAGAAGGAAGTGGATAGAAGAATGTACAAAGATGATGAAGACAGCAGCGGAAGGAAGAAAGTACTTTATGGAATGGTCAAAAATAGGAGGAAAGGTTTGAGAGATGCTGCAACAATGATTTTAATAACAAAGAGACACTGAAGGTTGTGTGGAAGGAGTATTTTGAGCACTTGTCAAATCCGAACGGAGATGACGATAATATACTATTGGAGGCAAACGTAAACTCGCGGAGGAGGGGCGGGGGGGGGGGGGGGAGGGAGGAGAACCTGACTGGGAAGGAAATTCAAATGGCACTGGACAAGATGAAAGGAAGAAAGGCACGAGGTGTGGACGAAGTAAGAGTCGAAATGGTGGAGGCAGCAGGGTAGGTTGGGAAACACTGAGTGTACGACGATGGTGTGCAAGGAGTAGAAGACTCCAGAAGATTGCGAGAGGGCACTAATTGTCCCTATACTCAAGAAAGGGAGTAGGAAGGATTGTAGAAACTACAGGGGAGTCACAATAATACCACACTGTGACAAGATATATGAGAAGATCCTGGAGAGCATAATCCGAACAAGGGTCGAGAACAAACTGACAGAGGAGCAGCATGGTTTCAGACCTAGGAGGTCAACTCTTGACATCATACCTGCAGTGAGGTAGCTCCAGTAGCAGCACTACGAATTTGGAGGTCTTCTGATGGCCGTCCTCGATATAGGAAAGGCATTTGATAGCGTCTGTAGAAGAACGATCTGGGAAGCACTAGAAAAGAAAGGGATGAAAAAAGAGACAACAAGCAGAATGAAGGAGATGTACTGTGGAAGTCTGTATGAAAGTGGAAAATGAAAGGATGAATTGGTTCTAGCAAATAAGTCATGTGAAACAGGGTGGTGCATTGTCACCTATCCTTTCCATTGTGGTCTTAGATGAAATAATGACTGAGGTGGCAGAAAAAAAAACTGGAGAAGGCAAGATGAAAGCAATAGTATTCGTGGATAACTTGATGAGAAACAGGGAGGAAGAGATTCAGGAACAGCTGGATGCTTGGGAAGAAACAGCGAGACAGTATGGAACGAAATTTAATATAAACAAATGTGAGATCCTAGAAATAAAGATAGAACAACTAGCGGAATAAGGATTGGGGGGCGAACAATAGAAGAAGATGGAAAGTGCCAAGTACTTGGAAAGTGTGACGAAGAAATTGGAATAAATGAGAAAAAAATCTGTGAACGTGGTAGACAGGCAGAAGCATTCGTGCAAAGCACAAGGTTTGGAAACAAGACGTCCTACTAAAAAGTAAAGAAATAATATACAGAAGTCCCTACATCGCAATGCTGACCTATGCAACTGAAACATAGGCAGTGAAGAAAAGAGATGTAAGCATGTTACATGCACATGAAATGAAGTCCCTCGGGTGGGAGCAACAATGAGAGATAGGATGAGGAACCAAAGGGTAAGGGAAATTTTTAAAAGAATAAACCACCACTTGGAATCTGTATTATTATAGTTGTCTTTTGTACAATCCAGATTTCGAGTTTTATGCCATTATCAAGTAGAATGCTAAAGGTTGTTAGAATGTTATTAAATCATATTTGTTAAGGCAGTCCAAAGCAGGTAAGTAAGGCTAACACATGTCTTTAGGATGCAACTGTGAGAAATAGTGAAAGAGAAACCCTTGCGGAGCAGGATAGAAACACCAAGGCAGAGGTGGTATGGGCGCTTAAACAGAATGGAAAACAAGAAGATTCCCAAGAAGATACATGAAATGGAGATGCGAAGGAAACGGCCAAGAGGAAGACCGAAGGATAAATGACTGAAAGGTATGAAGGAGTGCGTTGAAAAAAGAGGTGAAGAACAGTATGTAAACAAAAAGATGATGAGAAAACAGAATTAGGGACAAGCTTCTGTTCGAAACAGACCCAGCCTGGTGCTGAAAACTTTTGAGATAATTGTGATGATGATCTCCTGAACTATGACGTAACTTTGCAAGAATATTGAGTAGTGTATATGGATACTGTCTGCACACTCTATTACGAATAGCGTCGTTAGTAAAGAAGAAATAAACTGAAACGTCATGTCTGGTGATGCAGTTTTATTGCATGAACAGTGAAAATGTAGTTCATTATTTTGTGGGAGGTGCCAGCGAGAAAAAAGTTCTTAAATGTTTGAAATTACGTGCAAAGTTTGTTGGAAGTCACTTTGTGCTCTGATTCTCAAATACTGAATGAATAAATTCCGGGTATTTGCGCGCCGCCAGTTACGCTGCCTCATGACAATCGCATGGTTTCTAACTGTAATACTTGTCCTACTGTGTTAAACTTTTGACATGGGAATATGCCTCTTAATAAGAAGATTATGAAAGGATTTCAAATTTTTAAATTCGGAATACATACGCAAAATATTACAAATGAAATTTTTGCCACTGGAAGTTGCCAGATAGGCAACCTGCAACTGATACTGGGTTCTGGGTTCCGGTTTCTGGGATAGTTGCTTAATTATATACACTGTTCAGTGATGTTAATGTGGTCACCTGTCAACAGCCTGAAGAACCACGTTTTGCAGCACGGATCGCTGCGAGACAGGTGGGAGGAGAGCCAATGAGGGTCTGAGTGCTGCACCATGCCGACTCCAGGGCCATGGACAGCAGCGCTAGGTTTCTCAGCTGAGGATCCATAGTGCAAACAGCCCGATTGATGTGGTCCCACAGGTCTCGATTTGGTGGCGAGTAGAGTACGATAAACCATCTTGCTACTCTTCGAACCGAGAACCGTGTGCCACGTCGTACTGACCTGCTGGTAGGCCCCATGCTGCCGAGGAAAAGAGAACTGCATGTAGGTGTGGACCTGGTCCTCAAGGACAGATGCATACTTGTGTTGATGCTGTGTGCCTTCCAGAATGACGAGATCACCCAGGGAGTGCCACAAAAACCATCCCCAGACCATAACGCTCCCTCTTCATACCTGGATCCTTCCGACGATTGTTGCAGAGTGTTTGCTTTCAGATATTTCATCCCGTACATGCGAATGGCCATCTGTCTGATGCACCATTAAACGAGATTAATCTCCACCAGTCAGTAGATGTCCAGTTGCGGTATTAGCATATAAATTCCAGGCTTTGTCGTCAATGAACAGCAGTGATAATGGGTTCATAAACCCCTACCTACTGCGGAGGCCCTTGTGCAGCTACATTCGCTGAACAGTCGTTGATGAGACACTGTTGGTGGCCCTTTGGTTCATCTCGGCAGCCTGTTGCTCTACAATTGCACCTCTATTCGCCCGTACACACCTCCGCAGCCGTCGATCACCCATATCATCTAAGGCCCGTGGTGTACTACAGTTGCCTTTTTGCCGGTTTTGGATGCCCCCATTTTGCCATGAACAGTATACTTTGACCACGGAGGCAAAATTTACAAACTTGGCCGCTTCGGAAATGCCTTCACCCTACGGGCTGTGTTGGACATCAGATAAATCGCTCCGTTTCTGTATGACGACAATGACTACACTGTTTTCTGCATCCTTTCGCAAGCTTTATACAGAGGGGTCCAAAAAAGTGTATCCACTTTTTAAAAGTCCATAACTTGCAAACTAATTGACGGAGTTGTCTCATTTTTGGTGAAAGTGTAGCTTAAAGTCCAACTTAAAGATATCACTGTAGGTGTTCGAAATGGTCACCATTAACATCCACACACAAACAATGCCGCCGAACTGCAGCATTAACTACTGACTGCAACGTGTTCGGTTGGATACTTGCACATGAATGTACGATGGATTCTCGAAGTTCATCCAATGTGCGTGGCTTTTGTCGATAAACGATGTCCTTTAGTGTTCCCCACAGGTAAAAGTCCAGAGGAGTTAGGTCTGGGGAACGTGGTGGATACTCCACAGCACCTCTACAGCCTATCCATCTTCCTGGTAGATTTTCATCGAGATACGCCCTAACACGATTTTGGTAGTGGGCTGGGGCACCATCTTGTTGAAAGTAAACTCTTCCGTCTCCATACAAGTTTCGGATGGCAGGTAAAATGGATGTCTGAAGCTTCTGAAGGTACACCTCACTGGTAACTGTGCCGTCAAAAGAAGAATGGCACAATCACGCCCCGGTAAGACAACCCACACCACACATTTACTCCTGGCAAATTCACGGCTTTGTCTACACGAACGTTCGGATTTTCGGCGGCCCAGTAGATGCAATTGTGGCGATTTACTGTACCATTGGGTTTGAACTGTGCCTCATCAGACCACACAATCATCTCTGCAAACTCTTCATCCTTGTGCGCCATGTTAGTAAACCACTCGCAGTACTTCATTCTACGATCTGGGTCGTCCTCGTTCATTGCGTGTAGCAATCGTGGGATGTAGCACTTCCACTTTGCTGTCTTAAAAATTCGCCGAACACTTGAGCGACTCACTCCAGTTTCAGGGCCACACTGTCTCACAGACTTCTGTGTTGAGCGAGTGAATTGCTGTAACACACGACGGGTGTTAGCTGGACTTGATACTGTTATAGGTCGTCCAGATCGTTGTTTGTGTACATCTTTAACCCAGACTTCGACTTCAAATTTGTCTCGAATGCTACGAATCGTTAAACGTGTCGGTGGCTCTGTTTGATACTCAATTCGCCATTGCCGTTGAACCTCATTAATGTTTTCATACTTAAAATACCACTTGAAAACTGACTTCCTTTCATCGAATGTAAGCCTTGCGCCAGCCATGTTTACTCGAGTAACTAGGTGCAACCAAGAACAAAACACTGACAATCTGGTGACTCATCTGACAAAACAAAACAGCGCAATACAACGCTTGTGTGGCGATTGCCGGAACTACAAACTATTACACAACCAAAGATGAGACAACTCCGTCAATTAGTTTGCCAGTTATGGACTTTTAAACAGTGGATACATTTTTTTGGACCCCTCTGTATACCCTCCACTGCTAGAGCTGCCACGGGCCGATTGTGAGTGCTTTTTGCACAATGACGTTGAACATAAGCGTTGGTCACATTAATGTGACTTGGCCGTGTAAATTGCCAGGAATACAAGTAGACTACTCTGCATTAATTCAACTTGGAATATTTTTAATTTTGAAGACCGTCTCTCATTTCATATGCATACGAGTTGAAAAATTAAATTTGACTAAACGTGTTTATTATGTGCGATCTTTATAAATGTAATAGAAATTAGTATAAAGGCATGGATATTCGTAGGAAAGTTAACATTGTCGGTTGGTACAGTTATGCGCAGTGTGTATGCAGTAGCATGATACCCAGTACACTGACATATTCAGTCAAATGATATCGCATTTGATGTCAGTAGTACAGTACCTAACAAGACATCAGCGATTCAGATGATAGAAGGTGGAACTGGGTATAAAGGCAGTCGGCTCTGCGCGTTGTTACTGTGCCTGTATATGCCTTTGCTGGAGACAGGAAACAGACACCATTAGTGACATTGCGTATTGTGCACATAAAGCAAGATTGTGACACTGCCACGCGGAAAACAATTATCACGCGATGAAAAAACAAAAATTGGCATGTAGAAGGAAATGGGACTCTATAATCGTCAAATCCCCAAGAAGTCGAAACGTTCGAATGCAGTGATTTATAATTTCGTTAGATTCGAATACGATAGGGACAGAACGGGAAATATGGGAAAAGCAGAAAATTATCTGAGGTATCTAAACAGTTACATTTTCGAAAATCAAGGGGCACAAACCGTTACTATTGTTCTCAAACTTTTTGCTGGTTTACAGTTGCCAGTAACTGCCAGACGTGTACGACAGATTTTGTCAAATGACAAACATCTTGCATTGAAGAAACGACTGCAGAAGCCAGCTATAATACCGAAAAATAAACAGGGTAAATTTAAGTTTGCTGAGAACCATATGTCATGGACTTGAGAATGGAATAAAGTGATGTACAGTGATGAGAAGAAGTTTAATTTAGATGGTGAGGATGGAATTCAGTATGGTTGGCAAGATCTGAGAAAAGAGGAGCAGGTAAGAAGGAGCAGAAATTTTGGTGGTGGAACGGTTATGATTCGGGCAGCATTGCTTGGGTGAACATTAGAATGAACTGTAATATGTAGACAGAGATGCTAGAGACAGAATGGACTAGAATGTATTAGGACCTGAGGGACAAAAGCGTAATGTTTCAACAAAATAACGCATCTGTCCACGTTTCTGTAGAACAAAAAAGTGGTTTTAAAATGAAGATATGTATGACCTGCTCTGGCCTGCGCGTAGTCCGGATTTGGACCCGGTGGAAAACCTTTGCGTAATAGTTGCAAGGCGTGTTTATCGCAATATAACGCAATTTGACTCCATATATGAGAGAAAGGAGCGGTGTGAGAAGAGTGGGCGACAGTTTCAGTGCAAGAACTACAAACGCTAACTAAATCAATGTCGAAGGTAATTTTTGAGATAATTGGGGATGGAGGTTGGACAAAGTACTAACAATGCAATAACACAAGGGGACAATGAGTACCTCTATACCAGTTTCCATCCAGGGAATGCAAACGACTTATTTTGTTACTCATGAAAGAAACCATGTGATTCCGCAATGACTTTTTATGTCTTGTATGTATCTACTACTTACACGCATGGAAGCGCCAAAGAAATTGGTATAGTTATGCGTATTCAAATACAGTGATATGTAAACAGGTAAAATACGGCGCTGCGGTTGGCAACGCCTATACAAGATAACAAGTGTCTGGCGCAGTTGTTAGATCGGTTACTGCTGCTACAATGGCAGGTTATCAAGATTTAAGCGAGTGTGAGCGTGTTGTTATAGTCGGCGCACGAGCGATGGGACACTGCATCTCCGAGATAGTGATGAAGTGAGGATTTTCCTGTACGACCATTTCAAGAGTATACCGTGAATATTAGGAATCCGGTAAAATATCAAATCTTCGACATCGCTGCGGCCGGAAAATATCCTGCAATAGCGGGACCAACGATGACCGAAGAGAATCATTCAACGTGACAGAAGTGCAACCCTTCCGCAGATTGCTGCAGATTTGAATGCTGGGCCATCAACAAGACCAGCATGCGAAACATTCAACGAAGCATCGTTGATATGGGCTTTCGGAGCCAAAGGCCCACTCATGTACCATTGATTACTGCACGACACAAAGCTTTAAGCTTCGCCTGGGTCCGTTAACACCGATTTTGGGCTGATGATGATTGGAAATACCGGGTGACCAAAAAGTCAGTATGAATTTGAAAACTTAATAAACCACAGAATAATGTAGATAGAGATGTAAAAATTGACACACATGCTTGAAATGACATGGGGTTTTATTAGAACAAAAAAAACCAACAAAGTTCACAAAATGTCCGACAGATGCGCGTCGTTTGATGATGACCGTGTACTCAGCCGCCACTTTCGTCATGCTTGGCCTCCCAGGTCCCCAGATCTCAGTCCGTGCGATTATTGGCTTTGGGGTTACCTGAAGTCGCAAGTGTATCGTGATCGACCGACATCTCTAGGGATGCTGAAAGACAACATTCGACGCCAATGCCTGACCATAACTCTGGACATGCTTTACAGTGCTGTTCACAACATTATTCCTCGACTACAGCTATTGTTGAGGAATGATGGTGAACATATTGAGCATTTCCTGTAAAGAACATCATCTTTGCTTTGTCTTACTTTGTGATGCTAATTATTGCTATTCTGATCAGATGAAGTGCCATCAGCCGGACATTTTTTGAACTTTTTTTTTGTTCTAATAAAACCCTATGTCATTCCAAGCATGTGTGTCAATTTGTACCTCTCTATCTACATTATTTCGTGATTTATTCAGTTTTCAAATTTATACTGACTTTTTGATCACCCGGTATGTTGGTTAGTCGGACACATCTCGTTTCAAATTGTATCGACCGGATGGAGACGACCTCAGGAACCCATAGACCCCGCATACCAACAGGGAACTGTTGAAGCTGATGGAGGCTCTTAATGGTGTCGGGCGTGTGCAGTTGGAGTGATATGGAACGCCTGACAAGTCTAGATACGACTCTGACAGGTGACGCGTATTTAAGCATCGTGTCTGATCACCTGCATCCATTCATGCCCCATTGTGCATTCCGACGGCCTTTGGCAATTCCAGCAGGACAATACGACAGCCCACACGTCCAGAATTGCTACAGAGTAGCTCCAGGAACACTCTTCTGAGTTTAAACACTTCCGCTGGGCATCAATCTCCCCAGACGTGAAGATTATTGAGCATATCTGGGATGCCTTGCAACGTGCTTTTTAGAAGAGATCTTGTGGCTCTCGTACTCTTTTTGATTTATGGACAGCCCTGGATTATTCATAGTGTCAGTTCCTTCCAGCACTACTTCAGACATTAGTCGAGTCCATGCCACATCGCGTTGCGGCACTTCTGCGTGCTCGCGGGGGCCCTACACGATATTAGGCAGGTGTCCAGTTTCTTTGGCTCTTCAGTGTAATAATTCTTACAAGGGAACCTCCCCATCGCACCCCCCTCAGATTTAGTTATAAGTTGGCACAGTGGATAGGCCTTGAAAAACTGAGCACAGATCAATCGAGAAAACAGGAAGAAGTTGTGTGGAACTATGAAAAAAATAAGCAAAATATACAAACTGAGGTAGTCCATGCGCAAGATAGGCAACATCAAGGAGATTGTGAGCTCACTAGCGCCGTGGCCCCGTGGTTAGCGTGAGCAACTGCGGAACGAAAGGTCCTTGGTTCAAGTCTTTCCTCGTGTGTAAAGTTTAATTTTTTATTTTGAGACAATTATCAAAGTTCAGGTACTCACACATAATCGACTTCGCTCTCCAAAATTCCAGGACATGTTCAGATTTGCTTGGACATATGCAGGATTTGACAGTCTACACACGGAAAAATTTGAAAACGTTAAAAACATATGTTTTGACAGAGCACAGGGAAAACTGTGCGACTGTGAAACAGTTGCATTCATTTGTTGCAGTTTACTCTTATGTTTTCATCACTTTTTTGAGAGTGATTATCACATCCACAAGAAAACCTAAATCGGGCAAGGCAGAAGAATCTTTTTACCCATTCGCCAAGTGTACAAGTTAGGTGGGTCGTCAACATATTCCTGTCTTGTGACCCACATGCCGTCACCAGTGTCGTATAGAATATATCAGACGTGTTTTCCTGTGGAGGAATCGGTTGACCTACGACTTTGCAATCAAATGTTTTCGGTTCCCATGGGAGAGGCACGTCCTTTCGTCTACTAATCGCACGGTTTTGCGGTGCGGTCGCAAAACACAGACACTAAACTTATTACAGTGAACAGAGACGTCAATCAACGAACGGACAGATCATAACTTTGCGAAAATAAAAATTTTCACTCGAGAGGAGACTTGAACCAAGGACCTCCATTCCGCAGCTGCTCACGCTAACCACGGGACCACGACGCCACTGAGCCCACAGTGTCCTTGATGTTGCATATCTTGCGCATGGGCTACTCAGTTTGTATATTTTGCTTATTTTTTTCATAGTTCCACACAACTTCTTCCTGTTTTCTCGATTGATCTGTGTTCAGTTTCTCAAGGCCTATCCACTGTGCCAACTTATAACTAAATCTGAGGGGGGTGCGATGGGGAGGTTCCCTTGTTAGGAACCCTGCCTTTATACTGATTTCCACTATCGTGTCTATGCTGTATCACTCCAACGATGGTTTGGGATTTGAAGGTAAGTCAACAGAAAACACAAAAATGAGGAAGAGGAGTAGAAGTGTACCTTCGGTGAAGGAGGACGGCTGGTCGGGCTCCTCGTAGAAGAAGCGGTCGCCTCTGCGCAGGCGCGCGAACTGGTCGCCCACGAGGCAGACCAGCGTGGGGCCGAGGAGTGCGCCCGGCAGCGGGCGCTCCGCCACGGCGCCCACGAACAGGTCCACCTCCCGCGGCGAGCTGTACAGCTGACGCAGGGCCGACACCGCCTGCAACACCAGCGTCTCCGTTCCAGCAGTGCCAAACCTAATCGGTATTTAATAGTTCATTTAAATGACCAAACATATTTCGTCACCTTTGTGTCGTAATCAGTGGACGCATGTACTCACAAGGGCAGGCCACGACATTTGTAAAGTGGATTTACTGCAAACTTCGTACACTCGTAGTACTCCATGAGCACAATAAAATGTGTAAGCAGTAGCGCGTACTTCTCAAACGTTATTGAGTAAATCGCAAGATAATTTCGGTCGTCAAATATATACCTGTGCGTGGTCATTTTTACCATGAAGCGCCGGCAGCCGAGTGGTGCCGGACTCGATTGACCCAAGGACTTTTATCCATCCTGAGGATACTTATTTCCCCGCCACCAAAAATCATACGATTGTATGGGTCAAGGGATGGACGATCGCCTATATGTATAATGACGGCGACAAATCACGCCTTGATTTCTGACAGTACCTATAAACCGCCCACAGTGAAGTCGAACATCGACCGCGCTACCGCGCCTTCTTCGCCAATTACCTACATGCGATCTTTACGTCACCCCCGCTCAGTTGGATGGTGCCACACGCCGACAGCACTCCCCCCCCCCCCCCCCCCCACCTGCTGACATCTGAAACCCCCCCGCGCTACTTTCTATATCGTAACCCACAGTGGAACAGGCGCATGGACACGCGCCTCCTTTCTTTTATGCACTATACCAGAACACACTGGTTTTTCCCCCACTCCACTGTATATTGCTTGACACCTCTTAGCTTACATCAGTACTATTATTCTTTTTTTCCTACATCTTGTTCATAAAAAAAAAATTGCTCGCCTTGTACGAGTATAATGTCTTGTGTTTTTCTCACCGGAAGGATGGCATTTCTGTTGTATTTAAGTTTGTACCAATAAAGATCCTTTGTACATTTACCCTGTTCCTGGTAAAAAAAATTATAATAATAAAATAAAATAAAAATAAATCAAAAAGCTACTTTGAGGGAGGGATTCAGGGACGGGAAGGGGGAGACATCGCGGCCAGGCCTCGGGTTCCGACCCCTGCCCGCCTTGTCTCCACCTATTCATAACTAAACACCCTAAAAAAAAGTGGTAATCGTAAAAAGAAGTGGTTAGCCTTCAAGCGCCGTAATCACTGGATCGAGTCCCGTTCATCAGTTCTTTTTTTTATTTTCAACACAATAATTTTCTTTACTATTTCTTTTACAATTGATATAATGGGAAAAATACGTGTAATCGGATGAACTTTTATTAAATTTACAATGCTATTTGGAAGTCTACAAATTTTTATTGTCACAAATACGAGGGCAGTTCAATAAGTAATGCAACACATTTTTTTTTTCTCGGCCAATTTTGGTTGAAAAAACCGGAAATTTCTTGTGGAATATTTTCAAACATTCCCGCTTCGTCTCGTATAGTTTCATTGACTTCCGACAGGTGGCAGCGCTGTACGGAGCTGTTAAAATGGCGTCTGTAACGGATGTGCGTTGCAAACAACGGGCAGTGCTCAACTTGACATCTCTGTTGGTAGTGCTGTCACAATTGTTCACCAGTTGGGATATTCAAAGGTTTGTTCCCGCTGGGTCCCTCGTTGTCTAACCGAACACCATAAAGAGCAAAGGAGAACCATCTGTGCGGAATTGCTTGCTCGTCATGTGGCTGAGGGTGACAATTTCTTGTCAAAGATTGTTACAGGCGATGAAACATGGGTTCATCACTTCGAACCTGAAACAAAACGGCAATCAATGGAGTGGCGCCACACCCACTCCCCTACCAAGAAAAAGTTTAAAGCCATACCCTCAGCCGGTAAAGTCATGGTTACAGTCTTCTTGGTTGCTGAAGGGGTTATTCTGTTCGATGTCCTTCCCCATGGTCAAACGATCAACTCTGAAGTGTATTGTGCTACTCTTCAGAAATTGAAGAAACGACTTCAGCGTGTTAGTAGGCACAAAAATCTGAACGAACTTCTCCTTCTTCATGACAACGCAAGACCTCACACAAGTCTTCGCACCCGAGAGGAGCTCACAAAACTTCAGTGGACTGTTCTTCCTCATGCACCCTACAGCCCCGATCTCGCACCGTCGGATTTCCATATGTTTGGCCCAATGAAGGACGCAATCCGTGGGAGGCACGACGCGGATGATGAAGAAGTTATTGATGCAGTACGACGTTGGCTCCGACATCGACCAGTGGAATGGTACCGTGCAGGCATACAGGCCCTCATTTCAAGGTGGCGTAAGGCCATAGCATTGAATGGAGATTACGTTGAAAAATAGTGTTGTGTAGCTAAAAGATTGGGGAATAACCTGGTGTATTTCAATGCTGAATAAAACAACCCCTGTTTCAGAAAAAAAATGTGTTGCATTACTTATTGAACTGCCCTCGTAATATAGTATTCATAACTATCGGCTAGTAAACGACGAAACACATAAAGTGATTCTGAAAATGTATGCTTGTCCGTGTCTTCAAAATTGTTCGTATTTAATCGAAAAAGAACGAGAAATTGTTTCTCGTGAAGACGCTATTAAAATACACTCGATACTGCATGATCAATTATCAGCGCCGATATTTAACGAAATGCTGCGTTATGCGTGGTTTGCTTCCAAATTATCGGCTGAAAGAGAGGCTTTTGAAAATGTTAACGAGGTTTGTTTTTCCACGGAAAACCTCAAAAGACCTTCCGTATGCGGAAACATAGCGTTTGTTCAATGCAGCTCGTGCCGTTTAACTTTATGTTTTCCATGTTTTTACGAAAAATACCATCCTGCAACTTGCACTCGCAGTGTCGAAAGCGACGATTAATTGTACATCTTTCGAAAGGCATCTGTGCTGCTCATAACTAGAAGGTAACAAGTAGTTTCGGGCTCCTTCCAGGTATAAAGGATTTCTCAAATCACGGACAAGCATACATTTTCAGTATCACATTATGCGTTTGGTCGTTTACTAGTCGATAGTTATTAATATTATATTATTTGTGATAATAAAAATTTGTAGATTGCCAAATAATATTGTAAATTTAATAAAAGTTCATCCGATTACACGTATTTTTCCCATTATATCAATTGTAATATAAATAGTAAAGAAAATGACTGTGTTGAAAATAAAAAAAAAAAAACTGACGAACGGGACTCGATCCAGCGACCCAGCGATTACGGGGCTTGAAGGCTAACCTCTTTTTTTTTTTTTGTTCGTGATTGATCGTTGTATATGGACGTAGCGGACGTCACGTGACATCCGTTCAAGTTCGTTGTTGATCCCTTCTCTCAGTTTCTTTTTTTTATTACAGAGACCACACAGCCCTCGGACCGAACACGCTGAGCTACCGTGCCGGCACCACTCGGCTGCCGGCGCTTCATGGTAAAAACGGTCACGCACAGGTATATATTTGACGACCGAAATTATCTTGCGATTTTCTCAATAACGCTTGAGAAGTACGCGCTACTGCTTACACATTTTGTTGTCCTCATCGAGTACTACGAGTGGACGAAGATTGCAGTAAATACGCGTTCCAAACGTCGTGGCCTCCCCTTGTCAGTTCTGGAAAATGTGTGACGTTAACGGATTAGTGACATGACACTTACCAACGATAAATAAATTCATTTCGGTTGTATTATGGTAAATTTTCCAGACAGAGAAACAGGAATAGTGAAGTCTAGAGTATGAGCTTGTTAAATTCCACGTTGATGGAAGATGATGAGAAAGGCTAGCTGGAAGCTTTAAGGTTCGTTCGGGTAAAGGTGTCACGGTCGGGTGAAATCGTTCTCCAACTGTCTGTACTGCGCATGCTCAGCTACACGATACGTCAGAACACTTTCACGCGTTTTGTTGTCTGACCGTATGTAGCGCTAGTTGACGTCTTTACTCAAGTGTTTCTTATTTAAATAATGAAACAGTGCACTCGGTACGTTTTTTTTTTTCCTGCTTAGCACTGCGCGTTTCGAGAATTTGTTTCCACTGTAAGGCGAAAATATTTACTTAAATATTTTACGTACGGTTTGTGTGTGTGTTCCATCTTTCTTATACACTACTCTGTCGTCTTTTTGAGGTTGTAAGGCACCTGCTGTGCCTCCTACATTATGGAGAAAATCTCACACACAATGTGAAATTTCACAAACAGTATGAGCGATGGCTTGCGTGTGGATCGTTTCCTGCGCAATGGGGGAGGCACGGTATCTTATAACCTCCAAAGACTGCAGTGCAAGACAGACAGCACAACACACCAAATACCAATGTAAATATCTGATCGTGACAATCAGAAATTCTCGAAAAGTGTCGTGCTAAGCATGAAAAAATACGGAAGTGGTGCAGCGTTTCATTATTATGAAATTGACTCAGACGTTTCTGATTCCTGCTTGTGTTGGCACTTATTCGAGAGGCAGTGATACGTAATGTTAACAGAAGTTCCTAATGATTCGTGACACCACTTTTCCTCATCAGCATCCTGTTTTCTTTTACATACTTTGCTTACATACATTTGATGACAAATTTGATAAGCATGTCTCACTGATTTTGGTCATACAAATTTCATACCTGTTTGACAGTACACTACAGATAATTAGAACCTATGTTAATAAACCACAAACTAGTAAGTGCCGAAATATTACAACGCTTTAAATAATCTAATAAAAAGAATAATTATTGTTGTTTTAGTTTCTAGGGAACGGCTACAATGTGCCCACCTGTTATAAATCTGGCATGCAGGTTAATTTCACAAACGTGTATGTAACAGCAAAGTATGTTTATTTCTACCCATGCCATCTCCCCTCTAAAGTGACGGGTGACCTAATGTCTGCATTTCATTTATAGCCATGAGTATAGTATGTGAATCCCAATTATCGTCTCTTATGGTCGGATCCTCATAGGGACGAGAGCAATAAACTTAGATTTGTTCTTCATAATCTCGTAAAAGTCGAAAATGTGTAAACAGTATCTCCAGGCTCTACGTGTAGCACCTCTGCAGAAACTGTACGTAACTGATTTTTTAAATTAACCGAAGAAAATTAAGAGAAGGCCGACTGTTTCGGTAATTTCCGTGACATACTGTTGCTTCACGCTCCTCCTATGTGTCGCAAACATTCAAGTTTAAACTTGGGTGATAACATTACACAATACTTTGCCACAAGTAGAAATTTCATATATGTCTTTACGTCTTTCCCGTAACACATCTGACAAGCAGCTCGCTTCTCAGTTTTTCCCTTCCCAGACAAGATGTACCTTTCTGAAGTCAGTACAGTTTTTACATGACTTATTCATGAAGGTCACTGATAAATGTTAATTAAACATCAAACAGATATTGGTACCTTTAACGTAATATCTCCACTTCTACGTAATGGTCACCTACAGTTTAGTATATTTGATCAAGCAGACGGCCTTGCCGCAGTGGTACACCGGTTCCCGTCAGAACACCGAAGTTAAGCGCTGTCGGGCTGGGCTAGCACTTGGATGGGTGACCATCCGGTCTGCCGAGCGCTGTCGGCAAGCGGGGTGCCCTCATCCCTTGTGAGGTAAACTGAGGAGCTATTTGGCTGAGAAGTAGCGGGTCCGGTCTCGTAAACTGACATACGGCCGGGAGAGCGGTGTGCTGACCACATGCCCTCCGTATCCGCATCCAGCGACGTCTGTGGGCTGAGGATGACACGGCTGCCGGTAGGTACTGTTTGGCTTTCCCAGGTCTTTTCGGAGACGTTTAGTTTAGTTTTTTATATGATCAAGCTAGTTGTTATTAATATCTTTGAAGACAATTACAGTTTAATGTTTTCCTTTTTGCAAACACAGCTTTTCAGTTTTTAAATGTTGTTTATAGGCGTGTTACTAAAATTCAATTTGAGACACAGTATTTATATAATACTTGAATTGTATCCCAACACAACAGTTGTGTCATAATCTAAACTGTATTGTGTTGGCCGGCCGCGGTGGTCTAGCGGTTCTAGGAGCTCCGTCCGGAACCGCGGGACTGCTACGGTCGCAGGTTCGAATCCTGCCTCGGGCATGGATGTGTGTGATGTCCTTAGGTTAGTTAAGTTTAAGTAGTTCTAAGTTCTAGGGGACTGATGACCACAGATGTTAAGTCCCATAGTGCTCAGAGCCATTCTGTATTGTGTTGACTCTGTCCTGCAAGCTTTTCACTGAGATAAAAATTATCAGAGGATAACAATTTATTAAAAATACGTAGATTTTGAAGCAAAGTACACTGGTATCCACAATTAAAGCAACAAACGGAAAATTTGCAAGTTTGCATTTATTTTGGCACAAAACAGTAAAAGCAGGCGTTAGTAAAATAGAAACCATGTAAAGAATATAGAAGGAAAACAATTGCAATATGCATAAAGGTAGACAAAAATGTTCTTCGTTTTTTTCCAGCTTAAGGGAGTTGCACACACATTAGGACAACTGGTTAATATGCTCAGTATGGTGTGTGCGCATCTCTGGGAGCAATACAAGTCTGACAACAACAAGGCATGCCGTGAATGGTATCATCAATCTCATGTGGAGGCAATGCTCATTCTTCCTGCAGAGCCGCTCGCAAGTCTTGGAGAATGGTTGCTGGGTGGTGACGTGATGCAGCCCGTCTCCCTACCGCATCTCAGACTTGCCCTATGTGATACAAATCTGGAGAGCGATCAGGCCATGCTATGCGGGCAGAATCTTCTGTTTCTAAGAAAACACCCCTGCTCTATGAGGTAGAGCATTATCATCCATCGGTACAAAGTAGGTGCCCACAGTACCCCGCAGCAACCGCACAAGAGGTCCCAAGATTTAGTCACGACGCCTGACAGCAGTTAAATCTTGCCGATTTCATGAAGAGATGTTCGCGTGGTCAACATAATCCATGCCCACACCATTCGGTATCCTACATCTACATCTACATCTACATCCATACTCCGCAAGCCACCTGACGGTGTGTGGCGGAGGGTACCCTGAGTACCTCTATCGGTTCTCCCTTCTATTCCAGTCTCGTATTGTTCGTGGAAAGAAGGATTGTCGGTATGATTCTGTGTGGGCTCTAATCTCTCTGATTTTATCCTCATGGTCTCTTCGCGAGATATACGTAGGAGGGA
The DNA here is from genome assembly GCF_023864345.2 of Schistocerca serialis cubense. Classification (NCBI taxonomy): domain Eukaryota; kingdom Metazoa; phylum Arthropoda; class Insecta; order Orthoptera; family Acrididae; genus Schistocerca; species Schistocerca serialis. The sequence continues at coordinate 831,203,725 of NC_064638.1, read as the reverse complement.
GCTATATACTGCTTGACTCTTCGGTGAAGGTATGTTCTCGAAGCTTTAACAAAAGCCCATACCGAGCTACTGAGCGTCTCTCCTGCAGAGTCTTCCACTGGAGTTTATCTATCATCTCCGTAACGCTTTCGCGATTAATAAAGGATCCTGTAACGAAGCGCGCTGCTCTCCGTTGGATCTTCTCTATCTCTTCTATCAAGCCTATCTGGTACAGATCCCACACTGGTGAGCAGTATTCAAGCAGTGGGCGAACAAGCGTATTGTGACCTACTTCCTTTGTTTTTGGATTGCATTTACTTAGGATTCTTCCAATGAATCTCAGTCTGGCATCTGCTTTACCGACGATCAACTTTATATGATCATTCCATTTTAAATCACTCCTAATGCGTACTCTCAGATAATTTATGGAATTAACTGCTTCCAGTTGCTGACCTGCTATTTTGTAGCAAAATGATAAGGGATCTATCTTTCTATGTATTCGCAGCACATTACACTTGTCTACATTGAGATTGAATTGCCGTTCCCTGCACCATGCGTCAATTCGCTGCAGATCCTCCTGCATTTCAGAACAATTTTCCATTGTTACAATCTCTCGATACACCACAGCATCATCTGCAAAAAGCCTCAGTGAACTTCCGATATCATCAACAAGGTCATTTATGTATATTGTGAATAGCAACGGTCCTATGACACTCCCCTGCGGCACACCTGAAGTCACTCTTACTTCGGAAGACTTCTCTCCATTGAGAATGACATGCTGTGTTCTGTTATCTAGGAACTCTTCAATCCAATCACACAATTGGTCTGATAGTCCATATGCTCTTACTTTGTTCATTAAATGACTGTGGGGAACTGTATCGAACGCCTTGCGGAAGTCAAGAAACACGGCATCTACCTGAGAACCCGTGTCTATGGCCCTCTGAGTCTCGAGGACGAATAGCGCGAGCTGGGTTTCACACGACCGTCTTTTTCGAAACTCATGCTGATTCCTACAGAGTAGATTTCTAGTCTCCAGAAAAGTCATTATACTCGAACATAATACGTGTTCCAAAGTTCTACAACTGATCGACGTTAGAGATATAGGTCTACAGTTCTGCACATCTGTTCGACGTCCCTTCTTGAAAACGGGGATGACCTGTGCCCTTTTCCAATCATTTGGAACGCTACGCTCTTCTAGAGCAAGTTCCTTCGCGTACTCTGTGTAAAATCGAACTGGTATCCCATCAGGTCCAGCGGCCTTTCCTCTTTTGAGCGATTTTAATTGTTTCTATATCCCTCTGTCGTCTATTTCGATATCTACCATTTTGTCATATGTGCGACAATCTAGAGAAGGAACTACAGTGCAGTCTTCCTCTGTGCAACAGCTTTGGAAAAAGACATTTAGTATTTCGGCCTTTAATCTGTCATCCTCTGTTTCAGTACCATTTTGGCCACAGAGTGTCTGGACATTTTGTTTTTATCCACCTACCGCTTTGACATAAGACCAAAATTTCTTAGGATTTTTTGCCAAGTCAGTACATAGAACTTTACTTTCGAATTCATTGAACACCTCTCGCATAACCCTCCTCACACTACATTTCGCTTCGCGTAATTTTTGTTTGTCTCCTCGGTATCGGTCTCCTTCCACAATGTTTCGCTCCCGAAATCGTGGTCCACGTCCCCTTCGGATGCGAATTCGCCGAGGATCACTCTCCAGACCAAATCAGGACTCACCTGTGAAAAGAACATTGCCCCACTGTTCGACCGTCCAAGTGGCATGTTGACGACTCCACTCTAGAGGTTGTCCTTCTGTGAATAGACGTCAGAGGTACAAATGCAGTAGGTCCCCGACAATAAACGCCACTCTTCGAAGCCTTCTGTTCACCGTTTGCCTCGATACAACACGTAGAGTGAATGCTGCGAGGTCAGATGCCAGTTGACGTCGTGTCCTTACAGCCAAATAACGGTCTTCTCTTTCTAATGTGACACGTAGTCAGCCATGCCCTGGTCTTCGTGATAGAGTTTCTGTCTCCATGAACTGTCGCCACATCCGAAAAACAACAGCACGATTCACGTCAAGCCATCGGGCCACATCAGCTTGCGACTGTCCTGCTTCCATTCTTCCTATGGCCCTCCACCGCAGAGAGTCTGGCAGGCGTCTTCTCTGTGCCATACTGCACCGTCTGTGACTGTGTACACAGCGATTGTGGATGTGGGACTACCCGGCAAACACTAACCCGCTTGATAGGCGCTCTGACGTTATCGTTGGAATGATTGTCCCTTGACCGGAATGCCACAGTCGGAGCAGAACACGATCGTACGGGCATCTGTTGACAGTTTGTATGATTACATTGTGAATTAGAACAAAACGGGATAATAGCTGTTTGTTGCTTTAATTTTGGACACCAGTGTATTTACTGTGTCATCTGCAACGAAAAGATGTTATTTTGAGTGGAAATTGGCCAGTTAACAAGTCCAGCAGTCTATAAATGTAATTTTGTTGCGTGAAAATATTCTCGGACTGTAACTTATATTTAATAACTGTAACAAATCACTTTATCTGTGAAAGTAATTTTGTTCTGTGAAAATATATCGGGACTAAATTTTCACGCAATAAAATTACTTGCGTAAATAAAGTGATCTGTTAAACTCACGATATTATCGTTTCGTCGGATGTGCAGCAACGTAAGGCTGTACAGAAGCTAACACTCTAGACAATATGCAATACTCATAACCGACATAGGAGCTTTTAGGCCTATTTTTCGTTCTAATATTATTACTCAAAATATATTTGCATTTTACAGAACTGAATAATTGAACCAACTGATGATGGTACAAAACTCCTCAAACTAATTTGGATATTTAAAAAGAACGATTGTTTAAATAACAGGAGATCCTAAATTCTCATACACTTTGTTTATAGTATCGACAGAAGGATACTGTAGTGTATGAGGGTGGAAACTACGAATGTGGCGACGCATCAGAACACACAACATATTTTCATTAGCTTATTAGACCAACATTTACGTGGAAGAAATCTGCAGTTCGTAACTAATAAATTGTGTGTCAGAGTCCACATCTGGCTCTGGGAATATGTTACAGTTTAAAATCTGATTCCGAAGTCTCTGTCTTATGATTATATAATCAATCTGAAACCTCGCCGTGTCTACACGTCTCATCCACGTGTGCAACATTCTTTCACGATTCTTCAACCAAGTGTTAGTGGTGATTAAATTATGCTTTGTGGAAAATTCTACCTGGCGGCTACCTCTTTGATTCCTTTCCCCTAGTCCGTATTCACCTACAATTTTTTCCTTCTGGCTCTTTTATTACTGCCATATTCCAGTCCCCTAACACAATTTAATTTTCGTTTTCAGTTTTTCTGAAAGAAAAGTTTCGGTCGTTTGAATTTCTAAACCTGTGACGTACCCGCGCGTTTGCAGCAGTCTTAAAAATGAACGTTAGCCACGATGGAGGGTTTCTGTAACGTAAAATGCAAGTAAAAGCAGCAGTACTTACATCTGGGTCCATCATCTTGAGCATGTCGTCCCACGTGTTGATGGGCTCAAGATTGCACACTTCCCTCCAGTCAGCGTACGGAGGCAGCCCGTGGTCCCGTCCTCGCTGTATGTTCAGAGCCACGAGGTCCAGTCCGAAGTCCAGATCTCCTTGGAACAGGTGGTCAGTTATCTGCCAACCAAAAGTAAAGAGTAAATACGTCTTCTTACCCATGTCTGTTGCCTTTATATGACGAATACTCTAGTATCCTCTGAGAATGGCCTGAGCATGGATGCTTTGGAAAAGAGAAACAAGAGTCGTATCAAGCTTTCACACGCGTGCCACGAACGTCTTCGCAAACTCTTAACACTTCACGCAAAAAAACCTTAATTGATCCACTCTGTATTCTTAACCTTTGGAGCTTCAGCGCCTTGCGACGTTTCTGCTGGCATTCGTCCGTTGTTTGGTGCTGAGACCTCAACAGATTAGGTTGACTCGCAGTCAAGCTTCATGATTTTGGCAGATTAGGTTTATATAAAGGGGACAGATTATTCGGCTATCCGTACACTCCAAGAATTTTCGAATCACCTCAAATTTGGAAATTACCGAGTATACTATGACGTAAACTCGTTGCAACTGGATGATGTCCTCTGTGTTAAAATACCGCCACCGTCTCCTAAAGTAGAGAGCATAGTCCAACTTCTGTTACGGATCTGGGCTGGAAACGTAATAATGCTTTGTGTGTTCGCTAAATATACTCGAACTGATTTGATGTATATTTTGGTTTGTAACAGGATTTATAGTCCATCACGATGGAGGCAGCTTAGAAAATCCTCGTCCGATCGTTACTCAAGTATTGCTCGACGAACTGGGATCCTTACTACATAGGACAGATACAGGAAATAGAGGATACCCATAAAAAAGAGCAGCGTGTTAAGCCACAGTTTCGTTTAGTTGGTGCGGAAGCGTCTCGAAAATGTTTGTCCGACTTCAGTGGCAGACGCTAAGAGATTGACGCTATGCATCACGGTATGGCTTACTGTTTAAATTCCGTGAGCATACTTTCCTAGGAGCTTCAACCAACAAGTCACTTTCTCCTGCATATGTACCTCGGAAGAAGACCACGAAGGTAAAATTCGAGCACACACTGAAGCCTTCCAACAATTGTTCTTCCCGCGCACTATTCGCGGTTGGAGTAGGTAATGGGGGAAATGATGGCAGTACACAAAGTACTCTCCGCGACACGCCACAACGTGGCTTGCATTGTATAGATTGTAGATGTGTCGTTGTAAACGTCTTCGCGCTGCTATGGCAGAATGTAAAAGAGGGCTCGGCTGCCGCCACAGGTCGGATTAAAAGTTTCGGTCTGGCCGTGAGCTGTGCACGGTGAGCCAAGGCGGTTCGAGGCGACAACTCGCGTAAAGCGGGAAACAGCGGGAAACACGGGTTCGAGTCCTGGTCCGCCACAAACTTTAATTGTCGTCATTCCATTATGCAGTCATTCCATTTATCTCGAAACATCGCAACTTACCTCCTTGGTGAAGAAACGGTCCATGCGCTGACACGGTTGCGTGGACAGTCCCCTCACGAAGTTGTCGAATGCCCCGTCACCATACAGCGGGAATGGTGTGAATTGGTGCTTGTGAAGAGTTAGGTTTTGTTTGAGTGTCCCGAATATACTGAACCCTCTGTAACAGTTACCACAAAAATGTCAGTTTTCATTGTGACACAGTGACACGTATAATGAAAATAAATGTTCAGTACTCACTCTAGGCTACTTTGGATCAAGCTATGTCCGAAGCGGTAAGCGGCAGTAGCGAATACGTTGGTGATGCCACCGTTCACGTTGTTGTCGTACAGTTTCGAATGCCCTTTGTTTTTCGGCCGCAACTCAAACTTATCCATGTACGCATTACCTGCAAATGAAAGAAAGTCAAACGTGCATGATTGTTTCCCCCAATATTTTCTTGGTAGCGTTGTAAGAAAAATAAATATCAGTGGTAAAAAACAATGAGTGTGACTTGCTGCATTGGAAAATAGCCGTGTGCTTGTATCATACGAGCTAAGGACAAAATTTCTTGGCTAGATAGGAAAATACTGAGATTTTTTGCAAAAAGGGACAAATCTTTCGACTTAATGGCGATTTAAGTTAACATGAGCAGATTGCATATCTGAAATGCGATTTCTGAAGGTCGGCAATGAATCTATACCTTCCATGCCTCTTCTATGAACTCAAAATTATTTCCAGTCACAAATTTCGTTCGGTATGGAAATAGGTGGAAGTCAGAGCGTACCAAACTGAGTAGACTGTAAGTCTGAACAATCAGTAGTTCTGATCCCTGAATTTTCCCATTGTCCAAACACATCTGTGGTCAGACGTGTGGTCCTGATCAAAAAGATTTATTTTTCGTTAGCACTCAACGGCATTTGGTGTAGGGACACTGCTTTGAAATTTGTTTCTTTTCTGGGAAGATGAGAACTCTGCAGCAGATCGGCGCTCAATATTAGTTGAATGCTTTTTGAAGCGATTCGAACACTGTAGAGAACTCCGTTCTCCTTTTGTTGTTGGTGCGGCTCCCATATGGAACACAGCTTTTTTAGGGTTAATTCTTGGAGTACAGTATACCGGTCTTGTTCTCTTGATATGCCTGTAGCATCTAGTTACTTAATTCCTCCTTAATCAAGAATGGTTCTAAGGTGCATCGTACATGCTGTTTCTCTTTCATGCATTGCGAAGACCCTGATCATCCTCAAGAGAAGAAGGATGGAGTTTGCTTTCCTCCCCCAATTTCTTAACTGCTGAAAACAAGGGAGATAGCGGCTTATAAAGCTTCGCATGTTTTGAATGAATTTCCTTTGGCAATAAGTTATTCTAAATGAAAAATTTTATGCCGGTACAGTATACCAGTTTATCCATCTAAGGTAATACTCAAACACCTCTACCTCGAAAATCCGTGTATACAAAATTATTCAAAAGATCAAGTTGACACTTAACTTAGGATCGAAGCGAAATGGTTGCGAAAGCATACTTGACCTCATAGCAACAAATAATCCCGGACAAATTGTGAGTATTGTGACGAATAGAGGGATTAGCGACCACAAGGTATTTGCTGCTAGGCTGAATGCCGTGACACCTACAACCATCAAAAAAGAAAAGAAAAGTATATCTACTTAAAAAAAGAACGCCGTTTTAAGAGCCAGTCTTCTGGTCATGTAAGCGCAGAAAAATAGTGGAATGATGTCAAAGAGATAGTATCGACAGCAATGGAGAGATATATACCACATAAATTAATAAGTGATGGTGCTGATCCCCCATGGTACACAAAACGGGTCAGATCGCTGTTGCAGAAGCAGAGAAAAAAGCATGCCAAATTTAAAAGAACGTAAAATCCCCCAGATTGGCAAAGTTTTACAGAAGTTCGAAATATAGCGCCAACTTCAATGCGAGATGCCTTTAATAATTTCCATAACGGAACTCTGTCTTGAAATCTGGAGAAAACCCAAAGAGATTCTGGTCATACATAAAGCACACCAGTGGCAAGGCGCAATCAACACCTTCACTGCGCGATAACAACAGTGAAGTCACTGATGACAGTGTCACAAAGGCAGAGTTATTACACACGGTCTTCCGAAACTCCTTCACCACAGAAGACGAAGTAAAGATTCCTGAATTCCCATCAAAAACAACTGCCAAGATGAGAAACATAGAAGTAGATATCCTCGGTGTCGCAAAGCAGATTAAATCACTTAATAAAGGAAAGGCTTCTGGTCCACATCGTATACTAGTCAGGTTCCTCTCAGAGTATGCTGATACAATAGCTCCATATTTAGCAATTATATACAACGGCTCGCTCACAGAAAGAGCCGTACCTAAAGACTGGAAAATTGCACATGTCACACCAATCCCCAGAATGAGAAGTAGGAGTAATCCGTTGAATTACAGGCCCATACCACTAACGTCGATTTTCAGTAGGGTTTTGGAACATATACTGTATTCGAACATTGTGAAGTACCTCGAAGAAAACGATTTATGGACACGTAGTCTGCATGGATTCAGAAAATATCATTCTTGTGAAACACAACTAGCTCTTTATACTCATGAAGTAATGAGTGCTATCAACAGGGGATGTCAAATTGATTCCATATTTTTAGATTTCCAGAAGGCTTTCGACACCGTTCCTCACAAGAATCTTCTAACCAAACTATGGAATATCGCCTCAGTTGTGCGACTGGATTCGTGATTTCCTGTGGGAAAGGTCACAGTTCGCAGTAATAGACGGAAAGTCATCGAGTAAAACAGAAGTAATATCCGGCGTTCCCCAAGGAAGTGTTATAGGCCCTCTATTGTTCCTGATCTATATTAACGATATAGGAGACAATCTTAGTAGCAGTCTTAGATTGTTTGCAGATGATGCTGTCATTTACCGTCTTGTAAAGTCATCAAAGTCATCAGATGACTAAAACGAATTGCGAAAAGTGGCAATTGACCCTGAATAAAGAAACGTGTGAAGTTATTCACAAGAGTACTAAAAGAAATCCACTAAATTTCGATTACACGGTAAGTCACACAAATCTGAAGGCTGTAAATTCAACTAAATACTTAGGGATTACAATTGCAAATAACCTAAACTGGAGATAATGTTGCGGGTAATGCAGACCAAAGAAAGCGATTCATTGGCAGAACACTTAAAAAAAAGGGGGTGCAACGTGTCTACTAAAGACACTGCTTACACCACACTTGTCCGCCCTATTCTGGAGTATTGCTGTGCGGTGTGGCATCCTCATCTGGTGGGACTGACAGATGACATCGAAAAAGTACAAAGAAGGGCGGTTCGTTTTGTATTATCGCGAAATAGGGGAGATAGTGCTACACTTATGATACGTAAATTGGAGTGGCAATCATTAAAACAAAGCGTTTTTCGTTGCGACGGGATCTTCGTATGAAATTTCAATCGCCAGTTTTCTCCTCCGATTGCGAAAACATTCTGTTGGGACCCACCTATGTAGGGAGGAATGATCATCACGATAAAATAAGAGGAATCAAGGCTCGCGCAGAAAAAATTAAGTGCTCGATTTTCCCGCGCCGTTCGAGAGTGGAACGGTAGAGAGACAGCTTGAAGGTGGTTCATTGAACGCTCTGCCAGGCACTTTATTGCGAATAGCAGAGTAATCATGTAGATGTAGATGTTGTGGAATATGTAGCAACATAAAATTAAAACTTAAATACACGATGTGGCCTAGAGAAACTCGCCATGCCGGCTGACCCCCTTATCATTCTCTGTCTGACAATGAGTGGTGGACGTGGCAATGAAGTAAGCACACCGCTCTTCCAGCTGTTGCTAGTTAGGACTCATTTCAAATTGGTCCTCCACTGGGCACACTAGCATGAGCGCACACCGTTCCCGTCGTCCTACTATGGAAATATCCCTGGCAGTACTGCGAATTGAAGCCAGGTTCTATGCACTGGAAACAGACAAGCTCGTCACTCAGCTACGGAAAAGGATATAATAGCAGCATGATAAAAATTAAATTTTAGACGTCGACGTTTAGATGTAAAGAACCTGATGATGGCAGCATGCCGACGAAACGTGTCACGTTAATAAACACACTCTAAGACATTTATGTATGAGAAAGAGCTTCACAAACTGAGCAAGTCAAGAACGCGTCCTCCTACCTCTGGGCCTGATGCAAGCTCTTGTTGGGTTTGGCATTGATTGATAGTGTTATTGGATCTGGCCCAGAGTGATATCGTGCCACCTTCTGTCCAATTGGCGCCTTAGATCGTCAAAATGCCGAACTGGCTGGAGGGCCCTGCCCATAATGCAACAAATGTTCTTAATTGGGAAGAGATCCGAGGAGTTTGCTGGCCCAGGTAGGGTTTGGCAAACACGAAAACAAGCAATAGAACCTCTCGCCATGTGCAAACTGGCATAATCTTGCGGAAATGTAAGCCCATGATGGCTTGCCATGAGGGGCATCAAAACAGCGTAGAATATCGTCGACGTATCGCCGTGCTGGAAGTGTCGCGGATGACAGCAAAAGTGATTCTGGTATGAAATGAAATGGCACCCCACACCATTACCCCTGGTTATCAGGAAATGTGGCAGGCGACAGTCAGGTAGATATCACACAGCCGTCCGGAGCGTCCCTAGACACGTCTTCGCTGGTGACTGGGGCTCAGTTCGAGGCGGGACTCATCACTGGAGACAGTTCTACTCCATTAAATGAGATTCCTCCCTAATATGTGTCTGCAGACGCTCCGACATTGGCGGGATTCTAATCTGACTGTCAGCTGGGAGTGATGGTCTGGAATGCCATTTCTTTTCACGGCAGGACTTCTGTAGTTGGCTTCCGCGGCATCCTCATTGGACATCGCTACGTCACGATATTCTGTTCCCCGTTTTCTTAAGCTTTGTGGCAAGTCATCCCGGGTGATAACGCCCACAAGTACACGGCGAGAGCTTCTACTGCTTGTCTTCGTGCTTGCCAAACCCTACCTTGGCCAGCGAGGTCACCGTATCTCTCCCGAACTGACTTCGCCTGAAATATTGTGGACGAGGCCCTCCAACCAGCCCACGATTTTGACGAAGTAGGGCGCCAGCTGGACAGAATTTGCCACGATATGCCTCAGGAGGGCTTCCAGCGATTCTATTAATCAATGCAAAGCCGAATAACTGCTTGTATCACGCCCAGAGGTAGATCAATGTGTTATTGACTTGCTCAATTTATGAAGGTCCTTCTCCTGACTGGATCATCCAATTTTTCTGAAATTATAATCATTTGTTTGTCTGTACATATATGTAAGATCTACTGGTTTCCGCCCCATTTGCATACTTCTTCGTGGTGCATCGTTTATTTTTCTTTTGTCTTAGATTTTATATGCAAAAAAGTGACAGAAGCAGAAAAATTATCCTATATATATTTTGTAACAAAGCCGCTAATCTCAGCATGTTGTTGTTGTTGTTTTTGTTGTGGTCTTCAGTCCAGAGACTGGTTTGATGCAGCTCTCCATGCTACTCTATTCTGTGCGAGGTTCTTCATCTCCAAGTACCTTCTGCAACCTACATCCTTCTGAATCTGTTTAGTGGATTCATCTCTTGGTCTCCCTCTACGATTTATACCCTCCACGCTGCCCTCCAACACTAAATGGTGATCCCTTGATGCCTCAGAACATGTCCTACCAACGGATCCCTTCTTCCAGTCAAGTTGTGCCATAAATTTCTCTTCACCCCAATTCTACTCAATACCTCCTCATTAGTTATGTGATCTACCCATCTGATCTTCAGCATTCTTCTGTAGCACTACAATTCGAAATCTTCTATTCTCTTCTTGTCTATAATATTTATCGTCCACGTTTCACTTCCATACATGGCTACATTCCATACAAACACTTTCAGAAACGACTTCCTGACACTTAAACCTATACTCGATGTTAACAAATTTCTCTTCTTCAGAAGCGCTTTCATTGCTGTTGCCAGTCTACATTTTTACATTTTATATTCTCTCTACTTTGTCCATCATCAGTTATTTTGCTCCCCAAATAACAAAACTCATTTACTACTTTAAGCATCTCATTTCCTAATCTAATTCCCTCAGCATCACCCGACTTAATTCGACTTTCATTATCCTCGTTTTGCTTTTGTTGATGTTCATCTTATATCCTCCTTTCAAGACACTGCCCATTCCGTTGAACCGCTCTTCCAAGTCCTTTGCTGTCTCTGACAGAATTACAACGTCATCGGCGAAGGTCAAAGTTTTTATTTCTTCTCCATGGATTTTAATTTCTAATTCAAATTTTTCTTTTGTTTCCTTTACTGCTTGCTCAATATACAGATTGAATAACATCGGAGAGAGGCTACAACCCTGTCTCACTCCCTTCCCAACCACTGCTTCCCTTTCATGCCCCTCGACTCTTATAACTGCCATCTTGTTTGTGTACAAATAGTACAATTTGTAAATAGCCTTTCGCTCCCTGTATTTTACCCCTGCCCCCTTCAGAATTTGAAAGAGAGTATTCCAGTCAACATTGTCAAAAGCTCTACAAATGCTAGAAACTTAGGCTTGCCTTTCCTTAATCTATTTTCTAAGATAAGTTGTAGGGTCAGTATTGCCTCATTTGTTCCAACATTTCTACGGAATCCAAACTCAGCATATTCCACATCAATATGCAGTGTCTTTGTTGGCCAGTGCAAAACGAAAGGGGGAGGGTACTACTTCCCGGATTTCAGGGGTGACTTTGTGCCGGTATCTTGGGGGTTGGCACAGACGCCTGCCGTGAGCCGCCTTACCGAGCACGAGCGGCAGGAACTCGTTGTAGGTGATGTGCTGCAGCTCGGCCACGACGACCCTGCGCGCCTCCTGGAAGAGCGCCTCGTCGCTCCAGCGCGGGTTCAGCGCCGCCAGCTCGCGCGCCACGCGGTTGTGCTCGCGCATCCACAGCGTGTGCACCACCGCCAGGTCGATCTGCTCGTTCACTCGCGAGTCGCCTGCAACATCAACGCACTCTCACTATCCAAACAAACCGTCTCCGTTACTCGTCGTAACGCACACAACACGTCAGTATACAGAGTGTCAGGGGTACAAGTGCAGATATTTTTATTGGTGTCTGAGGGTAGAGTACTGCACAGCGTTACATTAGTATTAACTTCACTTGCAGACTAATGATTACAGCTATTAGATGTAGTACTTTTTTGGGTTGGTTAGTACTTCCAGGTACCTATGGCAAGAGCAAGTCATTAATGCTTATTTTCCCATGGGCAGCAGGTCAGGTGGTCAAGTGTAAACGGGCGGACGCAAATCGGTTAGCCTATACCGATATAGCGACAGGCGTACTGCAGTTAGCGGTGCAGTTACGACCGAGCAGAAAACATTAGGTAGTAACTTATGTGACGTGTTTGTGGGAAGACTGTTAGATGCAGAGAAAAAGAAAACTAACACACTGAAGTGGATATGTACTAAGGTATCAATGATCACAATATTGTCACGTAGAAGAAGGTGTAAGGAGATGAATGACGAACGCTAACTTCACTTAACGAAGGTGTATTCAGCACTTGCACATACAAGCGCTCGGAGCGAACTGCCTCCGGCCAGAACACATACAGTATACAGGGTGTTACAAAAAGGTATGGCCAAACTTTCAGGAAACATTCCTCACACACAAAGAACATCTTTTCTTTATTTGTGTGTGAGGAATGTTTCCTGAAAGTTTGGCCGTACCTTTTTGTAACACCCGGTATATACAGCTACAGAACATTCCAGTACAATACATCTTGACTTTTGTGGGTACTTCTAGAATGTACTCGAACCGAATATAGAAATTAAAATGGTACAAGCCAGGTGAGTTTTTGAACGCACGACCCTCCAATGACCAGTTTAGTATCATAACCACTACACCACGGTCCTACTCAGCTTCTTTTGCGGCAATATTTTCACTTACACCCCTAACGCCCTGTGAGTAAAATGTTATGAAACCCACCCAGAAATCACACGACAAATGCTTACAGCGACGTGGACAACGAACAACCGATATGTTTGAAAGTAATGCAGTTACGACTAGGAAGAGCATTAGGTGTTTTCTCTCCCCTTTTTCGAGCACATGTTTAATGTCGCGTGTTGTGAATTGTCTGCTCAGTTTTGTCTCTGTCTGTGTTTGTTTTTAACAAACAAAAAAACTGAAAACAGCACTTTATATCAGGTGATAAAATTGTATAATAAATTTCCAAAGCAAGAACAAAATTACTAAAGCACGTTTGTTTAAAAAGGCAGCTAAGACATTCTTCACAAATAATGTATATTACACAACTAAAGATTACTCAGAGGACGCAGAGTAGTGGACAGTAATGAAAGGGGATAACTCTAGCACCTTGTCACATTTCAATACTCGATTTACTGCTTTCACAAGGGTCTCATGTCAAGATGTATAATGCACGAGAGTCATATCCGTTGGCTAAGTTTTTCAGGTGGGAAGTATCACATTGAAGAAGGAAACTATGGTTTATATTGCAAGTTACATGAAACAATTTGTGTCTGAATGAAGAAACATTATTCATTAGGGAAGTAACGAATGAGGCAATGGAGTAGTTTGGACACTGAGTCGTACTTGGAAGGATGGAGCTGCTCTGTCTGTCCATCCTGATTTGCGTTTTTTTTGTACAGCTAAGGCATATGCAGCGATGGTTCCTTAAGCCGGTATTACACTATCAAATTTCTTTGTCAAATATCTTTGTCAAAGAAATTTGATGGTATAATAGGGCACTTTGTCAAATCTCGCCTGTCGTTAAATAAATTTCATCAAATCTAGGGCCTCGCTGTAGATTTGATCAAAGAAGTCGCTTGTCTTCTGTTCACTGCAATGTGACATGTTACCACGTGGAGCGCTAGCATTGCTGCAGCGTTCTGTCATCTGTAATGTTTTTATGAATATTGTCATAATACATTTGGTGTGTACCGACAACTACAAAATTAATAGAGATGTATGTAGCTGATGAGGCTCTTTACAAAGTGCAGCACCCTGACTACAAAAACAGATTAAGAAGATTGGAGACCTGACCTAATCTAACTTAACCTAACTCTCTCCTGTAGCAAGGAATCGGATTGTTACAGTGAGCCTGTCTTCTGCAGATATGGCAGTTCTTAAGTGAGTATTGTGCTTTGTGGTATGAGGATTCACTTCACTGAGCACATACTGAAATGTATACTCATCCATTCTTAAGTAATTGATGTACGACTTGACGTCCTCCACTATAAGCTCACGTAACTAGTTTTGTTGAATGTTTTTATCGTGGCATCGTAAAACCCACGGCTTCGTCCAGGTACTTTTCCCCCCGCTTCTCTTCCGCATGTGCACACAATGCAATTGTGGTACATGCAACTGCTGTGGTTAATAAAAAGTTGTTGTTGTCAGTCATCTTGAACTTTGACGAAAAATATGATGACAGTGTAATACCCCTTTTTAACGCCACGTCAAAGATCTTTGTCAAATATATTTGACGAATATTTGATCAAATCTTTGACAAAGAAATTTGATAGTGTAATACCGGCCATAATGAAGGCCGCGGCCGACCACCTGTTCTATCCTCGAAGGCCACCTGTCCTATCTTCCTAAAGCGTGCTACGTATGCTGTGTGTTATATTTTCGCCCACTGACTGGCATTGTATTATTTTTTAAAAATGTTATATCATTGTGAGATGATCCTTGGATGAATAAATAAATAAATAACAACAGCAGCTGGGAACAAGGGATGAGGCAGCGTTACTTGCACCCCCGTGGAGTGTAGTGAATAGGAGGTAGTTAAAACGAGGATCACGTGCGATTGTAAAAGTGTCCAACAGACAGGACTAAATGCGATCAGATTTGTTCAGAGTTTCGGAAAGGGGATATTTATTGTGGTAGATTGGCTAGTAGCCAGCTGAACCGAAAGTGTTGTACTGATGGTGTTACATTATTTATTGAATTTACAAATTGATAAAAGCACAGTGACATAACTGAAGAAAAGCCAAGTCATCGATAGAATACATAAACGAGTCCAGTTATAAATAGTTCTGTAGCACTAGTGTGGCGCCTCTTTTAGAATCACAGAATGATTTAAGAATGATTCTCGTTTTTCAAGTCATTTTACATATATATGAAGAAAATAAATGTTGCATACAATGTTAATAATTCATGTAAAGTGTCATGTTTGTCTAAGTATATGCATACAGTATGGCGCTAACGATCTTGGTTTGTTTAATGTTTTAGTATATATGCTTTTACACGACAATGAGTCGTCCATTATCACAGCATTATCTTGTCTGGTCTGATCTTATGCTGCTCTGTACGATTGCCTCCTTTGTTCTGTTGAATGTAGGTGCAGCTTATGATTGATATAATAATTATTGTAAAGATACAGCCAATTTTCTTTACATTTTCTTTGCCTCCTTTGTTCTGTTGAATGTAGGTGCAGCTTATGATCGATATAATAATTATTGTAAAGATACAGCCAATTTTCTTTGCATCAGTTCCTATCCTGCAGTATCTAAAGTTAAATTTGGACATTTAATTGTACTAGCGGAAGCTAATGTGGTTTTGCGTAACGGTATTAAATTATTGCTAGCTTCCGTAGTCATTCCTGTAATCTTCCGTTTAATAGAATCTACAGAGTTAGTTTACGAAGTCCGACGTTTTATTAAGTTACGTGGCGTATATCACTTTCAGTAAAAGTATTTTAAACGGAACCACACAAGCCGAAGCTACTCAGTAACTACGGCTTGAGCAGAAATTAATATCTTTTTCAGAGACAGAAATTAATTAGTTCAAATATGAGTGAAAAGCAAATTATTACGTGCAGTCTTTGCCCATAATTCAAGGGAGCGCAGAAATATTGCTTAACGCTGGCTCACATTTCGCTCTGTTGCGACGAATTTATAGCTGACGCTCATGAAATATTAATAAAGCCCGACAAAGTACGTTTCGTAAGCCCCTTGTTTTGAAATAAATTAAAATAATGTTATACGTCCGTTATACTGGACATCGTAGTAATGAGTTGCAGGTGTATAACATCTGGCTGAAAGAAGTAGATGACACTCCGCCCTCCAGTTACCATCTTTATAGAACATTTGGGATTCGGGCGGGCCGGCCGTTGTGGCCGAGCGGTTCTAGGCGCTTTAGTCCGGATCCGCGCGACCGCTAGGGTCACAGGTTCGAATCCTACCTCGGGCATGGATGTGTGTGATGTCCTTAGATTAGTTAGGTTTAAGTACATCTAAGTCTAGGGGACTGATGACCTCAGATGTTAATTCCCATAGTGCTTAGAGCCATTTGAACCATTTGATTCGGGCTGTGCTGCTGCTTGCTTCAGTGTGTCTGATTATGAATCAAAGCACCGCTGTCGGCCGTAGTCGCTGCGCCGCGAGTGGTGAGTTCGCTGATCCTATCGACGTCGGCACTGTCCGTGTCGAAGGAAGTCACAACAGAAAGGGAGTACTTCCCAAATAATTGAGGAATTTTTGAGAGTGTAGTGTTACGTATGATGCATGTTTTGTGCCACTTCTGGGGGGTTTTAGCGTTCAGTAATTTTCTGATATTTGGTTGTATTTTTGGGTGACGTGTATCTCGGCTAGCGGGAACGAAGAGTGTAACCGACCTGTTTGATGTAAGCGTAGATCTTGTGGACGCATTGTATGACAGGCAAGAAAGGCTTGGTTTCTGTGTAGCTGGCTGTGGCGTCTAACAAGATATGCTGTAAGGAGGAAGCGGCATAACGGATATAGTCAGTGATTTGGAATGTGAGAATCTACAGATCCTCGTTATTTCCAGTTGGCGAGACAGGAGTTTTGGATAACATTGGTATGGTAGTTGTTTGTGAATAATGAGCAGGACAAGCACGTTGTCAGTTCCAGATGTATTTGGGAGTTACGCAACATTTCCCCCTAGGACGTTAGGGGACACCGGGACAACATTGGCATGTACTGTGGCAATGAAAACCGCACTGATGAAACAAAACATAATGATTTAATGGCGCCTGGTGACGTTGCTGGTACGTGACGGTGTAAGGCAGCGGAAAAGTGTTCCTATCGGAGCACTAAAAATGTAAATATGTTCATGTTTATTTAAAAGACTGAGTGAAAAGTGGGGTACCAGTGATTACGTAATCTTTTAAATAAACAGGAATATATTTACATTTAACAAGCTCCAATAGGAGCATTTTTCCACTGGTTCCCTTCTTTTCTCTGCTACAGCAGAGCATGTAACTCATATGAAAAGAAATGTATTGGTCAGTAAAATTTAGATACTCGATTATTTGAAATTGAAGTAACATAAAACTAATTTTACACCTCAGAACGGGTTTTACGAGCACAAAAATTTTGCATGTGCTTCAGTACTAGAATATCGGGTCCCGAAATGATAACGGAGCATGTTTCTCCGTGCTACGTCACTTTACAAACTGCGTTTTCACTTCGCTCCGGATTTTACGTGCGTATTTTATGTGTACAAGTAGGGTAAATTTGAATCTTGAAATCTCGGAAACGGATAAAGATGTGAAGAAAATTTTCAAGTTTTTCAACATCGGGTTCTTAGGAATACATTGTAAATACTACAGCCATTTGCTGTCCACAGCTGTCTCGGAATCCACGGTTGGGTTTTGGTACTAAATGAATAAAGATATGAATAACATTTTCAAGTTCGTTCGAGATCAGGATCTTTGGAATATATCGTAAAACTTTCACCCATTTGCAGTGTATAGCCGTCTTGGTATCCTCGGCTGGGTTTTGGTCCTCCGGTGACGGCGAAAATATAATAAAAACCAAATTTTGTTCAAGTGGTTCAAATGGCTCTGAGGACAATGGGACTTAACATCTGACTTTGTACTCGCCTCGATGCCAGGCGCAGTTTTAGAGTACTACCATGCAGGTTTTTACCAGGAAGCTTCAAAAATTAGTACTGCACCAACATAATCTTGGTTGGGCACTCGAAGCCAACACGAAAGTGGGGGGTATTAGTTTCGGAATGGATCTTGTTGAAGTAACTTTTCATAATTTGGATCTACTTAAACCTAACTAACCTAAGGACATCACACACATCCATGCCCGAGGCAGGATTCGAACCTGCGACCGTAGCGGTCGCGCCGTTTCAGACTGAAGCGCCTAGAACCGCTCGGCCACAGCGGCCGGCCCCCTTTTGTGGGGTTTTCCGAGGTACCGCCGATGAAGTAATTGTGCCTCCGTAAGTGCCATCACCACCGTAGACCACATCAAATGCAAAAAGAACCAATGGATTTGTTCCATTTATCTTAGAATAAGTAAGTGTGTAGTATTCAGACCCTGTGCTGTAGTAGGATAGTGACACTAAGACGATCCTCCTGTTTGGTATAGAAATGGTCTCCAGACCAAGGTCTATCAGACAACTGACTCTAACTTTTTATCTCCAAATGAAGCCGAGATATGAGCACAGGAAAATCCCGTTTTTATGCGCGGCGTTTTTGAACATATTAGATACGAATGCTGTCGCAGTGGAGCAGAAACAAATGGGGTAACATTTTAGCGACGGCCGCAAATGGGGAAATTCACTGTCATTAGTGATTGAGAAAAAGCAGATTGTTATTGCCTGACGCCTTGGAATTTGCGAATATGGTCGGCTGTTTCCTTGTAATAGTCGTGAGCATCTGTCAAAATTTACTGAAGGACGGAGAAACCACGAGTAGGCGCCAAGTGTGACAGATATGATGACAGAGTATAATACTGGTACAGGCACAAGTGTTTGGGAACGCACCGATCAGCGAACGTTGTTGGACATGAAGTTCCACAGCACATAACCCGTACGCGCTCCCACGTTGACTCAATGTCATAGTCAGTTACGATTGCAGTAGGAACGAGACTATCGAGAGTGTACCGTGAATGAATGGAAAAGCATCGTTTGATGATATGAGTCACGTTTCTTGTTTCACCAGGTCGGTTCTTAAGTCCCCATCTGCCGACGTCCATGTAAATGGCTGCTCGGAACATGTACCGCACCACGGGCGAAGGCCTTTGGGGGCAGTATTTTGCTGTGGGAGACGTTCACTTGGGCTTCCATGGGACACAATAACAGCTGTGGACTACGTGAACGTTACTGAGGACCACCTACATCCCTTTATACTTGATTTCTTCCCTGACAGTGATGGCATCTTCCATTAGGATAACTGTAGGTGTCACAAGGCCAGAATCGTGCTACGGTGGTTTAATGAGAACAGCAGTGAACTGTCGTTGATGCGTTGCCCTCCATCTTCGACTGCTCTGAACCTGCTGTAACACATTTGGGATGTTATCGGGCGCCAGCTCTACGGAGACCCACCACCGCCCCGTAATTTACGGGAACTGCGTGACCAGCGCGTAGACATCCGGTACCTTATACGTCCGGGCCCCTACCAAGGACTTGTAGAATCCATATCCCGCAGAATATTTGATGTATTGCGTTCTAAAGGTGAACCAACTTGCTATTAAGGAAGTGCTCTTAAAATTTTGGTTCAGCAACGTATGCCGGACGGCGCTGGTAAATCAACACCACCTCTGCAGTTCTACGGGAAATCGGCTGTGGATTTTTATGTCAGCAGGAACAACATGTGTGAAAGAAATAGTTGAATAAGTCGCACTGAAGATTAAAAAATAGGGTGAAGAAAATTGTCAGGATGGGGTGAAATGTTGAACAGGGAATCGGAACAACGTGATAATAAGATAGTTACTGAAACTTCCTGGCAGATTAAAACTGTGTGCCCGACCGAGGCTCGAACTCGGGACCTTTGCCTTTCGCGGGCAAGTGCTCATTCTGAAGATAGTTACTAACTGCTCGATCCAAATTATGAAATGTTACTTCAACAAGATCCATTCCGAAACTAATACCTCCCACTTTCGTGTTGGCTTCGAGTGCCCAACCAAGATTATGTTGGTGCAGTACTAATTTTTGAAGCTTCCTGGTAAAAACCTGCATGGTAGCACTCTTAAACTGCGCCTGGCATCGAGGCGAGTACAAAGCAGAGCTGTTTCATTGAATTCCTCGGTAGTCAACAAATAGCTAAAAATGTACTGAGACAATGCTGTAGACGAGAGTAATATGCGACTGTGAGTACTGCGCTTCAGTAGCGGTGAAAAGGATGCACATGACGAGTCAACCCTGTTTATAATGAACTGGTTCTCGATCTAGTTATCCAGAATGACGGGCGCATTATGGTAAAGGAATTGAGTGCACACTTGATTGCCGGTAGTTATGCCTTGGCTAAGATGTTAACCAACCTAGGTTATTACAAAGTGTGGGCAACATTGGTCCTGCAAAAGCTTGCACAGTTCCCGAAAATTCATCGAATAGAAATTCATCGGCATCTGTTGAACCAATACAAGTTAGGACGTGTCAATGTTCGGAACTCCCTCATCAACTTAGGTGAAACGTGGTGTCGTAACTACGAGCCAGAATCAAAAGACAATCTGAAAGCACATTGTCATATCGCTGGCTTGGTTGCGGAGTATCTTTGCGAGCGGCTGTATTGCAGGGTCATGCACGGGACACGGAGCTGCTATGTTGTGTTGAGGGTAGCTCTACATGGGAAAGGCACTACTATGGAAGTTCAAGTTTGGCTACAAGTACTATTATTTTGAAGTAAAGAGATATGGAAGAGTATTCAGTGAAAAGTGCGTAAAAAAGTAATTAAGTATGAGCAGTGCCGCCGACAACGTATTTGAGTATCCGCCAGTTCGCGTGTCGTACCGTACAACAACAATCATCCGCGTCATATTCGGCCTCCCAGAATGAAACTAATGTGAATCTGTAAAAGGAGAGCAGTCAAGTGCCAGTGTCTTCTAGCGAGCGTGATAATATGCGTTCGGTCATCGCGTTTCCGCATCATCAACAGTCAGCCATGTTATATTATTACAAGAGTCGAGAAGGACTGATAACAGATATCTGTGTGTACTTGGTGAGCGTTAGAACTTCGTTCGACCATTCGGCTTCCGCATCATCAACAATCGCCCGCGTCCTGTCGGTTACGCGTACGCTCGTCCAAGTGATAATTGTGGACAGTTAATCATCACCATTGCCCGTGTATCTATCACCGAAGGTTCGGCCAGAGTAAGGCTGTCAAATACGAGCGACGGCGTTAAGTACAATAGTGACAGACATTCAAATGGTCAAGAATACTGTACAATAATAAGGGAGCGATAATTATGACCTCTCAGCAATTAGGAAGAATGTTAATTGGCAACAACACTTACGACTTAGTGTGTAAACAGTTCAACCTACTATTTTCTTATCGTCTCAGAATATAATTGTTCATACCAGACGTAGGACATTGTTGTGTTTAGTGTTTAGTGTTGAACGGCTTCCCTAAACCCGTTCGCATATTTATAAACATAATTTTAGGCAAGGCAGCAGCAGTGTGGAGCAGAAATAATACGATCGCCGCCGGAGTACCAGGTACGTGGCGTGGACAGGATGCACGATCAAAGTGAGAGCAGTTTAAGGGTCCCCCAACAGTTGTACCCACGGGCGCGTTTCAAGTCCACTGAATGGCGACGTACGAATTCTTCAACAAAGAAGTAGATCAGGAAAATACTATCTGTAGGCAAAGTGATATGCACAGTCTTCTGAGATAGAGAGAGTGTAGTTGTTTTGGACATGTTGGAGACTAAAACAGTCATCAGTTCAAAACACTATAAGACGACACTGATGAAACGGAAAACCCCAATCCCAAATCATGACAGAGAAGTAAAGAAACTTACGCATGCTACACGATAACGCCACGCCTCTCAAGCGTTTTGCGACCTTGGATATTATTGCCAAATTTGGCTTGGTTGCCCTACAATAACCACCGTGTAGTGCAGATTTAGTGAAGTTTGGAAGGTAGGAGACGAGGTACTGGCGGAATTAAAGCTGTGAGGACGGGTCGCGAGTCGTGCTTGGGTAGCTCAGTTGGTAGAGCACTTGCCCGCGAAAGGCAAAAGTCCCGAGTCCGAGTCTCGGTCCGGCACACAGTTTTAACCTGCCAGGATGTTTCATACCAGCGCACACTCGGCTGCAAAGTGAAAATTTCCTTCACATTTAGCGCCTTCAGACTTCCATCTCTCTCGACGAATATTTTTCTGGTTTTGATGCTGTCGCCAAAGCTATAAGCTAGTCTCTTCTGGTTTTTGACGAGTGTAGCATGCAGGCTCTTGTTTATCATTGGCAAAAATGCATGATTATCGATCGTGACGATGTTGAAAAATGACGGTACGCAAAAGAAAACTTGCTCTATTTAACTGAATTATCGTGCTTTCTGTATTTGTTTTAGATTCCATCAAAGTAATGGAGGCATTAGTTTCGGAATGTCCCTCGTATGTACAGTGTAGAATACAGAAGGATGTTAGGATGGTGTGACTGGATGTAAGAATGTACGATAGAGGGTAAATGTGTAGACTTTTTAAAAGGAGAAAGAGTTTGCTTACTGGGAAGGAATGGACGGCGTGAAAGACGGTGTTGTACTGTCAGCATTCTGTGCTCAATGATACGGAAGTGGTTTTAAGGTGATAGAGGAGTGACAAGGCGGTATTTGATCGAATAGCTGACTTGAGGAAAACGCCGTGCTCGGTTAGCTCCAGGCTGAATATGTGCACGTGCACAAAGCCCCACCGGAAAGGCTACGTACCGGCTTTGAAGCAGGCGAGCTGGTCGAAGTCGTCGGTGCACTCGTCCCTGTTCTCTGGCAGCATGGCCTTGCCGCGGAAGTTCTGGATGCGCAGCCTGCCGCCGCGGAACTCGCGAAGCTCCCTCTGGGCGTCGTCGCTGGAGCCGTAGATGTTGGAGCCGTCCAGGTAGCCGGTGATCTGGTTCATCTGTTGGCAGGTTCATCTCAAAGCGGCTCGCTGCAGAGCGAGGGAAGTCCGAGTCATCTGCTGGCAGTAACTCATACATCATTAACCAAATATTAAGACCAGTGCTAATTAGAGGGCTCTGCCTCTGTTGATGGGGAAAAAAATTGCACGCTCCTAGAACCATAAGGAGAATACATGACTAGTACAATGTGTGCACATGGAAAATCTTTATTTAACGGCAATGTATATCCAACGATGTTAGAGCCAATCAGATTGCCACTCCAAAAAACTGACCTTTTAATCCTCCAAGCTTCGTTCACTACTGTCTGCTGCGCCTATTGCGAGCAGTAGGAAACAAACCTCATCCTATTTTTTGCCTTTATTTCGTATTCCACATTAAGGATATATCGGCATCCAACAAATTATACAACAAATTATTAAGTTGGTACAAAAATTCGTAGCGTTTTTGTTTTGTATGTTGGCATTCCTGTGGATATTGATTCATTTATCGACTGTCGCTGTTCGAGTTTATACATTGTCATTTTGTCATTTGGATATAGGTAGTGGAGCTGTGGAGTCTAGAAAATCGAGTGGGGAAATCGGAACATTTCCGACATATTCTTCTATTTGAGTTCAATAGAGAGTTGACAGCGGCAGAGGCGGCCGTATATGGGAATAATGCCATAGGACAGAGCGCGGTAATAAAATGGCTTTCTCGTTTTAAGCAGGTCGTGTTGACAATAGTGACTCTACAAGTTCAGGAAGACCTTCGGGATTTGATGAAGATCGTTTAAACGCGTTAATCCACAATGGTCCACATCAGTGAATTCGAGAACTGGCAAATGTGGTGAACTGTGGTCATTCCACCATCGTGCGACATTTGCGTGCAATGGGGAAGGTTCGAAAATTGGGTATATGGGTACTGAATGCTCACAGCCAAAATCATAAAAATCAGTGGGTTGTCATACGTACATCTCTACTTGCTCGTCATCAATTGGCTCGTGTACAACACCGACCAATCCTATCCTCTATCGATACTGGCGACGAGAAACGGCGTCTTTATGGTAACATAAGGAAAAGAAAGGAATGGCTGAGTCCAAACACAGTGTAATAAATACAGTTATTTCATCAAAACAGACACTGTAGCCATTAACGACATAATCACATCTGGCGGGGCTAAAATGACGATGCTGTATAACAATAATCTTCCTATACTTTATTTCACATGTATGCGAGCATTTGAATTGTGACTTTGTGACACATGGTGATTTGGACCCGCACTGGGGCGTGATCGGATGGCTGAAGTGGTTAAGGCGACGGTTCACGACAAGCGGGCAATCCGTATTCGAGTCCCGGTCAGGCACAAATTTTCATTTGTCCCAAGGAGCTAATGCTAATACGTATTTGCAATGTGTGTACCCATTTCACGACTTCTCTCATCGTTACGATGAAGTCTAGAGTCTCTTGATCGAGAATTTCCCCTTAAAATGTGGATCCAACATATTTGCCGGAGCATGAATAGATTTACATGCATACTTGTACCTCAGTGTCACTGCATCTTTAATGGAAAATATCTCTACTGGAGAAAGGGTATTACATGCTACGACTATAGCGTCTACTGCCCTTGAAATACTACCAAGGTAGTACAGCGTTATCGGCTTCAACTTTGCGTATGGTTTCTGACATTGATCACAAGAGACTATGCTACATCAAACTGCTACTGCATTTCGTCTGTTAATACAGAGGCTTTAAGTGTTCCCTCGCTCTGCACGTTGGGAGTACAATAGTAACTAACACAGCCTCTTTATTCTTAAGTAAAATGTCCGAAAAAGTCACAGTACCTGCTCGACAGACTGGTGATGGGAGCTTTAGTATCGCAGAGGTATGCCGTATATCTTTTTCGTCTTTGTTCTCAATAAAGCGTGGGAGACCTGGCGCTCATTGAAGAATAATACCGTCGTCTTCGCTAGATGAATGCACTCTTACAGCGTTCTCAGTGAAATTGTGTCCTTTATTAGTAGATTAAATATAAGTGATGCACAGTCTATTCAGTATATGTGTGCACATTGCTCCTCTACAATTTTCGACGGGACAAGCGTACTTCTCGCGTTGTCTGTGACCACTGCTACGAACCTCTCTGCACCTATTTCAGTAGTAACTTCAATTAGTTCAGATGCAATATACTGTGCAGTTTCTCTTTCCTCGCCAAGTCGAATACTTTTATAAATACTGGACGAGGTGCCGTCACGATCAAGTTCAGGGCATTATTCCCTAATAACATCAGACTACCCATCCAAAAACAATCCAAGAGCAGTTACACAATCCTACGTCTTTGTCATAAATGCCTTCACATGGTATACGGCAGAAAGCAAAGATGTGCTAAGCAGGTGGTAACTGGGAGAGTCATAGCCAGGTCGTCTTTTCTGAAATGCTTCCTGCCAATATTTCGAATTCAGCATAGATACTGGAACAGCTGAAGCATACACAGCCCTGGCAACAGCTTCGTCATTATCACTATCAGTTCTTTGATAGGTATCCTTATGCCCCGATGAGGAAGGGTGTGACAAATCGGTCGTTAGTTGTTCACTGAGAGAAGAATCAGAAGGCATTGATGATAACGTAAATGAAGACGCCGTCCTTTACACTTCAATATCCTGCAGCCTATTATTTGTTGACTTTTTTTTTGCCCTTTTTGCTTGCGATGTATCATCTGAAGCTACCCATTTAACAGGCTGACAGCAAAGATCACGTCTGATAAGATGTTCTTTTAAGTGTGGCACCAGGGCGTTATGATATTTAGTTTTACAATACTTACATGTTGTCTCCATCTTACCATCGACTTGTCTTACATCGAAGATATTCCATATCTTCGATCGAAGACGCATTCCACTAACTAAACTTTACCGTTTGACTGCGTAAGACAATTCAACGTGACGTCAACTGGCGTTATATAGACCTTGAGGCTGTGACCCAATTTTTCTTCTAGGTGTTTCCAAATTAATTACGTTTATTTCAGCATACCAGTCCCTGATGCGTATGCAGTACACGCTGCCGAATGGTATAGCAGGTTGTGTGTCAACCAGGATGAAAAGAACCATTCCTGCTATTCTTACAGGATTTTAAAAATTGGATTGGTGCGTAAGTTCGTAGCTTTCTTCCGTAAGTTAAATAAACACAACAGATACACATGACAGAGACTTTAATGATCAATAGTATATTTTCCATCTCTATTTACAACAGTATGTCAACGCTGGGGCAACTGTAGAAATTACGTGGTGTTGAGGCGAAGAACTAGTCGAGCCATCTTCGGAGTGCATTTACGTCTGGAAAGGAAGTTCCTAGATGGTTGTTCGACAGAAAGCTGGAAAGACGAATATATGAGAGAGCAAGATCAGATGAACAAGGTGGATGCGGAATGATTTCCCATCCCAACTCCTGTATAGTTGTTTTTGTCAGTCTAGCAGAATGCGGCCAGGCGTTATCGTTGAGTAGCATCACTCAACGCAGTCTCCCTCATCGTTGTTTTAGGATTTTGTCCGCAGGTTGTCTCAGATGTAGACAATAAATGTCAGCAATGATGGTTACACCTCGGGGAGGCAATTCGTATTTTGGCACCAGCTCGTGTGCTCGTCGTGCTGTTTTCGTTAACACGTTCCTTTAACGTCCAAGGACCACTAGAATCGTGTGCCATGTCAATTCCCCGGATATGAACCCAATGGAACGTTTGTGGAACCGACTGAAACGAACTGTTTTTGGACATCGAAAACGACCCCCGTACTCTGCGCGGCTTACGCAGAAGCACCATTGAAGAGTGAAATGATGATCTCATCTATGTTATGCCGGGGCGGGTTCAAGTCTGCATTCGAGCAAGGGGATGTTCCACCACGTGCTGACGATACTCAGCAGTGCTACGAAAAAAACAGACGATTCTGTCATTACAAATATTTTTTTTTTATTTGGTGATACGCCTACATTGCGAATGAATGTATAGCATGCCTCGGAGCCAATTTTTGTTTTCTGTCCCACGAAATTCAAAATAAATAGGTGATGATAAACTTTTGTTGACATATGTATCACTTTTTGGGTAACTGGGAGTGGGGGGTTGGGCGCACATTAACGGAGACTACCTGCATTTATACTTCGCGTGGTCTCGATAGCTATGAACCGCAGTACGGGGCAGCTACGTGCAGTATTATGTATATTTACTGCTTAATTTGCACATAATGCTGCAGATATTTAGTCTCCTCGGGAAACTCGAGAGTGTGTGCTGCACATCGCACAGCACAGGACCCGAAATTAGTTAAAGCGTACAGCCAGAATAGATAGTCTACGCCGGAAGAACAGTATGTATCAAGTGGCACGCCTTTGTTATAATCTAATTTGAATTTCTTTGGCGGAATACATTGCATGTACGGCGTAGCAATTATCTTTGTCTCATTTTTACTCCATTGTTCTGACACTGACGACCCGTCTGTGGTGCATACATCTGCATGATGATTGCGGTTTAGAGGTCACTGGGGAATATTCACGCCTATTAACTCGCTCTCACTTTCGAAGAAAAGCTTGCAGAGCACAAGTCACCATTGATATTTGTTCTATATCACAATATTCCATTTATAAATGGAAGAAAAAACCTCTTCTGTGCATTTAACTACTTTTCTGGATGTTTTCATATTTTACAGGATTTTATTTTTGCAATCGGGTACACAAACATGCTAATTAAGTGACGTGTGATGGCCATCTTTTTTTTTAAAAAATGTGCATTTACTATCATTTAAATTTGTCAGTATGAGATTTCCATATTATTTTTTCTGGTGGGCTGGTTCTTATTCTTTAACCAGCAACGCTTTATTTTTAGTTCTTGCTGGAAATAACATCTCCAGAGCATTCATATGTTTCAGCCGTGTCTAGCATTTCTAGTGTAATGGAAGTGTTCGTTAACTATTACACTAGAAATGCTAGACACGGCTGAAACATATGAATGCTTTGGAGATGTTATTTCCAGCAAGAACTAAAAATAAAGCGTTGCTAGTTGAAGAATAAGAACCAGCCCACCAGAAAAAATAATATGGAAATCTCATACTGACAAATTTAAATGATAGTAAATGCCTTCTGCCATTTCTTCCTTTTCCGTCTTCCTTGCTGTTCCTCTGCTTCCACGGTGTAGTGTCCGTTCACTATATGTTTTCTCTTTGTTACAGATGACAACTGCGTTTAATGAATTTGCCCTTTCTCCTAGTCTTCTAGCTCTTTCGGTTCATCACGCCCTGTGAAATATTGCATTCTGGAGTGCACTGTAGGTTACTCTTGTTTTCTTAATCGCGTTTTTCTGTACGTGCACATAATGCCCTCATCTTATTTTGTATATTTATATACATCCATCGACACCAAATTATTGCTAATGATTGGAAAATCCAGAATCATACTTTTATTCGATGATTCTTTCGTCTCCAAGATTTAAGAAGCGCTGTTTGATAATTTAGAGCCTAGCACATTCCATTAGTTTCCTTTCTGATATATTCGTTACATCCTGTGGATATAAATTGAACTAACAATGTTCCTACGATTTGGTCAATTTTTTTCACCTTTCATTGTAATTAGTACTAGTATCGTTATTATACGGGAAATAATTAGAGCTTTTAAAAATAGGCATGTTCAAGTTACGATAAAAATAAATTACCGAAGACAAAGGGCAATTGCTGGTTATGTGCTTCACTGGTTGAGTATAAAGATAGTAATACTCAGATTTATATTGCGTAAACTTGGAGATAAACTCGTTTTGCGACAAATCATGATATGTTCTGCAATAATACAACAAAGTAAATTACACTATGAATTGCTTATTTATTATTCATTGCTATTCTTTTCAACGAATGTGAATGTTTTCGTTGTTTCTTTGATGTATATGATCAACACCAATTTGTGGAAATAAAATGATAAAAATTATTTTTTTGCCTTTTGTAGGCACACGGCCAGTGCAAGAGATGTTGTTTTATATAGGCTCAGTGATGTTGTCTGAATGGTAAAGTAGACTCTTTGGAATATGGACGCTGAGTAGCGAGTCTCAAGGGAACAGCGATAGAAAATGGACGCCATTTAGCTGCGAATGTAAGAGGACGCAATTGTGCGTGTGGCTACGGCATGATGGCTATGTATGCAGCAATTATTTACTGCTGTGAGAGGCAATGCAATTCCTGTGGGCCTCATTGCAATGATAATTATGATAATGTTTCCAGAGAATTTTAGAGGAAGATTACGGTTTGGCCAAACCGCGCACAAGAAATATCTGCAACTGGCAGATGAGTCATGATTGTTATTGCTGTCACTATCATTACTATTATTATTATCATTATTATTATTGTTACCGAGCCAATACATCGCGCCAACGGCTTCTCAGAAAGTAAGACTGAACGATTTCGGACATCCCGTTCCGTAAAACACGTGTCAGTGTCTTAGAGTTATTTTTGGACAGTACATTACGTGTGTGAACCTTAAACGTAGTTCCATAAAGGTCATTAAGTCATTGTTACCGTAAACAGAGTCTGTAGCCTAATGTCCTAAATACCGAGAATCATATCATAAATGAAAGTATACAATAAACGAAGATAATATTGTCTGACAGAATAGCTAAGTTTGCTCTTAAATGGAAAATTCATTTCTTGCTGATTAATCACAGTCATTACGAATTTTTTTGCACTACCAATACAAAATTCTCAATTAACTCTTTGAAAGTAATATTTGATAACTGTTTAAATTACTTAATCTGGTAAAACAAAGAATTTTAACTTTTATGCAACTCTACTATTTACTTTTATATGCTTTGATAAATCTATGTATTGATGTCTTGGATATTGTAATTCAGCCTTACCTTAGTATTTTGTTGTTGCTTTGAAGTCATTCATTCTTAATAATTAAATTATTACATATCTGAAATGACTGTTTAATCAAAATTAGCAACAGTATCGATTACTGTGAGGGTACACTATGTAACGATTACCGCGTCGCCTAATGCAACAGTTTATTCAATTTTGATTGTTTCTATAAGGCTTTTTAAAAATTTTGAAGTTTTGAATATATACTTAGATTGGACTAACTAATTTTGTAATTACAAATGAACTCCCGCCTGAGTAATGTCCGTCGTCGCGCTTACGCGTTTTACTAATTGTTCCGTTAGCTTACATCCAAAAGTCCGATTGGTTTCAGGGATTAACTGTCCGCCTTAGGAGTGGCGACCGTCTTATTTCTTTAGATAATTAAATTTCAGTTTCTTTCATTAACGACAAATTCGACTAACTATTCAAAATTAATCTTTGTAATTACATATGTCTGCGGTCACTCGTTATCGGGGCAGGGTATCCACCCATCATATCAGCGATTACATTTACAAAAATGGCTCTGAGCACTATGGGGATTAACTTCTGAGGTCATCAGTCCCCTAGAACTTAGAACTACTTAAACCTAACTAACCTAAGGACATCACACACATCCATGCCCGAGGCAGGATTCGAACCTGCGACCGTAGCGGTCGCGCGGCTCCAGACTGTAGTGACTAGAACCGCTCGGCCACGCCGGCCGGCTTACATTTACACTTTTCCACATCATTTCAGTTTACTTTCTTTGCAATCGATGCCTTTCCGATAATGTAGGTGTACACTTAGTGGTAGTCGAGTGCAGTATGTGCTGAAGGTTGTGGGAGATGTAGAGTGCGTCTGTTGCAAACCTATGTAACACAATTTGCACATTAAAAGTGGCTGTACATCTTCAGTTAATTTAATCCACAGCCACGGAGCTCAAATATCAGTGTAATGGATGAATTAACAATTTTTATAATTCAGTTTCTCACACCGTCCCAACAGACAAAGTAAGACGACTTTACGGTAAGGTGAGGTACTATGTTAAGGCTCTTTCTGTATTTTCCACTAAACTGTCGTTCGATCGCGGGACACACTCAACACATACTGCGGTAAGCACATGCAAATATCACGTACACCGTCAGCGAAAAGCGTAGCTATGAAATTTCCTTATGTTTCGGTGGCTGACCTGTTCTCGAGGACCGAAGTTGCACTCAGGCCTGGGCGCTGGTAGCGATCGCACGAACTCCATACATCTCTCTCCGAAACGAGAGAACGTACGATCGTTGTTGGGTATCAGTATTGGAAAACAGTCCGGATGTCGCTTCGACGAGGCTATGATGTCCCCGTTCTCACAGCAAGTTATTCCAGTCCCACTCTGACCTGAAAAAGTGTTGAGCAGCATAGAGTCTTTGCGCACTGAATGTTTCATTTACTGATTACAAGGAACTAACCAGTGTATCGCCTGTACGGGCCGAATCCGATCTCCACCAACTAAGTATTTTGGTATGGGGTATCCTTGATCTCCGGTAGTTCGTTGCAGGGTAGTTACATTTCGCTGGACTCACTGCCTCCGTTTGCTTTTGGTCTGTATTACACAGGAAATATTTTCACAAAAGGGCAAATCTCGATTGTATGATCTGTATGTCTTATTTGGGAACAAACTTGTTCCATTCAATCGCGCTGCTTCCTGTCTACAACAGCGGTTTCTATTAAACTCTTCGCCCTCAACTTTGGATACAGTACTGCTCGGTTCTGTCTCGGGTCTATTTTTCCAGTCTCGGGTTTATTTTTACAGTATTAGTTGTACGTTCATAGTGATACACAACAGTACGAATGATTATACTGACGAAGAGGTGGCCAATATACACCTGGTGTATGGATTCACTTAATGCAATGGAAGAGCGACCCGACGACGCCATGGTGTGCTGTTCCCGCAGTGACGGCAACAGTATCCTCTGTACCTATACATAGGCGTCAACAACGAACAGGATCATTCTGTTTTAGAGTGGAAGATAATGCGTTAAGCGCGACTGGCGACAATTGTGCTATCAGTACTCCGCACGTCATACAAGCTCTGAACACAAGCCAAACGATTCTGAGAATCTAACATGAACAACCATGTTTTGTTGACTGCACACTACACACTTTTTCACGGTTGCGAAAGTATTTCCACAGAAATAAATTTAAATGGAGCAACAAAATCAGTAATTCATAATCACAGTATTGCTATTTAATGAACCACTGGAGATCACGGGTCCCTTCCTATATGAAAATACTCAGAAAATATTCCTGAACAATCTCTGAAATTATTTTTATGCCCATCCTTCCGATTGGAGGTTGAGGAACTTTGGCCATTGACTTATGCAATAAAATGGAACATATACAGCCGTCCTTACGATGTTATTTATTATATGGCTACCAGTTTCGGTGTTTCAGTACACCATCTTCAGGCCTTAACTGACGCTGACGGGTTAACTCTAGTCTACACACGATTCATCAGTGGCCAACATCTATAACTGGTTTTCGCAGACTGCCTGTAGCAACGATGTTGTGTCTCCAACCATCAACTCAATGCCCTGCTGATAGTTGGATACACAACATCGTTGTTACAGAGGGTCTGCGAAAACCAATTCATAGATGTTGCTCACTGATTAATCGTGTATACTAGTGGAGTTAAACCCCTCAGCGCCAGTTAAGGCCTGAAGATGGTGCACTGAAACACCGAAACTAGTATCAATATAATAAATAACATCGTAAGGACGGCTGTAAGCGTACCATTTCATTACGTTTGAAATTATTGTCGGTGGAGTTCGGGTTCACAAAATACAGCGGTTAGATAAAAATGTGAAACACAGCTCGAAGCGTATGCTTGAACAAGAATGTAGATGCTAGCCAAGCCTGGAAGTTGCGCTATTGTATTTGGCCACAAACAGCATCTATGAGATGTTCTCAATACGTTGCAAGTGTTCGTGGTGGTCAGAACAGCGTTCCGTGTAGTTGTCATTGAATCACGTCGTACTCGTATGTATTCGAAACATGGCAAATTGTTGGTGCTTCCATAACCAAAGTAGCGGAAATATTTGGTGTTCCAGGAGACACTGTATCAAATATTTATACGGCATATAGGGAAAGCGGAAAACCATTCTCTAATTTATAATATGGACAAAAGTGTATGTTGAGTAGTCGTGACATACGGTCAATGAAGAGGATTTTGACGAAAAATAAGAAAACGATGTCTGCAAAAGTCACTGCAGAAGTGAGTGTCACACTCGTGAACTCTGTCACCACCGAAGCAATACGATAAGCAGGAAATTGTAGGGCGAACTGAAATTCCAAAACCAGTTAGCAGCGTTTAAAATGTCCGTAATAGGAAAACATAATGCCGAAGCCATAATACTTGGGCTAGAGAGCAATAGAAGAAAGTAATATGGTCTGATGGGTCTTGTTTCAGATTGTTTCCAATTTCTGACGAGTTTTCGTTCCAAGAGCGAATCATGGTGGAGAGTGAGTGAGGATTTGGCAGCCATATCGTGGTATTCCAAGGGCGCTATGGTCACTGTGCAAAGCTTCATTACTGCCAAGGATCGTGTGAAGAATTTGGCTGATCAGGCCCATCACATGGCACAATGTTTGTTCCCCATTGGTGATGCTGTGTTCCAAGATGAGAGGACCCACGTTCACACACTTTGGATCGTTCAGGACTGGTTTTGTGAGCACATTTGCTGCGTTTCCCGTGGTCACTAGATCTCAGTGTTATTGAACCTTTATTGTCTAATTTGGAGAGATGGGCGAGTATTCACCATCCACTACCATCATCGTTTCTCGAAGATTCCACTCTTTTGTAGGAAGGATGGTATAAGACTCTGTTGAAAATGATACAGGACTGAAATGATAAATAAATCAAGACCCTAAACTGTCGACAGGCGTTGATATACATCAACGGGGACAGTTGAAAATGTGTGCCCCGACAGGGACTCGAACCCGGGAACTCCTGCCTACATGGCAGACGCTCTATGCATTTGAGCCACCGAGGGCACAGAGGATAGTGCGAGTGCAGGGATTTATCCCTTGCATGCTCCCCGTGAGACCCACATTCCCAACTTGATGTCCACACACTACATTCGTAGTGTCTCTGCTCATTACACTCATTAATCGCGGCAGAAAATCTTACCGAGTCCCGTAAGAGTTAGGGCAATGCGTGCGCATCCAGCACAGGAGAAGAAGGTCAATGGTCGGTTAGCCTTAACTGTATGAAGAGGGTATATTTTCTTTCGGACATGTCCGAAAGAACAAATACCATCTTCATATCATACAAGACTTCTGTTTATCCATGACAAGACGCCTGGAAGCTGTTTCGAATGCCAAGAGGTTTCGGGCACTGTATTAGGCATAGTAATGTGTTTCTTGTGTTTCCATATTTTCATCCACTCCCCGCTATGTCTGTACGACTTGAGCCAATAGACGCTAGCACTGATGTGATACACGTTTTAAACAAATAACTACTTGCGAGTAAACACTCACCGAAGTTGATAGGCGTATGTGTGAGGTCGTGGTCGAGGAACTGCCCCCACTGCATGACGAGCAGCGTGTAGTTGTCGTAGGGCCGGTTCGCCTCCGGCGTGAACTGGCTGCTCACGACCCGCGCACTCGGCAGCGGCTCCCCGCTGGAAGCGCGCGACCGCGGCGCGTTCACACCTGCGGCACACGTCGGCAGCGCTGTCAGCTTACAGAGTTGCCAGCACAGGCACTTATGTGCTAGTCTGTCTAAAATTAACATGGTTAGATCATGGATGAATAAAGATACAGATTAACTGTTACAAAAAGTATGAGCGGCAGTCAAATGAAAACAGAAGATCCGCTAAATTGGGACTATAGAATGGTTCCATTCAAAAGTAATCACCACACGCTTTGAGACATTTATCCCACTCGGAAACCAGACGATCAATTCCTGCTTTGCAGAACGGGGTCGGCCGCTGACGGGTCCACAGCCGCACCCACTCCTGCACTTCCTCGTCCGACTGAAACCGACGTCCACACGTCACTCTTCAGGTGTGGAAACCTCACGGTGAAAAATCCGGGCTGTACGTACGGAGGATGTTGCAGAGTTTCCAGACCAAACCGATGAAGTGTAGCCTTCGTCCGATTGACAGTGTGGGGGCTGGCGTTATCGTGCAACAGGACGATTTCATCCGACGGCATTCCGATAGCCCGACGTCAAAGGTCTAAGCCATCAGTGAAAACATCCCGCATCTCCCCCGCCAAAGAAATCCAGAGCTGTTCACAGAAGTTCCGGTACGGTCCTGATTCTGGTACCGCGCGCCGCGGAATTGGAATCCCCGCCAGACGTCATGGACGTCGAAGACCCCTAGAGGTCAAACTGTGAATATAGCTGCTAAAGTTCAGTGACCGTGTCAGAATTATATTAGAACAAATTAGCCCTCGGTCACAAATATTAAGTCAAAATTGACCAGGTTCCGACGCTCCTATGAGCCTCGTCTTCAGAATTAAATCAACTGTTCTAAAACATATTAGGCATATAATACATTAATAAAATTAAAGTTTGTACTGACTGGAAAGAGATGCAATACTTACAAGTCCGTTAAGTTAATTTTAATTCTGAAGACGGCGCTCTTAGTAGATTCGAAACCTGGTCAATTTTGACTTAATATTTGTGACCGAGGGCTTATTTGTTCTAATATAAACCCTAGACGTCTCTGCACCATCGCGCCGTAAGCTGTGGTGCCGCGCGCCTCCTGGCCCGCTTTTAGTGTGAGGGCGCCACAGTGGAACACGTGGTCCCAGCGGCCAATAGCGGTGCCCCCGATAGACTACTTAAGCGCTTGCCTTTCGCTCAGCCATTCCCCCCCCCCCCCCCCTCCCCCTGTCCTCGGCTGTGGTATATCATATTTGGTGGTGGTGGTTAGTGTTTAACGTCCCGTCGACAACGAGATCATTAGAGACGGAGCGCAAGCTCGGGTTAGGGAAGGATTGGGAAGGAAATCGGCCGTGCCCTTTCAAAGGAACCATCCCGGCATTTGCCTGAAACGATTTAGGGAAATCACGGAAAACCTAAATCAGGATGGCCGGAGACGGGATTGAACCGTCGTCCTCCCGAATGCGAGTCCAGTGTGCTAACCACTGCGCCACCTCGCTCGGTACAGATCATATTTGAGAAAATTTTTTAGTGCAGTGTTCAAGTGGATGTTTAGTGTTGTTCCTCTTTCCAAAGTGTTGCGAACAGAAACCATGCTGTCGCTGGGTGTAAATTTTATATTTCTTGCGAACAGAAACCAGACTGTCACCGTGTTTTTTTAATTATACTTCTATTCTTTTACCTGCCTGCTTCTTATGTATTTTATTAGCATCATCAATCCTTTGTATATATTTTAAGTTCCACGATTTTCCGCCATTTTACCATTTAAGTCACCAATTTTATCGCCTGTTTTTATTATTTATTATCTTCATCTTTTTAAAACAAATTCTGTAGGCTGAAGAGCAGCATACTAAGCTGCTGCCAGCCCGCCCCCTTCGGGGGGAACTGAAACTCAATAAAGGGAAAAAAAAGCTCAACCAGCCAGTCTAATCTCGCGTACGTCTGCGAACACATCGCCTCGCTTTAGACAGCTTACTTTATTGTTCTGTGTACGAGTGGACGTGTTTCTTAGGTTTCCTTGTGACTCCATTGTTCGATCTTGTTGTTGTTCGTTCTGTCCTTCGTTGGTCATGTCCCTCCTCTCCCGTTGTGTTGTTGTTCGCGGGCCTCTCCGTGGGTCCCGCCGTGCTTTCCGTAATTTCAACCCCGCGACCGTCCCGGTCGCCGTTACAACACTGATGACCTTCCTAGACGGCAGAGGGGTCGATTTCTTCGAGCATAGAACCACACAATGACCAGCAATATGCTGTCACCTTGCAGAAACTGTGATGCACCATAAAGTAAAAACGCCCACAAATGCTCTCAGACGGAATTATCCTGTTGCACGTAACGCCTGCCCCTAACTTACCAATCGAACGAGGCTACGCATCGACGATTTGGTCTGGAAACACTGCAGCATCCTTTGTACACGTCTTTGACGACCGAAGAAAAAAAACCATGCGTGGACGTCGGTTTCAGTCGGGCGAGGAAGTGCAAGAGTGTGTGTGGTTGTGGATCCGTCAGCACCTGGCCCCGTTTTATTGGAAAGGACTTAATCGTCACGTCTCCCAGTGGAATAATTCGCTGAAAACTTCGTTTCAGTATCTCGAATCACTCGCGAATAAAGAAGGGAGCGTGTCTTAGGCAATTTACCACGTATAAAAGCACGTCCAAACACGAGTAAGGGCAGGTAGGAAAGCAGTGCTAGAAACCAGAACCGGTCCCAGCAGCAGGCTGCGCTGCGCACAGAGCAGAGCGGAGCAGACCTACCGTCGTCGTACTTGGGCGGCAGGATCCTCTGCAGCGCGGTGCCCGCCCTGCCCCAGGCGTCGTGCTGCACGTTGTTGCAGGAGCCGTCGGCGCTGCGGTACTTGGCGCGCTCGGGGCAGCGCGCCGTGCGCGGGCACGTGTCCGCGATCACCGTGTTGAGCACGCTGAACTTGGGCAGCGCGAACGTGCCCTGCTGCGGCGTCAGCTGGAACCTGCAACGCGCCGAGGGCGCCGGCTAGAGACGGCTCTTCAGCAAGAGCTAACCAGTTCAGGAAAGATTATCGTGTCCGACTCCAGTGCTAGCAGAGTTGTTAGGTTCCTCAACTCATCGTGTTCCATGGATCCTATCAACATGAATAGCCTACACGGATGGTCACTCAACGAAAGTATACTTCAAAAAAGACAAGAAATTGTTAGAAACTACATCTGTGCTTGAACACAGTTTACATGGTGGACAATGACTGGTCTCCTTTGCGATAAGGTCCTGGATCCAATCGAGTTGAAAATATACCGGTCTGCAATCCGGCCACTAGCCTTGTACGGAACAGAATATTGCCCTGTAACAAAAGAAGCAGATCAAGGACTTGCAGTTATGCAAACCAAAATGCTTCGCTCTCGCCTTGACGACGACCACCGTCTGGAAGATACTGTGGGTACAGGTCTAAGTGCGTGTCCATCTTCGAGAGCGCTGAAACTCATTGTATCCACAGAGGCGCATTTTCGGGCCACCTCGCTGGTCCCCACCACCGCACCCCCCTCCTCCTCGCTGCCAGGCAGCGTGCCAGATCTGCCGCAGGCTACGTGAGCTGCCGGAGTGCTGTGCTTGCCACTCTTCGCCAACGCCTGAGCGATCAGCCCGGCCCATTTCCAGCACGCCGGAGAAGACAGTATTCATTGTAGCAGTCACGTTGATAAAACGTTATTATAGATACCACTGTTTCAATGACGCCTTCGGGCGTAATACTGAAACACTCACCAGTTCTCGGAGGTCGGCCTCCAACACTTGCAATGTCCACGCCTGACCAGTCCAACCTCGACGTCCTGAGCCGAGGGGTAACCGTTACACAGTTATGGATTGATGACATCAAAAAAACCATTTCAGTTTCGTAGATGTTAGTAAATTACTGTAAATTATAAATTAAGATTTTCTGTAAGCGACACGATTGTTTATAAAAATAAAAGTATTGGATTCAATCACCAAATTT
This sequence comes from Schistocerca serialis cubense, assembly GCF_023864345.2. Lineage (NCBI taxonomy): Eukaryota > Metazoa > Arthropoda > Insecta > Orthoptera > Acrididae > Schistocerca > Schistocerca serialis. Next base: position 831,165,494 of record NC_064638.1, on the reverse strand, counting down.
ATCCAACACTTGAACATAATAGTCCCAGGGAAGAATCTGGTACAGCTCTATCAAGTTAACACAAGAGTTTGTACAAAAGACATGTCTAAAATAACAGGAAGAAATTATGTACTGGAGTAAGCATGGATAGAAACTCGACTTAGTAACAACTCCTTCCAGCAGAGAGATTGAAACCGGATGTGGCAACACCTACCATTTATTTTTTATTTACACGTCAAGTTCCGTAGGGCCAAATTGAGGAGCAAAGCTCCAAGGTCATGGAACGTGTCAGTACATGAAATTACAACATAAAAGTAATAACAGATAAAAATAAAATGTTTATGAATCATACTGCACACCTTTCTGCACAAGAGTTAAAGAAGTCGGAACCAAATGCAGGTCTGATTCCTGTCCAGTATTAACTGAGTGAAAGCTGCTTATTCTTGGGAATAAGCTAATATTGTTAACAAAAAATGGTTCAAATGGCTCTGAGCACTATGGAACTTAACTTCTGATGTCATCAGTCCCCTAGAACTTAAAACTACTTAAACCTAACTAACCTAAGGACATCACACACATCCATGCCCGAGGCAGGATTCGAACCTGCGACCGTAGCGGTCGCGCTGTTCCAGACTGAAACGCGTAGAATCGCTCGGCCACACCAGCCGGCTTCCTTTTGGTGATGAGACGTGGTCGACTGGAACCTTGACGACAAGGATACTTGACCTCAAGTCCCCACGCAGTCCAACATCGGGTCACTGTTCCACCCGAATGTCCCAAGAAACTCGCTGTTGCACAATTCGACCAGCTGGCCAAATCGAAACACACTGTCACGTGCTGATAACACTGTCTCACATGAGTATGCGGCAAATCCGTGGCCTTCACAATTATCACTCAACATCTAACGCTGTTCAAGCCTCTTGTATTTCCTACCAGGTCTGATAACAACAAGAAATACGAACAGCAGTCTTGCACTCTGGTGGACGTTCTAGCCGTCACAGGAAATTGCAAATCTAATCGATTACAACCCGCTGGTGGTGTGTACGTATACTTAGCTAGACTGGCATCCGACCATGTTTTCTGGCCAATGTATGTACTACTTTCAAAACGACTGAAAGATCCGACCACAGGAATGGAATAAGTGCACGCTGACACTTCATACACAGCCTTCAGCTGGTCCTATAACTCTTTTCACCTAATATCTCCACAAAGATAGCCGGCCGGTGTGGCCTAGCGGTTCTAGGCGCTTCAGTCTGGAACCGCGCGACCGCTACGGTCGCAGGTTCGAATCCTGCCTCGGGCATGGATGTCTGTGACGTCCTTAGGTTAGTTAGGTTTAAGTAGTTCTAAGTTCTAGGGGACTGATGACCTCAGATGTTAAGTCCCATAGTGCTCAGAACCATTTTTTTCCCACAAAGATACAACCTGATAACAGTTTAAGGTCAATAGGCAAAACGTCAGTCAAAGCACCACATTCAAATTTCCAGGGAATAAAATGGAATTTATTGGAGTCGATTAATCTCAAAATGTTCGGTTCGTTCACTGTACACTATTTCCAGCTAGCTACTGGACTCCCAGCCAAAAGTGAGCACATACTTGCCCACTAAAATGCAACACTCGCCTAGAAAAACTGGAAAAGCACTAAAGCAAATTCCACCCCATTGCACGGGAGCGCACTTCTTATTGTTGTGATCTTCCTTATTTGGGCATTAAATTGGTTTCAAAAAAATCTTCTCGGTTTACAAGCAGCGTCACTTCAAATAAAACACTCGAACTTTCGATAGATGTCTCTGGCATCGTCATCAGGAGTTAAAATTACTGAATGCCAGGGCTGGCACGATAATTTTAACTGCTACTAACGGTCGAAAGTTCGGGTGTTTTATTCGAAGTGACACTGCTTGTAAACCGAGATTTTATTGAAGCATACTGCCCAGAAAGGCTCCAAAGATAAGTACCTTTTTGTTCTTGAACGATCATCAGTATCTGACTTCAGAAAGTATAACACATTGAAAGGTCAGGGGACACATGACATCTCCTTTCCCCACAAGAGCCATCGGCAGACTATCAGTTTCGCAAGTTTCAAAGCGATTCGAGGATTTAATTATCATTTAGTCTTTTCAGTCAATCAGATTAAGGAACAGAAATCTGGACTCTCAGGTGGGCATATGCTGCTCGCAATAACCGAAATATTCTGTACAGCGCTGCTTTCTGCCTGGACTCCTGTGTTCTAAAAAGTGACTACCACCCGGGAAAGTCACAAGCGCTTAAGCCCAGGTACCAGAAACTGTTTATAGCCCCAAAAGGAGCAAACAGGGCGAACATACAGGCTCGGCCAGGAGATGATGCGTTACGTCCACACGAATCATCTGCAGTTCACAATTAAGTGCATGACAGAAGATTCATCGAGCCACTTTTAAGCTACTTCTGTACTGTTCCCCTCTCGAACAGCGCGCAGGAATAACGAACACTTAAATCCTTGCGTCTGTTATTTTATTGTGGGCATCATCTCCCCCAGGTCCGCCGCCGGTAGCTGAGTGGTCAGAGCGACAGAATGTCAATCCTAAGGGTCCGCGTTCGATTCCCAGCTGGGTCGGAGATTTTCTTCGCTCAAGGACTGGGTGTTGTGTTGTCCTAATCACCATCATTTCATCTCCACGACGCGCAAGTCGCCGATCAAATGCAAAGACTTGCACCCAGCGAACGGTCTACACGACGGGAGGCCCTAGTCACACGACATTTACATTTACCTCCCCCAATGCAGGCGAACGCCAAAAAAATATTCTCAGACTTTGAGAAGAAAGTTGGTGATTGGAATTTCATGATAATGTCCTGCCGCAGCGAAAAATGCCTTACTTTTAATGACAGCCACCCTAATTCGTGTATCATGACCGTGGAACTCTCTCTCTCATTTCGCGCCTGCCGGTGTAGCCGAGCGGTTCTAGGCGCTTCAGTCTGGAACCACGCGACCGCTACGGTCGCAGGTTCGAATCCTGCCTCGAGCATGGATGTGTGTGTTGTTCTTACGTTAGTTAGGTTTAAGTAGTTCTAAGTTCTAGGGGACGGATGACCTCAGAAGTTAAGCCCCATAGTGCTCAGAGCCATTCTCTCATTTCGCTATAATACAAAACGAGCTGCCTTTCTTTGAACTGTTCTCCTTCAGTCCTATCTGATGTGGATCCCACTCCGCACAACAATAAACCAAAAGAGAGCGGACAAGCGTAGGGTAAGCAGTCTCTTTAGTAGATCTGTTACATTTTCTAGGTGTTCTGGCAATAAATCGCAGTCTTTGGATTGCTTTCCCGGCAACATTATCTGTGTGATCGTTCCAATCCCTAAGTATTTAGTTTAGTTTACAGCCTTTAAAAAAATTATGTGATTTAACGTTTAACTGAAATTTAGGAGATTGTCTTTAGTGTTCATGTGAGTGACTTACACTTTTCATGATTTAGAGTCAATTACTCTACCTTATCTGAATCATTTTCCGATTCGTTTTGATCATCTGATGACTTTTCATGACGGTAAATGACAGCATCATCTGCAAACAATCTACGAGGAAGAGGACTGCTCGGATTGTCTCCTAAATTGTTTATGTATTTTTGGAACAGCAGATATTACTTATATTTTACTCGTTGACTTTCTGTCGGTTACAACGAATTCCTACTTTTCTAGACGCAAATCACGAATCCAGCCCCATAACTGAGACGATACTAGATAGGCATGTAATCTGATTAGATGTCGCTTGTGAGGAACAGTGTCAAACCCCATGGAAATCTAAAAATCAATTTGACGTCACATATCAAAAGCACTCATTGCTTCGTGAAAGCAAAGAGCTAGTTGCGTTTCACAAGATTGATATTTGCTGAATCTGGGTTGGCTAGTGGCCGAGCGGTTCTAGGCGGTCAGTTCAGAACCGCGCGACTGCTACGGTCGCAGGTTCGAATCCTGCCTCGGGCATGGATGTGTGTGATGTCCTTAGGTTGGTTAGGTTTAAGTAGTTCTAAGTTCAAGGGGACTGATGACCACAGATGTTAAGTCCCATAGTGCTCAGAGCCATTTGAACCATTTTTTTTGGGTTGGCTATTTGTCATCAAATCGCTAGTTTTCGAGCACAGTATATGTTACAAATTTCTACTGCAAATAGAGGTTTATGATATGGGTTGTAATTCAGTAAATTACTCCTTGTTCCTTTCTTGGGTAATAGCGTGACTTGTACAACTTTGCAGTCTTTAAAAAATGGTTCAAATGGCTCTGAGCACTATGGGACTCAACTGCTGAGGTCATTAGTCCCCTAGAACTTAGAACTAGTTAAACCTAACTAACCTAAGGACATCACACACATCCATGCCCGAGGCAGGATTCGAACCTGCGACCGTAGCGGTCTCGCGGTTCCAGACTGCAGCGCCAGAACCGCGCGGCCACTTCGGCCGGCCTGCAGTCTTTAGGTACGGACCTTTTGAAATGTCCCCTTAGAAAAATTTATGATTTACTGTGCTGGTAAACCTCTACGTTATTTGATTTTCAAACAGCTGAGCAAAACCGAACGTACTCAGTCATTTCTCTCTTTACTTATTCTGCTCATCACTAAACTGAGACACAATATTTTTTTTTTAGCGCAACGCAATCTGACTTTCAATAATCACTACAAAAGAATGGCCCTGACTAACAATAACCTATACCTTTCGTGAATCACTTACCTCATAAAAATCTTCGTTACTCAAACTACTGCAATACAGCTTGCGCCAATACTGCCAGCTGAATAAAATATTCTAACTACTGAAGGCACTAACTACTGAAAGGCATAGTTAGCAAATGAAAGATTTTGATAGAGAACAAACAATGTATTTACCTTAATAATGTTCAAAAGTCATCATGTATATATCATTTCATGATATCCAACATTACAAATTTAATATTTCTGATGGACACACGTCCAGATCGTCCGCTCTCAAAATTCTGCCATCTCTCTCCCCACATCCACCACTGCTGGCGGCTCACCTCCAACTGCGCAACGCTACGCGCTGTTCACATCCAACTGCCCAACACTACAATAGCAAATATTCCAACAACGCAAACCAGCCACAGACTGCACACAGCACAGTCAGTGACTTTCATACAGAGCGCCACGTGGCGTTACCAACATAAAAACCTAAACAGCCCACTTACACTTTGTAAGAGCGAGCGGTTGTGTATGATTGCAGTTGTATCTGCATACTCTGAAAGGAACCTGACTAGTATAGGATCTGGACCGGAAGCCTTGCCTTATTAAGTGTTTTAAGCTGCTTCGCTACAGCCAGGTAACTTAGATAAGCCAAGTTGCCAGTTGTTCTTGATTCTAATTCTGGAGTATTTACTTCGTCATTTTTTTAAGGCATTTCGGAAGGTTGTCCAAGTGCGACCTTCACACCCTTCACTCCCTTCACTTCCTTCACTGCCTTCATTCCTTTCACTCCCATGTTCGCCCATCGACACCTCCTCGTTCTCCCCAACAACCGACAGCCCAGGACCGCTGCTTCGCCCTGCGCGCCGCGCTACTCACTCCTGGATGAGGCCGACGCTGGCTTCGACGTTCTTCTGCGCCTGCTGGCCCGTGGTGAGCGTGCGGTTGGTGGTCTGGAAGAACTCCTGGTGCCAGGCGGCCGGCGTGCCCGGCGCGACGACGACGCCCCCGGAGAAGAGCGCCGCGAGGAACTGGACGCGCTGGCGCACGCGCTCCAGCGCCGAGGCGGCCGCCGCGTCCAGCTGCTGCGGCGTCAGCGGCGGCACCACCACCGGCGGCGGCGGCGGCGCCTGCAGGATGCCCTTCGAGCCCGACTGCGCCACTGCGGGACACGGCCAGCTCAGCAACGGTTCAGCCACACCACTAAACTACAGTGGTGTGCAAACTTAAGGGATGATGTGTCACTCTCAAGTAATATAGCTCGCTGAAACTCGGAACATACATTGAAAGAATTGTTACAGTATAGTACAGAAGTAACTGAAACAAATACGCAATGAAACGAACAGAAGTGGCACTATTCATAATTTTGTTTTGCGGCTCCTTGTATTGGCCGTGTTTGCAGTTAAAATTGTTGGATGTGAGGTCCGCCAGTTATGGAAAACACCGTTTTTTCTCAGTACCCAAACATGTTTCGGAACCACTGTGCCATCATCAGTGGGTTAAATAAAAACGAAAACCCACTGATGATGGCACAGTGGTTCCGAAACATGTTTGGGTACTGAGAAAAACCGGTGTTTTGCGTAACTGGCGGACCTCACATCCAACAGAAATTGCACTTTTATTTAAATACAATAAGTACTCCTACTCTGAGGTCACCACGATTTACGACGATCCCTTGGACATTATAAAAGGCGGGACGTGGTTCTCATTAGGGAGTGTGGTCACCAGGGACGCCAATGCATTCCCTCCAACGTGATTCCATGCTGGTCACAAGGTTGGTAAGGAGTTCTTGTCATAGGGCGCCGCTTTCCTCCACCCACGTGGTTGCCAGTTGGTGGATTAGTCGTCGGTGCACATGGACGTGCAGTGGTACGTCTCCCCAGTGCACACATAAGTGTTCTGCAGCATTTAAGTCGTGGGAACGGGCAACCCAGTGCGCTCAGCAAATATCCTCTTGTTCCAAGAGCTCCTCCTCCTGCAGAGTTACCGGCCGCGGTGGTCTAGCGGTTCTGGCGCTGCAGTCCGGCACCGCGGGACTGCTACGGTCGCAGGTTCGAATCCTGCCTCGGGCATGGGTGTGTGTGATGTCCTTAGGTTAGTTAGGTTTAAGTAGTTCTAAGTTCTAGGGGACTTATGACCTAAGATGTTGAGTCCCATAGTGCTCAGAGCCATTTGAATCATTTTCCTGCAGAGTTCCATGTGGTTGCGTACTGTCACCCATTAAAACGAAGTCAGGGCCGAATGCATCCCACCACATCGATAGCAGTACTGTGTCACAATAAGGATGACCGGTGAGTGTACCATGTTCAAAGATCTGGAGGTCAGTACGCCCACACAAGATAATGATGATGATATTTGTTTTGTGGGGCGCTCAACTACGTGGTTATCAGCGCCTGTACAAATTCCCAATCTTTATTACGGTCCAGTCTCGTCACTTCCTCGAATGATGGGGACAACACATACACCCAGTCCTCGGGCGGAGAAAATCCCCGACCCGGCCGCGAATCGAACCCAGGACCCTGTCATCCATAGGCAGCAACGATAGTCACTACACCACGAATCACGCAACATAATCTCTCCCCACAGCATAATACCTGGATCACTAAAATGATGATATATATGTGAAGGTAGTATCTGTTCCCGAAAGAACAGTTACCGTTGATGACCATGCAGCTTCGCTAGAATGAAATAATTAAATGGACACCCTAGCTGCAAACAGACGTTGATATACTTCATTCGGGACGTTGAAAATGTGTGCCCCGACCGACACTCGAACCCCGGATCTCCTGCTTACATAGCAGACGCTCTATCCATCTGAGCCACCGAGGGCACAGAGGATAGTACGTCTGCAGGGACTTATCCCTTGCACGCTCCCCGCGAGACCAACATTCCCAACATGTCCACACCACTACATTCGTAGGGCGCCTAATAGATGTTTGCCCATCACACTCAGGTTAATCTACCAAGTCCCGTACGAGTTCGGGTATAGCGTGTGCGTTCGCACAAGAAGGTCAATGGCCGGGAAGCCATATTTTAACTGTATATGAACGTAGATTAATCTGCAACGAGTAATGAGTATGCTGGGCAAACATCTATTAGGCGCACACTAGTGGTGTGGACATGTTGGGAATGTGGGTCTCGCGGGGAGCGTGCAAGGGATAAGTCCCTGCAGGCGTACTATCCTCTGTGCCCTCGGTGGCTCAGATGGATAGAGCGTCTGCCATGTAAGCAGGAGATCCGGGTTCGAGTCTCGGTCGGGGCACACATTTTCAACATGTCCCCAATGAAGTACACTCCTGGAAATGGAAAAAAGAACACATTGACACCGGTGTGTCAGACCCACCATACTTGCTCCGGACACTGCGAGAGGGCTGTACAAGCAATGATCACACGCACGGCATAGCGGACACACCAGGAACCGCGGTGTTGGCCGTCGAATGGCGCTAGCTGCGCAGCATTTGTGCACCGCCGCCGTCAGTGTCAGCCAGTTTGCCGTGGCATACGGAGCTCCATCGCAGTCTTTAACACTGGTAGCATGCCGCGACAGCGTGGACGTGAACCGTATGTGCAGTTGACGGACTTTGAGCGAGGGCGTATAGTGGGCATGCGGGAGGCCGGGTGGACGTACCGCCGAATTGCTCAACACGTGGGGCGTGAGGTCTCCACAGTACATCGATGTTGTCGTCAGTGGTCGGCGGAAGGTGCACGTGCCCGTCGACCTGGGACCGGACCGCAGCGTCGCACGGATGCACGCCAAGACCGTAGGATCCTACGCAGTGCCGTAGGGGACCGCACCGCCACTTCCCAGCAAATTAGGGACACTGTTGCTCCTGGGGTATCGGCGAGGACCATTCGCAACCGTCTCCATGAAGCTGGGCTACGGTCCCGCACACCGTTAGGCCGTCTTCCGCTCACGCCCCAACATCGTGCAGCCCGCCTCCAGTGGTGTCGCGACAGGCGTGAATGGAGGGACGAATGGAGACGTGTCGTCTTCAGCGATGAGAGTCGCTTCTGCCTTGGTGCCAATGATGGTCGTATGCGTGTTTGGCGCCGTGCAGGTGAGCGCCACAATCAGGACTGCATACGACCGAGGCACACAGGGCCAACACCCGGCATCATGGCGTGGGGAGCGATCTCCTACACTGGCCGTACACCACTGGTGATCGTCGAGGGGACACTGAATAGTGCACGGTACATCCAAACCGTCATCGAACCCATCGTTCTACCATTCCTAGACCGGCAATGGAACTTGTTGTTCCAACAGGACAATGCACGTCCGCATGTATCCCGTGCCACCCAACGTGCTCTAGAAGGTGTAAGTCAACTGCCGTGGCCAGCAAGATCTCCGGATCTGTCCCCCATTGAGCATGTTTGGGACTGGATGAAGCGTCGTCTCACACGGTCTGCACGTCCAGCACGAACGCTGGTCCAACTGAGGCGCCAGGTGGAAATGGCATGGCAAGCCGTTCCACAGGACTACATCCAGCATCTCTACGATCGTCTCCATGGGAGAATAGCAGCCTGCATTGCTGCGAAAGGTGGATATACTCTGTACTAGTGCCGACATTGTGCATGCTCTGTTGCCTGTGTCTATGTGCCTGTGGTTCTGTCAGTGTGATCATGTGATGTATCTGACCCCAGGAATGTGTCAATAAAGTTTCCCCTTCCTGGGACAATGAATTCACGGTGTTCTTATTTCAATTTCCAGGAATGTATATCAACGTCTGTTTGCAGCTAGGGTGTCCATTTAATTATCATATCCCTTCATATGACGAGAGGTGAGAATGCATTAAAAATGCAGCCAGCAACATTGTCGAAAAACATCGGCTTTGGCATATTGACATCTATGTGTTCAAATGGTCCAAATGGCTCTGAGCACGATGGGACTTAACTTCTAAGGTCATCAGTCCCATAGAAATTAGAACTACTTAAACCTAACTTACCTAAGGACATCACACACATCCATGCCCGAGGCAGGATTCGAACCTGCGACCGTAGCGGTCGCGCGGTTCCAGACTGTAGCGCCTATAACCGCTTGGCCACCCCGGCCGGCGATCAGGGACCATCACAAGTCGTGATGAGCAGTGTAGTTATTGTGTTTCAATGAAAGTGCCATTTCTGTTTGCTTCATTGGGTACGTCTTTCACTTACCCTCAGCAGTTCTTTCTATGTATGTTCCAAGCGTCATCGAGCTATGTTACATGGCAGTCACATATTATGAGAAAATTACTTTCGTCCATAAATTTTGGAGACCAGAGTTTATACCTCACATGGTGCCACTAAGAAATTCGTTAATGAAGTAAGAAGAGTTAGCTTCACCGCCAATAAATTCTTCACGTTCATCTTAAACTGAACCTTATTAGTAGTTAAACGTGTTCTGCCTACTGTCAACTTATTAAAAATTTTTTTTCTTGAAAAATGGACACCTCTCTGAAATAAAGTTCACTGAAAAACCGCGACAGTGAATGCCGCCTGGTGGCGTCTCGGGCATGTGACACGCTAAGAAAAGTGTATAAGACGTGCACAAGTTAAGGCTGGTCATTCTAGCGACGATGCGGGCCGCAAATAGGAAAGACTGTTACGTGCCGACGCCTAGGAACGGGCATCTCGGAAACGGCTATGCTGGTCAGCTGGTTGCGAGCTACTGTCGTAACCATCTATGGGAATTAGTTGAAGAATGTTAGACAGTGCGTGTTGTTATAATACGAAATCAGGCAACTTCATTTATGGTGTGGTCATAGGCACCTCTAACCACGATGGCCTCTTTCTAGCATTCTGTCACGCGTTCATGTTGTCCCATCTTACTACGCTGATTCCATATAACCGACAGGCATGTGCATAATATTACTTCACTTCCACGACTGATGTCTGTGGTGTAGGGTCTCATCATCACCTGGTACCATTTCTGCACCATCTACGGCGTTCCAAAGGGACCAGTGTGCTATTTTCTCGGGTTTACAAAACTCTCGTGTCGTTAACTTACATAAAAAACTGCTCCATAAATTACTAATATGCGCCATCGTCATCACTTCTCACATTCTTTAGAACGTAGGAAATTGCTACATACTGCCACCAGTGTAACGAAGATTAAAGTGAACCAGCGTTTTCAGATCTGTTCTTTGCCTCCAATCATGAGCAGGACAATCCAGCGTCAGTACGTCAATAAACCTCGGAAGGTCACTACGCGCACATAGTCACTTTACGGCAAGAAACATTGTCAGCACTGAGACTTGCCTCCTGATATCGCGTACAACGTAGCGACTTCGTGTTAACGTTCCATTGCTATCACGAGACAAAAAGCGCTCCTCGTCATAATAACAGCAGGAATGGAACCCGAACCAAAGGTGTCAGGTCTTCTTCACCGACGAGTGCAGAACTTGTCTCAGGCCTTGTGACGAATAGTACGAACGCACGCAGGTACCAGTCCATGTTTCAGGCATGCAACTCCATGGATTGAGCAGGGAAGTAAGTCAGTCTTCTTTTGGACCGTTTTCATGTACGGATTTCTTTCGCGTCTCATTTCTATCAAAGGTAATTTGATCGCCGAGTGATAACCGAACAGGATCCTACAATCTTAGGCAGCATTTTGGGTTCGTTTTCCAAGACGACAGTCTTCGACTACACGGCGTCCACGTCGCGGACATTTTCTTCAGCTGGGCTGAAATTAATCGAATGGTATAGATGGCATGTGGTGTTTGCTGACACGAATCCAATGGACGCGCTTCAGTCCAGTACAAACTCGCATTGTGTCGTTGGAAAAATCCCTTTTGAAACAATGGGTTATCAGGATTATTGAAGTATATCTACAAAGTAAACGAGATGGCGGACCGTAGGAACATATCAACTGTGGTCTGGTTTAGGCGATAGGAAGTTCCTTAGGTAGCAAAGATTGACAGAACACTGAAATGAAATGAACTGGCATTGATGCCCTAAAGTCTCCATCAGGGAAAGTTCGGCTATCAGCTGCAAGTCTTGTTAAGGTGACGCCACACTGGGTGACTTGCGTGTGGATGATGATGAAATGGTAATGAGGACAACTCAACAACCAGACCTCGAACGAAGAGAATCTCCTACCCAGTGGTGAATCGAACCCGGGCCCACTGCACAGCTGTCATAAGCGCTGACCATTGAGCAGAATAGGCGGACAACAGAACATCTATGGAGGAATAAGTGAAACTGTACGTCTTGGTCACAGCATTGTATGGCACTGAAAAATGGACTGTGGTATAAGTGAAAGTATTCGAAATGTGACACTAGAGAAAGATGTTAAAATGGATTCACTGGAGGAAAACAAGCTTTTGTGCAAAAATCTGTGCCGGCCGGTGTGGACGTGCGGTTCTAGGCGCTTCAGTCTGGAAACGCGTGACCGCTACGGTCACAGGTTCGTATCCTGCCTCGGGCGTGGATGTGTGTGATGCCCTTAGGTTAGTTAGGTTTAAGTAGTTCTAAGTTCTAGGGGACTGATGACCACAGATGTTAAGTCCCATAGTGCTCAGAGCCATTTTGCAAAAATCTGTAGGGATTAAGCCGCAATGTCCTAACGGAGACGTTCATCGTACGTCCCACATTGATTTCTGCGGTTACTTCACGCAGTGTTACTTGTATGTTAGCAATGACACCTCTTCGCAATCGCCATTGCTCTCGGTCTTTAAGTGAAGGCCGTCGGTCCCTGCGTTGTTCGTAGTGAGAGAGAATGCCTTAAATGTGCTGTTCTCGGCAAACTCTTGACATTGTGGTCCTCGGAGTACTGAATTCCCTGACGAGTTCCGAAATGGAATGTCCCATGCGTCTAGCTCTGACTACCACTCCGCGTTCAAAGTCTGTCTATTCCCTTCATGCGGCCATAATCTGCTCGGAAACCTTTTCAAATGAATCATATGAGTACAAATGACACCTGCGCCAGTGCATTGCCCTTTTTTGTGCACGCGATACTACCGTCATGTGTATGTCTCTATACCACGACTTTTATTACCTCAGTATATAAGCTTGATAGTATGTATAACAAAGAGTAAGAAACCGATAGTATCCAACACGTAGGTAAGTAACGAACCATCAGTTACGAGAATCAGACGATCAAAACTGCTTGCAAAATGATTTAGATGACATATCTGTATGGAGTAAAAAACGAAAAGCGAAAAGTCATCTACATTTGTACCTTGGACAAAGAGTGTAGGTGCGGCTAAACTATGGAGAAACAAGTAGCGTGGAAATAGGAAGAGGCGTCAGACAAGGATGCTGTCTATCGCCGAGTCTCGCTCAAATCGCTCTGAGCACTATGGGACTTAACATCTATGGTCATCAGTCCCCTAGAACTTAGAACTACTTAAACCTAACTAACCTAAGGACATCACACAACACCCAGTCATCACGAGGCAGAGAAAATCCCTGACCCCGCCGGGAATCGAACCCGGGAACCCGGGCGCGGGAAGCGAGAACGCTACCGCACGACCACGAGCTGCGGACTATCGCCGAGTCTGTTCAACCTGTATGGGAAGCGAGAGAAGCTTTGAAAGGATGCGGAAACTTCAGGACAGTAGGACACTTCATCAATACCATCAGTTATACCGATGACCTGGTAGTGCTTGCTAAAAATCAAAGAAAACTGCAACACATGGTGGCCGAGCGGTTCTAGGCACCACAGTCTGGAACCGCGCGACCACTACAGTCGCAGGTTCGAATCTTGCCTCGGGCATGGGTGTGTGTGATGTCCTTAGGTTAGTTAGGTATAAGTAGTTCTAAGTTCTAGAGGACTGATGACCTCAGAAGTTAAGTCCCATAGTGCTCAGAGCCATTTGAACCATTTGCAACACATGATGAATCAGTTGGTGGAAACTGGAAGGAAATGCGGCATGAAAATCAGCATCGAAAAATCAAAAGTGATGCAGATATCTCTACAATCGAGAACTGGTCGATGTGAAACAGTTCAAGTACTTGGGAAATTTGATGACAAAGGATGCCCTATGCACCAGCGAAATTCGAGCAAGAATCGCTATGGCCAAAACTGCATTCTATAAGAAGAGGAGTTTGCTGACCACCAAGTTAAGCTTGGAATTAAAGAAGAATCTGGTGAAGTGCTACATCTGGAGCATTGCACTGTACGGACCAGAGACGTCGACTACGAGAAAAAAGGAAAAGAAATACCTTGAAAGTTTTGAAACGTGACGCTGGAGGAGAATGGAGAAGATCAAGTGGACCGGCCGGGTGACGAATAACAATGTACTGAGAAGAGTAGGAGAGAAGAGAGACATTCTGAATGCTATTCTTCAGAGGAAGGCCAACTGGATCGGACACATACTTGGACACAGAGGGCTCATACACGAAGTCATTGAAGGGAAAATTAAAGGAATGGCAGGACGAGGAAGAAGAAGAATTCAGCTTTTGGATGGCGTGAAAGATGGAGAGAGATACAGCAGACTGAAGGAGGAAGCTGAAAACAGGGAACATTGACATCAGAAATTCTCCGTACGAAGACACAGACCTGCCACTAGGCAGAATACTACATAGTAATAATAATAACGAGTACTGAAATGAATCCGCTATATTTCCGCTACTCGATAAATCATGCAAATCTAAAGGCTGTAAATTCAGTACTTACGGATTACAATTACGACTGGAACGATGACTTACATAATGTTGTGGGGAAAGCAACCAGAGACTGCAATTTACTGGCAGCGAACTTACAAAATGTAACAGGTCTTTTAAACGGACTGCTTACACTGCGCTTGTTCGCTCTCTTCTGGAACATTGCTGTCCGCTGAGGGAACCACATCAGAAAGGATTGACCGAGGACATCGAAAAAGTTCAAAAGTTAAAAGAACGGCAGCTAATTTTGTATTATCGCGAAATAAGGGAGAGAGAGCCACGGATATGATGCACAAACTTGGGTGGCAGTCACTAAAACTAAGACGTCCTTCGTTGCGGCAGGATCTTCTCATGAAATTTCAATAACCAACTTTCTCCTAAGAGTGGGAAAATATTTTGTTGGTGGCCACCTACATAGGGAGAAATGATCATCACAATAAAAAAAGAGAAATCAGGGCTCACACGGAAAGAGTGTGGAACGGTAGAGAAGTAGCTTTTAAAGGCGATTTCATGAAACCCCTGCCAGGCACTTAAATGTAAATTGCACAATAACCATGTAGATGTAGGTGTACCTTCAGAAACATGTCACACCGATTAAATAACTGGGGTTAAGAATGGACATGGAGCTGGACGATCACACAAAATCATTTTTAGGAAAGGCGACAGGAAGGCTTAAATTTCTTCTAAACTATGTGGGAAAGCAACGTGCATCTGTGAAGGAAACCACATACAAGGCGCCGGTGTAACCGATTAAATACTGCTACAGTGTTAACTGCAGATACTTGCAAGATAATGTCTATAATAAAGATAAAGGACAAGAATCTTTCTCAGTAAAACACTAGTGGTGAACACCTTCAGCACATAAAATCATATAATTGTTTAGAGTTGCTAACCAGGTATATGGAATGGAACTATCACGTAAAATCAGTATTAGGGAAGGCGAATGGACGACTTTAATGGAATGGTTGTGGGAAAGTACAGCGCACCTACTAACGTAATCGCGTAAGAGACCCTAGTGTGACGAATTCTACAGTGTAGTTCCAGTGTTCGGAGTCCTTACCAAGAAGGCATGAAAACAGACATTGAACGAAATCGGAGACGCGCTGCTAGAATCATAACAGATCGGTTTAACCGTAACGGAAGTGTAACAGAAATGCTCGGGGAACTTAAAAGGGGGTACTTGGAAGAAAGAGCACGTAGTCTCCCGAAACTCTGTTGGATAAATTTAGGGAACCTGTATTGGAAGGAGACTATGAGACCACTATAGTAAGCACCTACGTATATCTCGAATAGGGATTCTGAGAAGAACGTAAGAGAGATTAGAGCGGTTACAGAAGCATAAACGATGATTCAAACCTTTTGTGTTCAATTGAAAGAGGGAATGGTTGAGTCAAATGGTTCAAATGGCTCTGAGCAGTATGGGACTTAACTGCTGTGGTCATCAGTCCCCTAGAACTTAGAACTACTTAAACCTAACTAACCTAACGACATCACACACATCCATGCCCGAGGCAGGATTCGAACCTGCGACCGTAGCGGTCGCTCGGTACCAGACTGTAGCGCCTAGAACCGCACGGCCACTCCGGCCGGCAATTGTTGAGTCGCATTCGATACACTGAGATAGAGAACCAATGGTCGGAAATCCATTTTTATTGTGTTATGGACATATACAGAGTACAATGCATAGCAGCAACGTCGCTCATAGTAATTGTTGGAAGTGACGACCGCCAGTGCCATTGCTTGCATGGCAACGGCGCATGAAGTTCTGCCGCAAACTCTCACAGATGCATGTCTGCCAGCTCTCGTGATGAGTAACATTCTGTCCTTTACTACGTGTCATGCACTGTGCACAGTAGTAACAACACTTACCATGGACACATCACAAGCTGTCTGATGTTCTGGACAACTGACACTTAGGATAGTGGTGTGCATGCGGTACAGGTTACTGCGCCATTACGATGCACGCGGTTGCCACATGACACACGTGCTATGAGCTAAGTTGTGTACAGTATGTCTGTTTGTTTGTCAGGGATCTACGCTGTTTGTTAGCCGATGCCTGTTTCAGTGTACAACAGACAACCGGGATCTTTTCAAGAGTGCGGCATAACTGCATACGTCATTGCAATACATGCAATGAGACAGGCGGTCTTCACTTTGAGCAAGCGCTGTGAGTTTCGTTGGTTTTTTGTTTGTGGTGTACGCTGTGTATGTCTATAGCCCAATAAATATGCATTTCCGATCATTGCCTATCTCAGTAAAATCGGTTGTGGAACCACTATCACCTGTTTCAATTTGAACCAAAAGGTTACCCTGTATGGACACTCATTTTACCTTCGCTCAGTATGCGAAAGGAACGGGAAAGAAAATTGACGATATTGGTACTAGGTACTCTCCATTGTGCACTGTACAGTGGCTTGGAGAGTACGTACGCAGATGCGAAGTACAGAATTAAGAGATATTAGAAAGAAAAGGTGAGGCTAGCAGCTTACGGATAACGGTTAGCAAAAGAAAAGATAAGTTAGTAGAGTATTCGCTAAGGCATCCAGGAATAGGTAACCTGGAAGTGGAAGCAACGATAAAGGGGGAAACCGTAGAAGTACACAATGCTTAGAACATTCATAATAGCTAGAGGTTTGCTCTACCAACACTACGGTTCGGTAGTTTCGGTACACTACACAAATAACATAGTAAATGATAGGATTGCCGATAATACTGGTAGGGAAAGAAAAAAATGAATTTGTAATAGAGAAAGTGGGAGCTGACGACGTCGCTTTGTTTTTTATTTGTTTGGTTGTTTTTTTTGCACATCATTCGGACCGCATTTCATTCAGTTTTAGTCCACTGTGTATTTAATATCCTTACAGAATACAAATTGCATTTTATAAGTAATATAAATTACTGATTGCGTAACTTCTGTGTCTTTATGTAACCAACACAATTACATTTGATGCAAATGTAGTTTACATGCACAAAATAAAAAAATATAGAATTATTATTTTCTACTCAATAGAACTTTATTCATAATGATTAAAGGCAAGAGTTTTCTGTTATTACTGATAAATGGGAAAGTTGTTTATGAATAACAGAAATATGTTTTATATGAAGTCGATGAAGTATTGAAGCGATGTTTTATGTATTTTTCTTTTTCGGTTTTTTGATTTTACGCTTTTGTTGAGGAAACTGCGCTTCCACAGCTATATGATAAATCTTTATTGTTTTCTTTATTTTTATTACATCATCCTTCTGTTTCACATAACAAATCAAGTTTTGGAATTGTAAGATGGCAAAAACTATGCCCCTTACATGAAGTCATTAAAGATCACCTAACTCACGTTGAGTGAACAGTAGCGCTGAACAAGAATGACTGACAAGGCACAATGCATCTTGTAGAGGGTATAGTATGGACGTATTGGAATAATTAATGTCGGGTGATGGTTTTAAAGTAATTCACACGACATGAAAACTTTGTGGAAACTCGTCGATTTACTGGAAGCTAGTTTATCCCAGGGGAGTATTCGAGTTGAACACCCTGGCCGGCGGGGGAGTGGCGAAGGGAAGCAACAATAGGCAGCTTATGGCGGTTTAAGCTCTGAGAAAGCGGTAATGGGGCGCGGCCTCCAGCTGCCTTAAGATGAGTGACAGTGAGTGGGCGGTTGACCCCATGCTGGTGTGCCGGAAAGCACACGGAGAAATTGTACACCTGTTGATAAATGTCTGTCGTCCCGTTTTCAGTGAAACATGCGAGAAAGCCGCGCAAAGGTACGGTGGAGCGGTCAACAGAGTTCAAAATATGCGTGTTCGTGACTATAGCAACTTCACACTGAATTCACGGTCCACAGAGTCTAAAGTAAATGAGGTGAAGAGCGACAGAATGAAATACGCCGGCCTCCGATGGGATCGTAGGACCGAGGAATTTGATGTACTCCCCTGGGAATCAGAATTCCGGAAAAATTGGTTTTTGTGCAGACGCTAACCTTGATGGGTGGCCTGGGAGGAGCTAAATAGCACATGTTGAGAGGAAGGGAAATTTTGTGGGAATTTTTTCACTTCCCAGAGCAGGCATTGGTCAGTGCTGGGAAGCGACGCATAATTAACGCGACTTGCGCTGCAATTGGCGGAAGTGATTTTGCTGGAGGGGAAACCGAGGCGAAGAGCGGACTGGGAGAAGTCTCCGTAGGTGTCTTCCGTTCCCTGCTTGCCTAGAGTGCGGACGTGGCGTTCTTTACTCAGCTTGCCTGAGAAAGAGTGAGCATCTCTGCGGTTTAGGACAGCAAATGGAAAGATTGAGCTTGGACATAGAATGTTTTGGTTCAGCTATGTACTGAGCAAGATAGCTAGGAGTGAATAGACGAGTGCAGCCTTGCAGCACCATGAGGTGGGCCGACGTCCACACAACGACGCCGCTCCGCCACGCTGTATTCGGTGATATTGCGCCCACTCCGGCCACTGATTAATTTGTTGGATCACGTCGGCAAAGTTTCCACGAGGGTTTCATGGACTGTGTATTGTAGAATTCTTCTCGCACTTAGCATTACGCCTGGGTCAGTCGATAGAAATTACTTTTGAGTTATCGCGCTTTACTCCACGCAAACGCAATTTATTGCCACTGCGTGGTAGGAGAGTCATGTAATGTGATGATTGAAGGCCGTGAGTTAAAATACATTTGTGCTAATCGATTGCATCTGTTTTCAATCAAGTAGCTGAAATCCCAAGTCATTTTCTTCATTAATTTTATGTTCAACATTTGCATCTGGTGTTCAATAGCTGAATATAACATCAATGTACGCCACTTTTTAATTAAAAGTGATCAATTCTGAATCAATTAATGTCAACACTGGCACCGCAGTTCAATTAGGAGTCACAAGGCCTTAATACTTTCCTTGCGTTATCCGATATTGCGGCAGTTTTGCACGCTCTGTTAATGTGTTTGTCAATTAGCTGGGGTGAACACACGCCAAAACCAGATAAGTGACGGGTGGAGTGTTACAGAAATAAAACCTGAGCTACATACTGACAATTTCAGTTTTGCTATAAATAATGTTTATTTTTAAGTAACAGACAGGAGGATAACTATTTAGATCAAAAATGTTTCATAGGTTACCTAGCCCTTTATATATTTTCACTCAGTTTCTAGACGACTCACCACTTCCGGTTTTTAAGGGAACGTAGTAAGTCACTGATCGTATACGCAAATCGTTATGAGGTAACGCCCGATAGATATGCAAGACAGCTAACGTACAGGAGACGTTCGTATGACGTTAATTGACCAAATTTACTATGCAAACTACCGTAGTTAGCGCTTACTTATGGTAGTATATGATAGCCTACGGTAGTTTTACAACCCTAATTATAACTTATCGAAGAATCTGTAGCGACGAAAGGAGTGGGACGGGAGGACGGGAGAGAAAAAAATAAAAGAGTTGGAAGACTCCAGCAGCAGCTCACATCGCACAGCTGAACGTGGTGTGTGGGATGGGAACGTCGGCAGCGGCGGGTGGGGCCCCAGTGCTGTGTCGTGTCGCAACGGCGGCCGCTGTGGTCGCCTCCGAGTCGCCCACCACACACCGCCCACGCTACCAGTGACTCACCTGGTGGCGATGGCTCGCGTACCAAGGTATACTGCGAACGGTGCAAGGCGAGCGTGGGAACTGTGCTACGTGGGGCAGTCACGAAGTCTTTATTATCACCTCGGAAAAATAACGATAAGTAATCAATTGTTTGTATTTTTGCAATTACATGTATCCAGACCTTGTACACATTCAACCCTCCGCGCCACAGAACCGTAACAAACCGACAGAGAAGGCAAAACAAAATGGTGCAGCCCACTGACAAAGATGAATGCCGTTGTTGTGGTCTTCAGCCCTGTGCAAGCCTCTTCATGGCTCAAATGGCTCTAAGCACTATGGGACTTAACTTCTGAGGTCATCAGTCCCCTAGATTTGGAACTACTTAAACCTAACTAACCTAAGGACATCACACACATCCATGACCGAAGCAGGATTCGAACCTGCAACCGTAGCAGCAGCGCGGTTCCGGACTGAAGCGCCTAGAACCGCTTTGACACAGCGGCCGGCGCCTCTTCATGGCTGCATAACTATTGCAGAATGCTTTCTGCTTATTGTACTCATGCTTTGGTTTCTCTCTACTCTACACTGTGCTCTAAATCGTTTTTTTCTGCAGCAGCAGAAATGTTACGTTAGTGTCAGGCTTATGCAAACGGCAAACGAGATCATATGCAATGGTCTGACACAACTGCAACATTTTCTCTGCTGCCGGAAACGAATTACTGCACGATAATCCAGTTTACCAATGGCCTCCACCAAATTTTGGCTCCTCTAGCGGCGTGCTACAGTAATGTGGACCGGGGATTCCAGTGTACAACAGGACTCTCTGCGATTTTTACCCTCCACGCTGCCCTCCAACACTAAATTGGTGATCCCTTGATGCCTCAGAATGTACCCTACCAACCGATCCCTTCTTCTAATCAAGTTGTGCTACAACTTCTCTCCAATTCTATTCCATACCTCCTCATTAGTTATGTGATCTACCCATCTAATCTTCAGCATTCTTCTGTAGCACCACATTTCGAAAGCTTCTATTCCCTTCTTGTCTAAACTATTTATCGTCCATGTTTCACTTCCATACATGGCTACACTCCATACAAATACTTTCAGAAACGACTTCCTGACACTTAAATCTATACTCGATGTTAACAAATTTCTCTTCTTCAGAAACGCTTTCCTTGTCATTGCCAGTCTACATTTTATATCCTCTCTACTTCGACCATCATCATCTATTTTGCTCCCCAAATAGCAAAACTCTTTTACTACTTTAAGTGTCTCATTTCCTAATCTAATTCCCTCAGCATCACCCGACTTAATTCGAGTACATTCCATTGTCTTCGTTTTGCTTTTGTTGATGTTCATCTTATATCCTCCTTTCAAGACCATGTCCATTCTGTTCAGCTGCTCTTCCAGGTCCTTTGCTGTCTCTGACAGAATTACAATGTCATCGGCGAACCTCAAAGTTTTTACTTCTCCTCTACGGATTTTAGTTCATACTCCAATTTTTTCATTTGTTTCCTTTACTGCTTGCTCAATATAGAGATTGAATAACATCGGGGACAGGCTACAACCCTGTCTCACTCCCTTCCCAACCACTGCTTCCCTTTCATGCCCCTCGGCTCTTATAACTGCCATCTGGTTTATGTACAAATTGTTTACCAATGTTTATTTTATTTTCTGAGGGATAATGAAAATTTTATGACTTCCTCCGTACATGCGTCCTACATACACTGACGGTAAAAATCGAAACTCCAAAAAATAACTAATGTAGAGTAATGAAATTCCGCGAATACATCTTTCTGTGTAACATTTTTAAGTGAATAACATTGCACGATCGCCGATTAATGTGGGCGCGAGATACGCCATTGCAAATTTGAAATGCTGGTACAATAATAACCGGTGTAACGGCCAGCATGTTAAACGCAAGCATTAAACTGTGTTACATTCCGTCGTAGATATGCCGGATGTCAGTTTGTGCGATTGCGTGCACTTGGTCGGTCAATACAGGGACGGTTAATGCTGTTTGTGGATGACGCTGGAGCTGTCCTCCGATGATGTCCCATAAGCGCTCGACTGGAGATGGATCTGGTGATCCAATAGGCCAAGGCAATAAATCGACTCAGTGGTATGTGAGCGGGCGTTATCCTGTTGGAAGACATCCCCTGGAATGCTGTTCACGAATGGCAGCCCAACGTGTCGAATCACCAGATTGACAAAGAAATTTGCAATCAGGGTGCGCCGGATAACTACGAGATTGCTCCTGCTGTCATACGAAATCGCACCCCAGATCATAACACCAAGTGTAGTTCCACACAGGTTGCTTGCAGGCGCCATCGCTGGTACAGAGGCAGAACCAGCTTTCATCAGAAACATAGCAGATCTCCATTCTGCCCTCCATGAGCTCTCGCTTGACACTACTGTAGTCGAAAATTGCGGCCGTTTGGACCAGTGGAATGCACGCTACAGGGCATTTGGCTCGGAGCTGTGCTTAAACTAACCGATTTGTAACAGTACCTCTTGCTCAAAATGCTGCTGCACACGCAATATGATGTGCCACAGCCATAGGCCGAATACGACAGCCTTCCCTCTTGGTAGTGTCCCGTGTCCATCCGGAGCTGGGCTTCTTGTGACTGTACCCTTCCTTGACCACCGCTGCCAGCAATTACGTTCAGTGGCTAAATTTCTGCCAAGTCTTCCTGCAGTATCGCGGAAGGAACATCCAGCTTCTCGTAGCCCTATTACATGACCTCGATCAAACTCAGTGAACTGTTGATAACAGATTCTTCGTCGTCTTAAAGGAATTATTAACGAACGTCAACTCATTACCTCCAATCTCTTAGGTAACTCTCACGACAGTTACAGCCCGTATTTAAAGCAAAACCGATTTGCATCCTCACGGCGGCGTTACTAACGCCACTCTTAAGCGACTGGCGAGAAATTTGAACAGACACCATCTTTCAGAGGTAGAAATTTCCGTTTATGTCGCACGTCTTCTTGGTGTTGGGGTTGCTTTCCCATCATTGTATGAGGCGTGTTTTTTAATTAAGTACCATTTTGAATTTAAAAAAAGACATGCTAAGATATCTCAATAATTTTATTTTTACATGAAAGTGTGTACCTTAATCTACTTTTCAACGTAATTTCCGTCAATATTGAGGCACTTGTCATAACGTTGTACCAGTTTTTGAATACCCTCCTCATAGAAGTCTCCTGCCTGACTTGTTAACCACTGCATCACCACTGTTTTGACTTCGTCATCGTCTTGAAGACGCTGACCGCCCAGGTGTTTCTTCAAGTGCAGGAACAGATAGTAGTCACTGGGCGCAAGATCGGGGCTGTACGGAGGATGATCTAGAGTTTCCCATCGAAAAGATGTGATGAGATCTTTGGTCTGATTCGCCACATGCGGACGGGCATTGTCTTGCAGCAAAACGATGAACTTGCTCAACTTCCATGGACTGTTGCTTTGATTCTGGTGTGACGTAGGCCACCCATGTTTCATCGCCCGTAACGATTTGGCTTAAGAAATAATCACCGTCATTATGGTACCGCTCAAGGAAAGTCAATGCACTGTCTAAACGTTTGGTTATGTGCACATCCATCAACATTTTCGGTACCCAACGTGCGCACAATTTTCGGTAATTCAAGTACTCGGTCACAATGCCATACAAAACACTACGAGTAACATTAGGAAAGTCATCCCGCAAGGAGGATATCGTAAAGCGTCTCTTTTCTCTCACCTTATTGTCCACTTCCTGCACCAAACTTTCATTAACGACCGAAGGACGCCCATTCCGTTGTTCATCATGCACATTTGTGCGGCCACCTTTAAATGCTCTCACCCACTTTCTTACAATTCCATCACTCACAATGTTTTCTCCGTAAACTGCACAGATCTCACGATGAATATCGATCACTTTTAGGCCTTTAGCACTAAGAAATCTTGTAACAGCCCGTACTTCACAGTCAGCGGGACTCACGATTATCGGAGGCATCTTAAACACTCAGTAAACAACGTAAACAAGGAAGAACCAGACTTTATGGCGTCAGTGCGTAGATTAAAGTACAGGCTTTCATGTAAAAATAAAATTATTAGCACGTCTTTTTTTAACTTCAAAACGGCACTTACTAAAAAAAACACGCCTCGTATGTACAGTATGAAAGACCAATGCAGACGGCAGTGGGTCGCTCATAATTTGCTATCCGAGTTATTATAATAAATGCGGAATAGTTCAATACATATATATAACTGCATAGCGGCCGCATTTCTGCGTAGGCAGGAGAGACAGACTTAAATCGAATGCAAACGCTGGAATAATGAGCCTTGTTCCTGTACACTGGCTTTACAGGTGGTGGTTTCTGAAAGGATATGTTTTCTACTTTGGACAGCAAAACAACTGATAATGGTCAAAGTAGAGATGATTTAAATGTAGACTGGCAATGCCAGGAAAAAGAAATATTTCCACATCTGATACAAAAGGTATTAGCAAGTGTTTGCTGAAAAAATTCTTCTGGCGTGTAGTCAGTACGGGAGTGGAACGTGGACGATAAACGGTGCAAACGAGAAAAGAAAACAAGCTTTCAATATTTACAGTCATAGGAGAATGCTAAGGATTAGATGGCTGGATCAAATAAATGAAGAAGATGTACTGAATGGATAAAAGATAAAGATAGAAGAAAATTGTAGTACAAGTTGAATAAAAGGAGGTATCGGTCGATAGGGTACATCCTGAGGCAGCAAGAAATCGGCAGTTTAGTAATGTGTGTAGCGCAAAAATTGCAGAGGGAGACCAATGTTCGATAGCGGTAAGCCGTTTCAAGTAGAAATAGCTCACAATACTTGTGCAAGGATGAAGAGGCTGGTACAAGATAGACTGCCGCGGCGAGCTGTATCAATCCAGTCTTCTGGTCGAGTATCGGAACAAATCGATTCTACGAAAAACAAGGCGCCATTTTTACTATAATGTATTTTTGTTTCTTAGACTTTACAAATGAGTAGTTTCGACCGTAATCCACTATCTGTCTAATGGCCTCTTCATCTAATGGATAATGTAAGTGAGATGAGATACTTTGTATCAGATAGTTGGCGCAGAGATGCTATGATATTCAACGCCATTTTTGTATATTCTACCAATATTGTATCTCAGACTGTAACAGTAAAATTCATTTCATTTTGACAGATCTGATGAAGGCACCTGGCCGAAAACAGTTGTTTATGAACTGTAGAAAACAAAAATATTTGCCATTTGCAATCGACAGTGAATATTACTATTAAAGGAATATGAACAAATTGCCGTGGCGCTCTTTGGCGGCATTTCTTCACGTCTAGCCTACGACGTTCCTGAATGGAACATGTAACTTGCAGCGATCTAGTAACCTTGCTGAGCTGATGCTCCGGAAAGTTTTTGTTTCCTACAGAAGCGCCTAGACCTTCGGCAAGGACTAATTACTGTCAGATGCCAGACGGTGGATCAAATGCCGTGAGCAGAGAGTCACACAAGAAGAGCGCAAAGTAATGCCACGTAATGGGGAGCTGCGGAACGAGTTTCTGGCTCGTAAATTACCTGTCAGCTGTACCGGTGGTCGGGTAATCAAGAAGGCTCGCCATTTACAGACGTCGCGGTAGTATGACTCCGTCCAACAGCCGTTTTCCTGTAACCGCGTCTGGCTTCCCGCTTGAAGTAAATCCACTACTAAAAGCGCTGTTTCACGACCTCTTCGTTACGTCAGAACCCAGTTCAGTCGTAGCAGGGAATTCAATAGTGAATCATAGTCGACCGGGAACACTTCCGTTCTCGTTATTGGAAGATTTTTCGGTTATGTTCTCTTTTGTTAAGACCCTAGCATACTGTCAGTTATCAGAAAGCCTGCGCAGTACATCAAAAACGCTCTAACAAATTATCGTATGATAATGATTGCAACGCATTTGGATAACGCAAAAAAAGAAAACGTAAATGTTATTTGATTTATTGGAGAACCGCTAGTATATCGAAATGATTATTAGTTCAGCTCGTAAGCAATTAATGTGAACGTTAACTTTACGATGTACGGTGGTTTGTATGGAAATACCTACATAAGATCCTCTTAACAACACTGTGCTCATGATGCTTTGGCATTTACAGTCTAGACCTTTTGTTTGATGGCCAGTTATCTATATTCTTTGGATAACGGTACTGAGTGACTGCGAAATTTATGTGTTGTCAGAAATTAATATGAAACGAGGTAACGTAGGGAGTGAAACACAACAACGACGCATAGTTTGCTTGCTTCGAGGGCATCTCCCAGCATAACGTCCACATCTTTCACACGATTCAACATGAGACGTTCTGTATAATCGCTCGATGAGGTATTTTGGAAACGTTTGCAATGCCACTAACTTACTGTCTTGCTACCAGACGCTGAGGCATATTACCCTGTCTGCCATCTTCCCTGTCCTTTCCAGACAAGAAACAGCGACAAGATACTTTCGGGAGAAGCGCTCGGCCATCGATCTCAGAGTGGGAACCAGCTCGCCACTACCAAATTACTGGAGCTGAGCTCAGGCTCTTATTCGGAGCTTTCTTCTCCAATCGGATCTCTCTATCATCTGAGCCACGGTATTTCATACCACGCCAAAATTACGCTGTTTGGCAGAAGACGGCACGGCGACCAATCAGCTTCCCCCTATTTTCTAGACTTGATCGCTGAAATACTTTTTTTCACTTGGATACTATACATGAGCTCACCATACAGTACCTTCACTTTCTGATAAGGCGTATATGGCGCACAACAGGTTACCTAAAACAGTCTAAAACTAGGTATTGTTTTTTTGTTCACTCAACTATCTTAATTTACTGCTGTATGACAACTCACTATACATTTCTCTGAGCAATTGTAGTCTTGTAGTCTTATGTAGTTGACTGAAGACTGTCTGTGGAGTTCGAAATGTGACAGATAGGTGGTGCTAGAACGAAACCCACAGCGGGATCCACGCATAAATGATTCATTGAAAGGGAAACCAAAGATTCTTGTCTCAATCTCTGCTGGCTGAATTGTTTGGAAAAAGCGTATTTGTGCCATCAGCTGTACAATTTTATACTTATTCTCTGCCGGTTTCGATTGTTACAATCATCTTCAAGGAGAAAAACATTGTACATCAATGATTCAATCGTATGTGAGCCATCGAATGCAAAACATATCTAATTGTCATAACAATCTGTCTTAGCACAGTCAATACAAACACGCTGTGCCTGCCAAAGCAGAAATATGCTTTTTCTAAATTATTTAACAGCTGTAAACACACCTACGAGAGGCTGGGTGAGTTGTTTTAATCTTCCACGAACACTTATGCAGTGTATACTCCACTCTCATGAAGAAACATGATGTCGACCTGGAAAACAGCCCTCGACACAAAACGCTCGGCAGATCGTTCTGCCGGCGGTTGTAGGCGCTTCAGTCCGGAACCACGCGGCTACTACGGTCGCAGGTTCGAATCCTGCCTCGGGTATGGATGTGTGTGATGTCCTTAGGTTGGTCAGGTTTAAGTAGTTCTAAGTCAAGGGACCGATGACCTCAGATGTTAAGTCCCATAGTGCTCAGAGCCATTTCAGCAGATCGTTCTCATGTTGGCTTCAAAGAGGGTGTTGATGTAGACTCTTACAGAGAACGTTTTTGATAATTTATTTCTATCAGGAGCCTGTATGCTATCTAAAACGTCAATTTACCATGAGTTAAGCACCGTAGTTGCGTTACACATTCTGGAAAGGGAACAGATGTAGGTACTCCACCGACGGGAATAATTTGGACGTAAAATTAATTGGTACAAGAGGGTTGCGCATCTTTTTAAAATAAATAGTCTTTTACATCATTTAATTTAATAACCTGATTTATTGAAACTGACGGAAGTGTTACAGTAGTGTTAGACCAATGAGACTCTGCTCGTAATGTATCCTGTTTCGCTGAGATAGCAGCTCGCAATGTGTCACACTACTAACTCAAAGAACTAGGTTTCATGCACACTTGGTTCCAGTACTTTTGCTGTTGGGTTATTTGACTCGCTTCCGTGTACATGAAAACAGGGACGGTACGAGACGGATTTCTGTAGATCCACCTGTAACTGCCACAGTGGACCGATGCATAGGTCGGAGAAATGCACGAGCGAAGCAACTTCAGTGGAACAATAACTAGCGAAGCGAAGTGAGGTGCAAAATAGTCTTAGGGTTCCTGGCTACTTCACTGTTACTCGGGAGGTCCCTCATTCGTTGTTGGTATCAACTACCCCATTATAAGCGAGTTACGGAGCATAACTGCTTTCCTTAGGGTCTGGTGCATTGTAATATCAACGTAATAGTAAGCAATTTTTCAAGGCTTTAGGAAGGGCGATAAGTGAATGTATTGTACTATTAACAAAGAGATGCAGAATTAATTCATAAACTGACCGTTCATGTGGAAACTAACCGCAGATTCTGCGCCAGGAGTAAGGAACTGAAATAAAATCCTATACATGAAATACTTTGGATAAGAGTTACTAATAATTATAAGATTTACAGCAAGCTTGGCGTAAATAAAGCTGTGTAAACTGTGACTGGTTGCTGTATTCCTTCAAGTACTTTAATCTTATTTTAACATTGACGAAAAGTCATCGAGTAAAATAGAAGTGATTTCTGGCGTTCCCCAAGGTAGTATTATAGGCCCTTTGTTGTTCCTTATCTATATAAACGATTGGGGAGACAATCTGAGCAGCCGTCTTCGGTTGTTTGCAGATGATGCTGTCGTTTATCGACTAATACAGTCATCAGAAGATAAAAAAAACTGCAAAACGATTTAGAAAAAATATCTGAATGGTGCGAAAAGTGGCAGTTGACCCTAAATAACGAAAAGTGTGAGGTTATCCACATGAGTGCTAAAAGGAACTCGTTAAACTTCGGTTACACGATAAATCAATCTGATCTAAAAGCCGTAAATTCAACTAAATACCTAGGTCTTGCAATTAGGAACAACTTAAATTGGAAAGAACACATAGCAAATGTTGTGGAGAAGGCTAACCAAAGGCTGCGTTGGCAGGACACTTAGAAAATGTAACAGATCTACTAGGGAGACTGACTGCAGTACACTTGTCTGTCATCTTTTAGAGTATTGCTGCACGGTGTGGGATCCTTACCAGATACCACTGACGGAGTACATCGAAAAAATCCAAAGAAAGGTAACACGTTTTGTATTATCGCGAAATATGGGAGAGAGTGTCACAGAAATAATACAGGATTTGGGCTGGAAATCATTAAAAGAAAGGTGCTTTTGTTCTGAAGGAATCTTCTCACGAAATTCCAGTCATCAACTTTCTCCTCCGAATGCCAAAATATTTTGTTGACAAAATATTTTGTTGACACTGTCCTACATAGGGAGGAATGATCACCACGATAAAATAATGAAAATCAAAGCTCGTACGGAAAGATATAGGTGTTCATTCTTTCCGTGCGCTATAAGAGATTGGAATAGAATTGTGAAGGTGGTTCGACGAACCCTCTGCCAGGCTCTTATATGTGATTTGCAGAGTATCCATGTATATGTAGAACATGGATAAACAAGTATGAAGCTGAGAAGCATGTCTGCGAAGGGTGCAGCAGGGACCAGCGAAACAGTTCTACCTCTCGTGCTCTTCCGATCCGTGGATGCCTATGGCCCGTGTCATCAAGCGTTCGAAAAACATTGCCTTATAAGTAGAATTCGTTCTCAACGTAGTTGTTTCAGTATTCGCTGTTTATGTCTTCACAGTTCCTATAATTTTTTTATGTACAGCACCAGCGAAAAAGAATTAAGTTGTAGGGTAGTATGCAAACACACGTCACACTCAAATTGTAAGCAAGAGACGGGTGGGACAACACTCACATTCGTGATATTTTAACAATAAAAGGATTGTGTATCGTGAGGGAAAAACACATTTCAGTTGTTGCATACACTGTACCAGTGTTAATGTTAATGAAATATTCATACAGCAGCTACTGATGCCAAATACACACAAATATAGAATTTGACCGATTTTATTTCGGAAGTATCAGTACACGGGGGAGCTGAGACGATTTAATATATTTATGGCCCTCGAAACTCATCAAGTCAGTCACAGTTAGAATGTTGACGTAATCGCATTCATGAAACTATGCATTTTCTTCAGTGGCGGACAATACTGAAAGTATATGAGGTATTCTTAAAATCAGTATTGTAGCACTGGTCTGCTTTGTGGTATAACATGCTGCGAAGGACGCTGTGCGTCATACACCTTTACTGATGGCATCTACGGCATTTCTGGCTAATGCTACACTGTGTGATCAAAGGTATCCAGACACACTCACCCCCCCCCCCCCCCAAAAAAAAGCGCGGCGTAGCCGCGTGGTCTACGCGTCTTGTCACGGTTCCCGCGGTTCCCCCCGCCGGAGATTCGAGTCCTCCCTCGGGCATGGGTGTGTGTGTGTCGACCTAAGCGTCAGTTAGTTTAAGTTAGATTAAGTAGTGTGTAAGCTTAGGGACCAATGACCTCAGCAGTTTGGTCCCATAAGATCTTAACACAAATTTCCAATTTTCCATGAACTATTACTGTAAGCCTTAACACAACTTGTGCCTGTGACAATCATATTTAACCTTATATGTTATAACAGAATCCATTATTTTGATGAAAGCTGCTGCTTCCTCTGCCACATTAAAGAAGTCCAGAGACTTTTCAGGATTTCGTGAGAGAGCAGAATGGGGAGCTCCGCAGAACTCACGGACTTCGAACCTGGTACGTTGACTGGGTGTCACACGTCTGTACGCAAGTTTTCCACGCCCATAAACGTCCCTATGTCCTCTGTTTCAGATGTGGTCGTGAAGTGGAAACGTAAAAGGACACATACAGCGCAAAAGCGTTCAGGACGACCTCGTCTGTTGACTGACAAAGACTGCCGACAGTTGGGGGGGTTGTTTTGGGGAAGGAGACGAGACAGCGAGGTAATCGGTCTCATCGGTTTAGGGAAGGACAGGAAAGGAAGTCGGCCGCGCCCTTTCAAAGGAACCATCCCGGCATTTGCCTGGAGCGATTTAGGGCCGACAGTTGAGGAGGGTCGTAATGTGTAATAGGCAGACATCTATCCAGACCATCACACAGGAATTCCAAACTTCATCAGGATCCATTGCAAGTACTATGGGAGTTAGGCGGGAGATTAGAAAACTTTGATTTCATGGTCGAGCGGCTGCTCATAAGCCACACATCACGCCGTTAAATGTCAAAAGACGTCTTACTTGGTGTAAGGAGCGTAAACGTTGGACGATTGAACAATAGAAAAATGTTGTGTGGATTGACGAATCACGGTAGACAATGTGGCGATGCGATGGCGGGGTGTGGGTATGGCGAATGCCCGCTGAACGTCATCTGTCAGCATGTGTAGTGCATAAGGCGGAGGTGGTGGTGTTATGGTGTGGTAGTGTTTCTCATGAAGGGGGCTTGCGCCGGCCGGAGTGGCCGAGCGGTTAAAGGCGCTACAGTCTGGAACCGCACGACCGCTACGGTCGGAGGTTCGAATCCTGCCTCGGACATGGATGTGTGTGGTGTCCTTAGGTTAGTTAGGTTTAAGTAGTTCTAAGTTCTAGGGGACTTATGACCACAGCAGTTGAGTCCCATAGTGCTCAGAGCCATTTGAACCATTTGAAGGGGGCTTGCACTCCTTGTTGTTTTGCGTGTCACTATCATAGCACACGCCTACATTGATATTTTAAGCACCTTCTTGCAATTCGGTGATGCCGATTGCATCTTTCAACATCATGGACCACAAGTTCGTAATGCACGGCCTGTGGCGGAGTGGTTACACGACAATAACATCCCTGTAATGGACGGGCTTGCACAGAGTCCTGACTTGAATCCTATAGCACACGTTTGGGATGTTTTGGAACGCCGACTTCGTGCTAGGCTTCACCGACCGACGTCGATACCTCTCCTCAGTGCAGCATTCCGTGAAGAATGGGCTGCCATTCCCCAAGAAATCCTCCTGCACGTGATTGAATGTAAGCCTGCGAGAGTGGAAGCTGTCATCAAGGCCAAGGGTGGGCCAAAACCATACTGAATTCCAGCAATGCCGATGGAGGGCGCCACGAACTTTAAAGTCATTTTCAGCCAGGTGTCCGGATACTTTTGATCACATAGTGTACCAGATGCAGTTTGCAGAAAATTGAAACTTAGGGACTGATGGTTCAAAAAAATCAACGGGACACAGATCTAAATGCCGGGAAGCAAAAGGACATACGTTTTCAAACATTAGAGAATGTGTTCTTATGATATGACAAAATTGGTACCCTGGGACAAATCTACTCAAAAGTAATGTTCTGTTTATTAAAAGTACCAACTATAGGTTGGTAATAAATTTTTCGGAGGGAAATTGGATTTTCAGTTAGTCTTCCTGACATCTATGACTCATATGCTCGCTCACATTAACTCCTTAATAAAAAATTCGGCACATTAAAGGGTTAAATACGAAGACAAACACGGATAATAAAGAATTGTACGATTTGTGTTTCTTAAGAAAACCAATGAAATTTTAAAATGTAAGACCGGACGATGTTTAGATTTTTTAGTGCTTTTACTTAACGTACCTAACTAGTATGTACAGAGCTATTACAAATGATTGAAGCGATTTCATAAATTCACTGTAGCTCCATTCATTGACATATGGTCACGACACACCACAGATACGTAGAAAAACTCATAAAGTTTTGTTCGGCTGAAGCCGCACTTCAGGTTTCTGCTGCCAGAGCGCTCGAGAGCGCAGTGAGACAAAATGGCGACAGGAGCCGAGAAAGCGTATGTCGTGCTTGAAATGCACTCACATCAGTCAGTCATAACAGTGCAACGACACTTCAGGACGAAGTTCAACAAAGATCCACCAACTGCTAACTCCATTCGGCGATGGTATGCGCAGTTTAAAGCTTCTGGATGCCTCTGTAAGGGGAAATCAACGGGTCGGCCTGCAGTGAGCGAAGAAACGGTTGAACGCGTGCGGGCAAGTTTCACGCGTAGCCCGCGGAAGTCGACGAATAAAGCAAGCAGGGAGCTAAACGTACCACAGCCGACGGTTTGGAAAAATCTTACGGAAGAGGCTAAAGCAGAAGCCTTACCGTTTACAATTGCTACAAGCCCTGACACCCGATGACAAAGTCAAACGCTTTGAATTTTCGGCGCGGTTGCAACAGCTCATGGAAGAGGATGCGTTCAGTGCGAAACTTGTTTTCAGTGATGAAGCAACATTTTTTCTTAATGGTGAAGTGAACAGACACAACGTGCGAATCTGGGCGGTAGAGAATCCGCAAGCATTCGTGCAGAAAATTCGCAGTTCACCAAAAGTTAACGTGTTTTGTGCAATCTCACGGTTTAAAGTTTACGGCCCCTTTTTCTTCTGCGAAAAAGACGTTACAGGACACGTGTATCTGGACATGCTGGAAAATTGGCTCGTGCCACAACTGGAGACCGACGGCGCCGACTTCATCTTTCAACAGGATGGTGCTCCACCGCACTTCCATCATGATGTTCGGCATTTCTTAAACAGGAGATTGGAAGACCGATGGATCGTTCGTGGTGGAGATCATGATCAGCAATTCATGTCATGGCCTCCACGCTCTCCCGACTCAACCCCATGCCATTTCTTTCTGTGGGGCTATGTGAAAGATTCTGTGTTTAAACCTCCTCTACCAAGAAACGTGGCAGAACTGCGAGCTCGCATCAACGATGCTTTCGAACTCATTGATGGGGACATGCTGCGCCGAGTGTGGGAGGAACTTGATTATCGGCTTGATGTCTGCCGAATCACTAAAGGGGCACATATCGAACATTTGTGAGTGCCTAAAAAAACATTTTGAGTTTTTGTATGTGTGTGCAAAGCATTGTGAAAATATCTCAAATAATAAAGTTATTGTAGAGCTGTGAAATCGCTTCAATCATTTGTAATAACCCTGTAGTTTCATTCATATTGTTTTGATTTATTAGGTTTCGAAATCTATACATATTCTGTAAGTTACTAACCAGTTGTATTTCCACTGACTGAATGAACTGAGAACGTCGACGAGAGTTGTGCACACAACTGCGAGTTATCTTCCTGCGTGTTTTGTTTCTCAACACAAACTAAAGTACGAAAGGAATATGTGGGCGGGTGCAAGGGGCAGTCAGCGATAAGAAAATAGAGGTTTGGTGGTAATAATCCAACAATGGCACCCAAGTGGTTGAGTGTTTTCGAAACGTACAGTTCCGGCATTCGCTGAGGCGTCCGTTAAGTGTACTGGGTGATCTGTATCTCATGGTGCACCGTATTGTAACGCTTTTGAGTACCACTATTGCCTCGTTCTGAAACTCGTTTCAGAACTTTAACGTACTCGAGCATTCTTGGAGTGAATACGCATTGGTATTTAGAACTGTAAGTACTGAGGAAAATTCGGGAAATTTGGTGTCTCGCGTAGAGCTTACAAGGTAGGAATCATGAGACCTCTAAAAATCAGGACGTCTGGCAACACTAGATGTGGCTCACGCTTCACGGAACTAGATTTCCCACTGCAACGGCTACTTCATGTCCTACATTGAAAGGTGAGCCTTGCGGATCTGCTGATGACACAATCGCACCGTACGGCAGTTCCTGGTAGGGGTGACCAGGCGGGGAGTGATGTAACGCGAGTGTGACTGGAAAGCGGAGTGAGTGTGTGGCGTATGGAGCGCCAGCCGAGGCGAGGCGAGGCTCGCGGCCTTGGCGACGACGCCCAGCAGACTCGTAACGCTGCCCTCAACCGCGTCTTCCCGGTTCTCGATAGGTAGCCCGTCCCTCCCCAAACCCTCTGTCTACTCGATGCATCTGATGGGCAGAGACAAGAACGAATCCTTCACTGACCGACATCATCTTACAACGGGAACCACAAAATGCTTTGCTGGTTCTATGCGCTTCAGTCTGGAACCGCGCGACCGCTACGGTAGCAGGTTCGAATCCTGCCTCGGGCTTGTATTTGTGTGATGTCCTTAGATTAGGTTTAAGTAGTTCTAAGTTCTAGGGGACTGATGACCTCAGATGTTAAGTCCCCTAGTGCTCAGAGCCATTGGAACCATTTTTGAACAAAATGTTTTGGTTGGATACTGCCTACCTCTATCTGCTTGGTTACATACCCAATGGACTCATATTTTTCAACCACACCTTACAACCCTATACAATACCTTTTCTCCTCCCAATATCCTTTTCTCCCAGCGTAGTGTTGTTTTTCTAGATTTTATTTTTATCTCTCAGTCTTCACATTTTAATTTAATCAATATAGAAAAACAACTGATGTAATGTTGTTGTAAAGGTAACAAAATTGACCCTTCCTATAGGTTTTAAATCCGCAAGTAAGTTTTTCACCTTTTAGTCACATATGTTTCGTCTTTGTTTGTATTTTTAAAGGTTTGGGATGAAGTGTGGTTTGCTCTACCGCTGATGGCGTCCTCCTCCCACTCCAGCCGCCCATATGGGTCGTGGGTGGTAAAAGAACAATAAAGGAAAATATATGTTGCAGTCGGTAGTATGGTACCAGAGCAGTAAGACGGGTCGACGTGGAAGCGTAACAGAATGGGTGATAACAGCTGTTGTGTTTGAATTTGCCCTTTATCACACCGTGGAAGAAATTGCCCAGTTTATTGTTGTACGAACGCGGACTGTCCGATATGTCTACAAGGTATATTAGACCATTCACAACCACAACAATGTAACGTGGCGTAAGAACAGTGGTTGTAAAAAGAACTTAACAGACAAGAGCCATAGACGAGTGGTACACTTGGACAATGACAATAAGATTTAAACTCTAAAGGAACTGATGGTGTCAGTAAATGCAGGGCCATCTCAATCAGTTTCCGAGCGAATATTGCGAGAGAACCTCCAGGTAATAGGGCACCTCGCAGAACACCATCGCTCAGCGGTAAATACAGCTGCAGGTCTTCAATGGGCAAAAGAACACAGGAAATGGGCAGTAACCGATCGTATGCGTGCAGTGTGGTGCGATGAGTTGCGATTTGGAGGTATTTTACGTACTAGAATGTGGGACCATTCATTCAGGTTACCGTTGTTGTGGTCTTCAGTCCGGAGACTGGTTTGATGCAGCTCTCCATGCCACTCTATCCTGTGCAAGATTCTTCATCTCCCAGTACCTACTGCAGCCTACATCCTTTTGAATCTGCTTAGTGTATTCATCTCTTGGTCTCCCTCTACGATTTTTACCCTCCACCCTCCAGAATGATTATTTCAATATTCTCAGTTACCAAGTAGTGCTCTTTATTCTGTATCTTCGTGATGCGAAAATTCGAAAAATTAGAGCTGACACACAGGTTTATCGACAACCACTACTTCTACGCGCTGTTCGCGAATGTAACAAGAAAGGAGGGATCACTCCGCCAAAGATTATCACGTGGTTTGTGGAGTATTGGTCTAGATGAATATTCTGTGATTACTCCCATTCTTCAGGATGACAACAGCCGTGTTCACAGGGCCCTACACATACGATTCTGGTTTGACGAACGCTCGCACACCGAGTTGCACCTCGAATGGCCCCTCAAATACGCCCGATCTTAGTTCCATAGTAAATTACGTAAATTGTAGTTTGAGGGGGAGGGGGAGGGGTGAAAGGGAAGGACATGGAAGGAACTGATGGTATCAGCTGCATCAGGACTCGATGTAAAATCGGCGGCGACGAGTGAAAATGTGTGGAGAGCGGGGACTCGAACCAGTGAAACCACAACCTTCAGTGCGGATGCGCAATATCGTTCGACCTCCGCCGGGAATCTAGAAATTAGTGAGTATGAAGGGTATGTACAGGGACGGTGGACAAGTGGTGCTAGGTGGGAATGTAGACTGATCGGAGAGAGTGTCGAAAGAATCTCTGCACTTCCTATAAACACTGTGTCCGGATGGCGCATGGGTTAACGCAACTGCCTTAGTAAGCAGGAGGTCCCGGGTTCGAGTCCCGGTCCGGCATACATTTTCACTCGTCGCCGCCGAATCCGCACCAAGTCCTGATGCAGCTGATATCATCAGTTCCTTTCCTTTCCTTTCTCCCTTCCTCCTTCAATTTACGTATGTATCACAGCAGCGGATTTCGAGTGACGTCTGTTCTTTCAGACATTCATACCCGTAATAAATGCCTGGGACTATTTATAGTAGCCGATGAAACGTAGCAATAAACATCTTCAGAATTTTGTAGCTCTTCGGGATCTAATCATCAGCGGTTAGCTTCCGACGGATGTGGAAGAACATTGTGGACTCTCTTTCTCGCCGAAATGAGGTCATTAACAAGGCTACAGGCGAGATTACGTGGTGTTGGCTTGAAGTCTCGCGGGGTTGGCTAATTTTTCGTCCGCCGCACCTATAGCTTTAAACGCAGATTTTAATATTTCTGCTTTCTGTCTGCTGTGCTCAATACCTCCGCGTCTCGCCAGTCACTATTCTTTGATCTCTGGGAGCCATTGCGCTAATGTGGAGGCTTGAGATCTGACACTTGAGCATATGTTGTACTTGCTTAATGAGAATATTCCCCAGCTGCCATCTCGTACAGAGAACTTGAGTATGTGCGAGTACAGAGCAGAATAGAGCGGAGATGGGACTTGCCTGCGGACTCCCTGCGCAGCGGGCAGCAGACGCCCAGCTCGTTGTCCTGGAGACGGCAGGGCTGGCGGCGCAGCTCGGGCACCTCGGCGTAGAAGGTGATGCACTGCACCAGCGGCCGGCACGCGCCCGCCAGCCCGGACTGCGTGGAGCAGGGCGGCGCAGAGCCCACCTCCTGCACCTCCACCACCACCTGCTGCAAGCGCCGCGCGCCACCGTCAGGACACTACGCTACAGCTGCCGGCTGGCTGATTGCTGCAGAATATCTCACAAAGGATCATCTCAGTTTCTCCAGAATAAAAATATCGGATTCATCCACATGTTCCAAATGGCAGGACCAGTTTGTGTCCTACAGATATTCAGGGTTTGCCATAATTAATAGCGAAAACTTATATGGTGAAAGTATTGAAACATCCCCTTAGAAAAAATTTATAAATGATAGTGCTGCAAAACTTCTACGTTATTTGATTTGCAAACACTCAGACATTTCTCTCTTTACTTATTCTGATCAACACTAAACTGACACACAATATTTATAGCGCAATGCAATCTGACTTTCAACAATCCCTACAAAAGAATGGTCCTGACTAACAATAATCTATACCTTTCATGAATCAGTTACCTCACAAAAATCTTCGTTACTGCAATACAGCGAGCGCCAATACTGCCAGCTAAATAAAAGACTCTTGAAGGCACTAACTATCGATAGGCATATAGTTAGCAAATGAATGATTTTGATAGAGAACAAACAATGTATTTACCTTAATAGTGTTCAAAAAACATAATGACATCCAGTCTTACAAAATTCCTTTTTCTGACGGACACACGTCCAGATCGTCCGCTCTCAAAATTCTGCCATCTCTCTTCCCACATCCACCACTGCTGGCGGCTCACCTCCAACTGCGCAACGCTACGCGCTGTTCACATCCAACCGCCCAACACTACAATAGTGAATATTCCAGGAATGCAAACCAGCCACAGACTGCACACAGACAGTCAGTGATTTTCATACAGAGCGCTACGTGGCCTTACCAACGTAAAAACCTAAACAGCCTACTTACAGTATGTGATAGTAGAATCAACAGTCCTCTAGTAAAAATAAGTCATCAGACGTGGCGTTTACGAGATATTTGCTAATGTGTGGTTACGAACCATCACTGATTTCAGCATCGAGTATAGTCCTAGCTAGTACAAATGTATTTGAAAGGCAAACTCTTTGATTAAATCCCCAACTAACTGTGCTCAAATTTCACCCACAGCCCATTGTTCCGGAATGTGGTGGATGCGTGAAGTAGCACTGCTATATATTGCTGTTGATGTAACACATCTAACGCGCCAATAGGTCCAAAATGGATAGGTGTAGCAGAGGCTTTACCCTGTCTTCCAAGGTCACCTAACCTCAATCCTATGATTTTTTCTGTCTGGATCACCTCAAAATGCGGGTGAGGAAGTAGAGCAGCGAACTGTGCAGTAATTGTCGAGATTTACGACATGATCTAGGAGTGTTCGAAAAAATTCTTAATTCATTGCAAGGTGCATTATCGTATACAAAAGCGAGCAAGACAAGTGAAACAAACTCTTGAACATGTACGAGTGTACAGTACATTGTAACATGCAACGTGCTGAAGCCTTGGGCGCAATTTGAGCTCACTTAGATGTCGAATAAGTCGCCACGTTCACTTTTGAAATATATTTGTACTAACTAAGACAATATTTCACACTGTAGTGAGTAGCTGCTTGTAACCACACATTTACAATTATTTCGTAAACGTCTTGTCTGCTGAGTTATTTTTAATGGTTGTTGATTCTATTATTTATTTATTACTTATTTATTGCTTATTTAGCCCAACCAGATTAGGGCCTTAAGGCCCTCTCTTATACCCGATTAGCAGAAGCACATGCCAAAATATTATAAAACCTTCTCATTAATAATACTACTACAAATAACTAACAATAATAATAATATATTAGCAATGGTTAAGGGCATTTAGAACAATATCGATTAGCTTCGCTCATTTAAAGCGATGTTTAGTATTATCAGAATCGAAATCGATAAAGGAAGAGGAGAAGATTGAAACGGCAGTGACAGTGGCTGTTAGGAAAAAACAAAATATAAGTGGAGAAATCTGCCAAGAGCGGCTAGGAAAAAGTCTTATAGGAGGGCGACTGACGAGAATAAGATGCACAGAGTGTAGGAGAGATACCTATTGTGACAGAAGGTGGATCATTAGGTGTTTACTTTCACCCCTATCAATTTTCAGTATATAATTATGGTGCACCCTGTGTGGTTTGGTATCATACTACACTGCTTTTCAGTCATACTGAAAAATTCAATAGACTGTAGTTCAGCAGCTAGTAGAAATGGCTTGAGACGCTGAGATAATTTAAGACAATGTTTCCGCTCAGACACACTTGTAATATTAATAGCTTTAAAAGCACAAAAATTACAGATTGGTTCAAAACTAAAAATAATTTTCATTCTAAATCGTCTTCGTGTACGCTCACAAGAATAACTTTCCACAAACCGTGATAAGTTGAATAATACGTGCTACTGACCAAGGACGCTGCGTTATTCGACAGGCTGTGTGGCTACGACGGAAACTGTGCCCGGTCAGAGGATTGTCGAGTGAAGCAAACGAAGACAACTTACCAGAGGTTGAAAATATCGCTTCAGCTATAAAGTTCTTTTATTATCACAGGACCGGTTTCGGGCTCTTATAAACCCATCTTCCCTGTTCAGCGCTCATAGGTAGCACACCGCCCCTAGTACGCGTTCGCCGCGGCGCTCGGGGCCCACAGCACCAAGTTACGACATCTGAAGATGGGCTTATAAGAGCCCGAAACCGGTCTTGTGATAAGAAAAGAACTTTACAACTGAAGCGGTATCTTCAACTTCCGTTATAATGCTCAGTTGCGGATGTTCCTCCAACAGGATTGTTTGAAGACAACTTAGTCTCAGTCATGAACTTTTATTCGATGAGTTTTCCTGATTCTCGTGATGGTATATATGTGTAAATATGCAAGATTTCTGTCGCGAAACGCATCGGTTTTGATGTAACCAGCTTTTAAGGTGATTAACGTTATAAATGTGGTTGAGCCGAGACACCCTCTTAAATTGTTAAATTCTGAACGCGACTTCGGTTTCATACAGTTATGCACAAATTTAAAGCTGAGAAAATACACTCCTGGAAATTGAAATAAGAACACCGTGAATTCATTGTCCCAGGAAGGGGAAACTTTATTGACACATTCCTGGGGTCAGATACATCACATGATCACACTGACAGAACCACAGGCACATAGACACAGGCAACAGAGCGTGCACAATGTCGGCACTAGTACAGTGTATATCCACCTTTCGCAGCAATGCAGGCTGCTATTCTCCCATGGAGACGATCGTAGAGATGCTGGATGTAGTCCTGTGGAACGGCTTGCCATGCCATTTCCACCTAGCGCCTCAGTTGGACCAGCGTTCGTGCTGGACGTGCAGACCGCGTGAGACGACGCTTCATCCAGTCCCAAACATGCTCAATGGGGGACAGATCCGGAGATCTTGCTGGCCAGGGTAGTTGACTTACACCTTCTAGAGCACGTTAGGTGGCACGGGATACATGCGGACGTGCATTGTCCTGTTGGAACAGCAAGTTCCCTTGCCGGTCTAGGAATGGTAGAACGATGGGTTCGATGACGGTTTGGATGTACCGTGCACTATTCAGTGTCCCCTCGACGATCACCAGTGGTGTACGGCCAGTGTAGGAGATCGCTCCCCACACCATGATGCCGGGTGTTGGCCCTGTGTGCCTCGGTCGTATGCAGTCCTGATTGTGGCGCTCACCTGCACGGCGCCAAACACGCATACGACCATCATTGGCACCAAGGCAGAAGCGACTCTCATCGCTGAAGACGACACGTCTCCATTCGTCCCTCCATTCACGCCTGTCGCGACACCACTGGAGGCGGGCTGCACGATGTTGGGGCGTGAGCGGAAAACGGCCTAACGGTGTGCGGGACCGTAGCCCAGCTTCATGGAGACGGTTGCGAATGGTCCTCGCCGATACCCCAGGAGCAACAGTGTCCCTAATTTGCTGGGAAGTGGCGGTGCGGTCCCCTACGGCACTGCGTAGGATCCTACGGTCTTGGCGTGCATCCGTGCGTCGCTGCGGTCCGGTCCCAGGTCGACGGGCACGTGCACCTTCCGCCGAGCACTGGCGACAACATCGATGTACTGTGGAGACCTCACGCCCCACGTGTTGAGCAATTCGGCGGTACGTCCACCCGGCCTCCCGCATGCCCACTATACGCCCTCGCTCAAAGTCCGTCAACAGCACATACGGTTCACGTCCACGCTGTCGCGGCATGCTACCAGGGTTAAAGACTGCGATGGAGCTCCGTATGCCACGGCAAACTGGCTGACACTGACGGCGGCGTGCACAAATGCTGCGCAGCTAGCGCCATTCGACGGCCAACACTGCGATTCCTGGTGTGTCCGCTGTGCCGTGCGTGTGATCATTGCTTGTACAGCCCTCTCGCAGTGTCCGGAGCAAGTATGGTGGGTCTGACACACCGGTGTCAATGTGTTCTTTTTTCCATTTCCAGGAGTGTATATCTTGTCCTCGAAGTTCATCCACATCAGCCTGCTTGAACAATACGATGACATTTCAGAAGTGAGTTTTACTAATTCGGTGTGGTTATCCACATTGCTGTCACATATCTCTTTTGTAACGGGAAATCAACGGATCGGCCGATTGGGAAAAATATATGAGTACGTCCCAGCGTGTCTCTGTGTAGCTACAGAAGCTCACGAACACTGCAAGCAGAAAGCCGAACAGTCCACAACACATGATTGAAATAGCTTCAGTAAACGACGCCAGAGGACGAATTTGGTCACTTTTTGTATGCTACATGAACACAAAAATATATGGAAGAAGATAGTTTTGTGAGAAACTTAACTTTACTGTAAACAGCAGCGTTCTATTTTAATCGTACGGTGAATTAATTTGATTATCAAGTAGACAGAAATTTTGTTCAGTGTAGTATAGCTTCATAGCGACTCAACAAAAGTTTGCATGTTTTGAGTGCTGTCGCACTTTAATGATGACGGTCCTATTTTCTCAGACAAAATGTATTTGGAAAGCAATAGTAAGGGTATAAACACGAGCCCATTACATTAGTGCGCTTTGAAACAGCGATGTTACACGCTTATAGCTTCCACCTCGCATGCTATTGGAGTTTCTCTAATAATTTAGAATAGCGACATTCGGTAAATAGGACGGTTGAAAGTACAGCCATATTGATAACTAAATCACTGGAGTATGTATCAAGACCAATAAGTACAATAGTGTGCCACCTTTAGCAGCACACCACAAACTACAATCTCGCATCAACAATACCTTCAAACACGCTGAGATGAACATGATACATTGAATTTGCTATAAAGTTGATTGCTAACATAATATCTGCAAAATTAGCAAGGAGGGGGTGGAGGGCGACGACACCTGTAGCACCTTGTAACAACATACACTCCTGGAAATTGAAATAAGAACACCGTGAATTCATTGTCCCAGGAAGGGGAAACTTTATTGACACATTCCTGGGGTCAGATACATCACATGATCACACTGACAGAACCACAGGCACATAGACACAGGCAACAGAGCATGCACAATGTCGGCACTA
This sequence comes from Schistocerca serialis cubense, assembly GCF_023864345.2. Taxonomy (NCBI): domain Eukaryota; kingdom Metazoa; phylum Arthropoda; class Insecta; order Orthoptera; family Acrididae; genus Schistocerca; species Schistocerca serialis. The sequence goes on along the minus strand of NC_064638.1, from coordinate 831,122,439 downwards.
GTACAGTGTATATCCACCTTTCGCAGCAATGCAGGCTGCTATTCTCCCATGGAGACGATCGTAGAGATGCTGGATGTAGTCCTGTGGAACGGCTTGCCATGCCATTTCCACCTAGCGCCTCAGTTGGACCAGCGTTCGTGCTGGACGTGCAGACTCCGTGAGACGACGCTTCATCCAGTCCCAAACATGCTCAATGGGTGACAGATCCGGAGATCTTGCTGGCCAGGGAAGTTGACTTACACCTTCTAGAGCACGTTGGGTGGCACGGGATACATGCGGACGTGTATTGTCCTGTTGGAACAGCAAGTTCCCTTGCCGGTCTAGGAATGGTAGAACGATGGGTTCGATGACGGTTTGGATGTACCGTGCACTATTCAGTGTCCCCTCGACGATCACCAGTGGTGTACGGCCAGTGTAGGAGATCGCTCCCCACACCATGATGCTGGGTGTTGGCCCTGTGTGCCTCGGTCGTATGCAGTCCTGATTGTGGCGCTCACCTGCACGGCGCCAAACACGCATACGACCATCATTGGCACCAAGGCAGAAGCGACTCTCATCGCTGAAGACGACACGTCTCCATTCGTCCCTCCATTCACGCCTGTCGCGACACCACTGGAGGCGGGCAGCACGATGTTGGGGCGTGAGCGGAAGACGGCCTAACGGTGTGCGGGACCGTAGCCCAGCTTCATGGAGAAGGTTGCGAATGGTCCTCGCCGATACCCCAGGAGCAACAGTGTCCCTAATTTGCTGGGAAGTGGCGGTGCGGTCCCCTACGGCACTGCGTAGGGTCCTATGGTCTTGGCGTGCATCCGTGCGTCGCTGCGGTCCGGTCCCAGGTCGACGGGCACGTGCACCTTCCGCCGAGCACTGGCGACAACATCGATGTACTGTGGAGACCTCACGCCCCACGTGTTGAGCAATTCGGCGGTACGTCCACCCGGCCTCCCGCATGCCCACTATACGCCCTCGCTCAAAGTCCGTCAACTGCACATACGGTTCACGTCCACGCTGTCGCGGCATGCTACCAATGTTAAAGACTGCGATGGAGCTCCGCAAGCCACGGCAAACTGGCTGACACTGACGGCGGCGGTGCACAAATGCTGCGCAGCTAGCGCCATTCGACGGCCAACACCGCGGTTCCTGGTGTGTCCGCTGTGCCGTGCGTGTGATCATTGCTTGTACAGCCCTCTCGCAGTGTCCGGAGCAAGTATGGTGGGTCTGACACACCGGTGTCAATGTGTTCTTTTTTCCATTTCCAGGAGTGTATTTACGAGTCTCTCTGTATGACTGAAAACGTCGGAAAAGCTGTTTCAAAAAACACAGTTGCCGTGAATTAGTGAAACCGTTACGGTCAATTGTAAAAACCATTTGCAATAAACGGTAATGGTTGATCTGTATCAATTTCAATAAGAAGTTATAGATCTGTTTCTCTGAAAAACACCATCTCATAATGTCAGTCTTTGACAGAATAACACTTACTTGAATGTTGGACATTTACCGAATTTTCTTTCAATTACATTTTATGTTTTGCGTTTAGAGTATGTGGTAATGTTGAGACAGATGCAGTAGAGAATGAATAGTTATCTCCCAACTTTGATATTTCAGTAAAAACTAAATTAGATTTCTCTATCAGAAAGATGAGAAACTACTGATACTTACAGTTGGTATTTCAACTTGCACCACTTGTACCGGCGGAGCAATGGGCTGTATCTGCAAGGCAAACAAAATATAAGATAACTGAATAACGACTACTCTTAGAAAGCAGTGAATTTATGTAACTCACCAGTAATTTTTTGTCAGTGACCATGGCTCAACGAAGCCGTAGAATAATGAGTTACTTCCAGAATGACAAAATGCATCGGCTTTAGTAGTTAATTACGTACTCTGCTCCGTAGACATATACAAATAGTACCATTATTGCACAATTACTTTTCAGTTAATTCAACAGTGTTAACAATCGATTATAAAATCAAGAATAGCAATAAAATTGTACTCCAAACAGTGTACTTTAGTAACTATGGCCGTAGTCCTCCGCGTGTTACTTAATGAAGGAAAAGAATTGACTATTTTCCTTTCTGTGTTTTAGACAATTGTTTTTGCATACTTCACGAATTTTCGGAAAATGTTAATGGGGAAAAGCTAACTGATATCTGTATGGTGCTAAAGTGCAAATGTGGCGAAGTAGTCATGTTACATTATTTTGAGACCACTACAAATCGGATAGCCTATCAAACTGCTTCACAATTAATGTACATTGTTCCCTGTTGGTAACATCCTTCCATAACGTTAGACTATGACTGCCTCCGCGGTCGTTACAAACTCATGTTACACTGAGAATGCATTTTCACAAAATTTTCCGTCTCTTCACTGGCAGAGGTGACAAGCGTTTTGGATAATTATTTCAGAATCTCAATAACTCGCAAGCCATACAGTTGCTGCAGAGGTCATGACAGTCGATGATAGCATTTTCCTTCGAGGAAACATAAACTGACAACCATAGTCGGCTTCTCACACAACAGATGCATCGGACTGCAGGTCTAACTCCGGGAATCTACAAACTTCTACGTGAGATGAGTTCTTTCGCTAAAGTTTCACATATGGTTATATAAATTCAGCTGAAACTTCGTTTCACACATAACATGCCAAGGAATTACTCGATAAAACTGTTTCTACGAGAGGTGATCAGGCATCTTACGCAAGTTCCGTTTGCATTCTGGAAAACACTGCAGTGTCACTGATGTTTTATGGGTGCAACTGACATAGCTTGATATTTGTGTTAGAAATATACATTTGTGTTTACTTGTGTGCTATGTTAGTGCAGTAATAGATTTTTACGAAGATAGGCTGAACATAGAGACAATGAACGCCAATTCCATGAGGTTTACAAGACAAGTCAACAAATTATAGTAATTCGTAGGTAGGTACAAACGCCCAGTTCAAAACGTAAGAATGTTGCCGATGCGTAAGTGAAGCAGGTGGCTGGCAATAATGATAGAAATAAAAATTGCTGAAAGCGGTTGAAGTCACTTTTAAAGAGACCAGAAGTTTCACGATGATTACTGTAGAGCCTCCACTACAGCAGCTGGTACTTCGTTATTGTCACTTACGGCAGGCTGAGACGTGTGTAAATGCATTAACTCCAATGTTATTACGAGTTACATTTTTTTTACTTGGAATCAAGATGCCTTATTTATGACCCTAATTCGACAGAGAAAAGAAACTATAGACGAGATGTAATCATAAAGTTTCAATTAGGGAATCGAAAATGGTTCAAATGGCTCTGAGTGCTATGGGACTTAACATCTGAGGTCATCAGTCCCCTAGAACTTAGAACTACTTAAACGTAACTAAGCTAAGCACATCACACACATCCATGCCCGAGGCAGGATTCGAACCTGCGACCTAGCGGTCGCGCGGTTCCAGACTGAAGCGCCTAGAACCGCTCGGCCACAACGGCCGGCAGAGAATCGAAAAAATAATCAAGTTGGGACGACGGAAATTGGTGGTGGTATTGGTTCTTCACTACACGTTCACCCTTCAATGCGACACATTTTCCCCAAAGATGGATGACTTGGTACAGACCTTGTTTGGAAATCAGCATTTTGGCTGTTCAGAGAACGGTCCACCTCAAATAACCTAGTTGTCATTCTGGAAATGACAGTCACGCAATGATTTCTTCATCCGAGGAATTAGGAACAAGTCACTGAGTGCCATGCGATGAAATGCGTGGCGCGAGACCAAATTTGATAGCCCCCAATGGTTATCGGTAGTCTCATTCTGCGACAGTTTGCCCCTTACGAGCATGATCTGTTAGCACTCCACCATGGCAGCCCCAAAACCTGCAACATCTTGCATGACAATGGTAGGCTTATCACTTTAATCGGCTGTGGTGAATCCACATGTTTTCACTGCTTACTTTGCTCCTTTGTCTCGTAAACGTAGAGATAGACTCAACAATTGTCCATGAGAATTAATCTGTTATATAAGTCACCTGGACTGGCTTGAGACATCTACATTATTTCTGCTCCTGCCTCGATTCACTATCCTTTGTCTCGGAAACGTAGAAATGGACTCAATAGTTGTCCATAGGAATTAGTCCGTTACAGAAGTCACCTGGTCTGGTTTGAGACATTTACATTATTTCTGCTGCTGCCTCGGTTCACTATTTCTTTTGTTTTGTTTTCTTCTATCACCTCGGTTTTCATTTGGTGGTCTTCTAGCAATTGGGCCTCCGTTTATCTTGCGATTTTAGGCTCTTCACAGAGTAATCGCCTGCCACTTCTCCGTTGGTCTCAGATAACGTGAAAAGAACCACTGTTCACATATTGATGTTTGATTGTCGTCCGCGTCCACCAACTATGCATCAACTATTGCAGCGTTGCTCCCCTTCAGATGCAGGAAACGAATTGCCGCACAGTACTCTACTTAATTAGTCTGTTGCACTATTTTGTTTTGGCGCCTTTAGCGGTGTTCTGCGGCACCGTGGCCCAACGATGTCAGTGTGCACACGGACTACAGACGTGTGGAGTGCAAACAGAATAACTTGGTCCCTACCTGCGCAGGCGGCGTAGTAGGGAGGGGGACAACGGTGGTGGTGAGGGTTGTGTTGCTAGTGGCCAGTGGCCAGCACTGTAGGGGAGATATAGCGCAACAGCTTAAGCCTGCTAACAAGCATAACTTGTAAGCTACAACTAGTGGACCTGCGAAGGATAATATTAACACGTTATGCCAGGACGATCAATAATTCTACAAGCCAACCGCTTGTTTTTAAGAACGCAGTGGGTTATAGGATTGCGCTGGAATTGCAACAGGAGGAGTCTTCTATTTTCGCCTCAATTGAAAACCATATCTTCTTTCTTTTGGTGCCATGTTAAAATTAGCTATTGTGGCAAGAAAGAATATCACCTCACTAATATGTTAATGCACTTGCAATTGAGAGAGAATTCTGAAACTATTACTAGACAAACAATTCAGGACAAGTCATGTCAATAGGTTATGACGACGACCCTAAAATAGTTTCGTCATTTCATCGAAAAAATCTGTAGCTATTCATCTACTGCAGTACACAAGAAAGTTTCGCATGGTAGCTATATGGCAAAATACTGTTTTGCCTGCTATGATTACCAAAAACTCTTTTTGATGTCTCGATACGTTTGTGAAATGTTATGAGTTTTTCATGTTCACTGTGTCATTTGCGATCATTGAAAATGGAGATAGCTATAGATCTCAAGTTTCAAAGAAAAATTCGGTATATTAGCTTCCTTTTCTGTGCAGCACTGTATGACCTAACATGTAGCAAACAGAAACTCGTAGTAAACCCTCATTTTGTTTGCAAAATATTCGATTTTCAAGCAGTAGCTTACTTAACCGTAGCAATACCAAGGCATTTTCCATAATGCACGCAACCAAGGCGGAGGAAGGGGGGGGGGGGGGGGGAGGGGGTTAAAACAGGTGTGCAAGTAGGATCCAGAACCTGAAAATACATTTTAGCAATATCAGCCTACTTTCAATAATGTGTACTACCAGTCTGACAACCTCCACAAAAAATTTAAAGAAAGCAAATTGCCGGTCGAAGTGGCCGTGCGGTTAAAGGCGCTGCAGTCTGGAACCGCAAGACCGCTACGGTCGCAGGTTCGAATCCTGCCTCGGGCATGGATGTTTGTGATGTCCTTAGGTTAGTTAGGTTTAACTAGTTCTAAGTTCTAGGGGACTAATGACCTCAGCAGTTGAGTCCCATAGTGCTCAGAGCCATTTGAACCATTTTTGAAAGCAAATTTCGTTCATTATCGTTGATTTTTGCTCTCAACACAATTTTTACAGAGCTACTGATATGTAAGTAAGGCCCTGAACCAGGAAATATAGAATACGAAATTCTTTGGGAAAAGTGACATCTGCTACTGAGATTTAAATTTTTGGGTTAAGTTCGACCGAAAAATTTTAAACGTTTATGGAATTTGGTAGAAGAATTCATTAAAAGCAAAAACATTTTTTTTTTTCAAAATTATAAAATTAACTGACTAGATTAAAATATTTTCAGAAGTTTGGCATCAAGTACCCGCCCCCCTCCCCCCCCCCCCCCCATTTGTAATGCGAGAGCTAATGTAGAAGTATCATGATAACTACGATCATTAACGAAATTACAGGTAGTTCATCATGAAGTTGCGAAAGTAGGCTATGAAATGAGAATATTTTTTTCGTTTGAGGAAGATTGAAGAGCAACCGGCGTTCGTGCTTCTCCATTGCCACAGTGCTCTGAAGCGGGCAGAGAATCTTTTGTTTATGACGGACGAAGCACACTGCCCATTAGGCGGCGGAAAACTAAGGCAGGCCCCCTCCGGAACAGC